>NC_090440.1:20666257-21012130 GCF_031143425.1 Pleurodeles waltl
GCTTACGCTGAAAAAGCACTTAATTCATGGACATCAATGCTCTGGTTAGCTGAGTTAGCCTACAACAACTCCTTCCACACTTCTACTGGCGTTACACCCTTCTTTGGTTTGTTTGGCTATCATCGTGACACCTTGCCCATCACAATTCCTCAAGAAAGTTCTCTCACTCCAGCTGTGTCAGAAATCATTCAACATTTGCATCAAACTCAGAAATTGATTCAACAACATTTAGAAAAAGCCAAAAAAAAATACAAAAAGCATTATGACAAGAAACATTGTTAGGGACCGCAGTATCAACCTGGTGACAAAGTGTGGCTTTCCACAAAACATATAGACTTCAAGAAGAAGCACATGTTCAACCCCAAATTTATAGGTCCTTACACTGTTCTTCAGCAAATCAATCCTGTGACCTATAAACTACAATTGCCAAAATCATTACGGATTCATCCAGTGTTCCATACTTCCCTCTTTAAAAAGGCAGTCCAAAAGGTCCACCCTCATCCAGCTCCTGTTCTAGTACAGGGGGAAGAAGAATATGAAGTCAAGAAAGTGTTGGACTCTAAACTGAGAGGGCGTAACCTATGGTACTTAATCTCATGGAAAGGTTATGGCCCTGAAAGTAATTCATGGGTTTCCGCATCTGATGTTCATGCTCCAGTACTTGTGAGATGCTTTCATCGTCTCAATCCAGATAAACCAGGCCCTAGAGCGCGCCTGGGAGAGGGGAGTACTGTCAACACCAGGACAGTGCGCGCTCTACGGGCATCTAGAATGCAAAAACCCAACACTCGCAAGATAATGTAATTTATGCATTGTGATGATATGTTATTGTTTAACCTTTTGCATTGCAGAATTCCATCCAAAAGATTCATTTTTAAGGTGCTTATAAATACTGTACATTTGCAATGTATTGCTGCAGACATTCAGAGTGTGTTAGGGTGTGGTCCCTTTCCAGGGCCTTCTAGAGACTTTCCCTGCAACATGCCTGGGCGTGGTTCTAGGCTGGGCCAAGACTCTATAAAAGAGAGTCAGCCCAACTTCCAGTGCTCACTATTCAGAGGTCCCGGTGCAGAGCAGCAGCTTCTTCCTGAGCTCCTGTCCCGGAGGCCTAATTGGATTTTCCAGTCTTCTCCACTCATCTCTCATTGGTGATCACTGTTTCCAGGCGGTAAGACGGTGTTTGGACATTTCCCAACACCGTAATTGAGAATTTCATATTCTTGACTTTAATTCTTAAATGAATAACAGATTACTTGTGCGCTGCCATTTTTTGACATTTGTATGGTGGTTTGCAAATAGGGAAGACGCGCAATTTATTCCATAAAGATTTGACTTCGTTATTACATTGTTGTTCATTGCGCGCTGATATTGCTTGACATTTACATGATGTTTTACGAGTTGGCAAGACGTGCAACTCGTTTCATGAGCATTTAACTTTGTTGTTCATTGCGCGCTACCTTTTCTTGACATTTACATGGTGGCATTCGAATCGGCGAAACGCGCAATTCACTTCTCGTGTGTAATTCATGCTGTTCATTGTGCGCTACCATTTTCTGGCATTTACATGGTGGCATTCGAATCGGCAACACGCGCAATTCTTTCCTTGAGTGTTTTTGCATGTTATTCATTGTGCGCTACCATTTCTTGGCATTTGCATGGTGGCATTTGAATCGACAAGACGCGCAATTCTTTCCCTGAGTGCTTTTCATGTTGTTCATTGTGCGCTACCTTTTCTTGGCATTTGTATGGTGGCATTTGAATTGGCAAGACACGCAATTCTTTCCTCGTGTATAAATAATGTAAATTACTGTGCGCTACTATTCTAAGACATTTTCTTGGTAGCATTTCAAGTTGACACGTTGCGTGATTTATTCCTTGAATCTGCGCTGTGTGATTTCATGGTGCACATTCCTTTATGGTGTTTAATACTCATATGAAATTCTGCAATGTGCGCAATTCACTTCCCAATGTTTTTTCTGAGAAGAACACAACAATACCAGATTTCTAGATGTAATGCTGTGTGTTACTGATATGTATTCTTAAAAGGAGATTCATATGGTTGTTTAGAAATTGCTCAGAGTGTTTCCTGATTCTCATGCTAAAGAAAGTATTCGAATCTGAAAGTCCTATTTAACTTTTCCTGTTTCCTCCTCAGGTATTCGGTCATCTAAAGCCTAGTCAGTTTTAGGACTATTCTAGGGTTGTTCATGTTTTTTCGGAAAAAAGACAAAGCTTAGAGTTGTAGCATGGTACTGAATTCATGAGATGTAATTTTGATGTTGTGTTTTAACCTTTTGCTTCCTACAGGTCTCCTTCCCAGCTGTTCCCGTCCTAATCCCCTTTTCCCCACTTGGACTCTCTTAGACTCTGTGATAAATCTAATCAGAGTATTGGAGCTGTCTTGTGGTGGAAGTGTTGGGAATGTGCACAGACCCCGAGGATCTGGTGACTCTGACACACAGTGACTTCTTGTCTTCAGACACAACCCCACGGCTCCCTGGTGCAGTTACTTCTTGACTCCAGACATAGCCAGATGCCTCCCTAGTGCAGTGAATTCTTGTCTGTCTGGACATAGCCCCGGGGCTCCCGGGTACAGTGACCTCGTGTCACAGACACAGCCCAAGGGGCCGCTGGTACATTGACCTCTGATCTCTGGACATAGCCCCAAGGCTTCTTGGTACAGAGACTTCTTGTATTGGCCCCAGACCTCTCTTGTACAGTGACTTCCGATCTCTGGACATAGCCCCAGGGCCCCCGAGTACAGTGACTTCTTGTGTCCAGACATAGCTCATATGGCTCCCTGGTGCAGTGACTTCCTGTCTCTGGACATAGCCCCAGGTATCCCTGGTACAGTGACTTCTTCCTTCCAGATATGGCCCCAGGCTTCTTCACTCCAGACATTGACTCAGGACTTCCTGGTACATTGACTTCTTGTCTCCAGATACAGCCCCACGGCTCCCTAGTCAAGTAACTTCTTGCCTTCAGACACAGCCCCAGGGCTCCCTGCTACAGTGACTTTTTGTTTCCAGGCATAGCCCAAGGGCCCCCTAGTATGGAGACCTCTTGTCTCCAGACATAGCACAGGGGTTCCCTAGTACAGTGACTTCTTCTCTCCACAAACAGCCCCAGGGCTCTCTAGTACAGAAACCTCTAACCTGCAGACTGAGCCCCAGGGCTTTCTAGTACAGTGATGTCTAATCTCCAGACATAGCCCTAGGTGCTTTTTGGTACAGTGACTTCTTGTCTCCAGCCATATCCTCATGGATCCCTGTGACAGGGGTTTGTTGTCTCTGGACACACTCTGGGGCTCCCTGGTACAGTGACTTCTTGTCTCCAGACATAGCCCCGGGACTCCCTGGTTCAGTGACTTCTTGTCTCCAGACATAGCCCCGGGGCTCCCTAGTACAGTAACCCTGGGGTCTAAGGACATAGACCAGGGCTCCCTTGTACAGTGACATCTTGTTTCCGGACATAGCCCCGGGGCTCACTGGTACATTAATTTCTTGTCTATGGTGATAGCCCTAGGGCTCCCGGGTACAGAGACCTCTTGTCTCCAGACACAGCCCCAGGGGTCCCTGGTAGATTGACTTCTTGTCTCTGGACATAGCCCCAGGACATGAGGAATCTCCCCCAGGGTGGTGGAGTCCTCCGGGTCAGGCCTTGTGGATCGCAGAGTAAACGAAGGAAGGCCCAGGTACACACGTGTGTGCGCCAGCAGGCAAGAGAGCCCCGGTGTCTGAGGAACAGCATCTCCTAGCGAACTTGCCATTACTCCAGCACCCTCCACCAGCCTTGGGGAGTGAGGATCCCTGACAGCGGGGAGGACCAAGGGATGCCTCACTGCCGACACCAGAGGTGTGCAGGGCAGGAGGAGCTCTCCCCCCACGTTGCACTTACCAGAGTGACAGTTTTAGTTTGTCTGCTGTATGAGGGGTGGGAAGGAAACCTCCACAGAGGCCACCTCCTGCTAGCTGGATAAGTGCCGCACTCTGTATAAAGGGATCGCAGGAGCTCCTCTAGAGAACTGGTCTGGTCAATATTTACGGCCCCTCAAGTACTATGAGTGCAGATGGAAACTGACCTTCATGTAGAAGGCGCTTTGAATCCCTTACGAACTATCCCGTCCAAAAGGTTGTACCATGCCCTCCTTGGTTGTGATACATGTTAGGCACTGATTGGCTATGTCATATTCCCTCATAAGGAAAACAGATGCATTGCAGAGCCTACATGCTAAGCATTGGAGGAGATACAGTACGGTATGACTTGTGTTGGGGAGGGTAGTGTTTTCTATGACTTTGGGGAACGTTTCATTCTATGTGCATTCATGATAATGTCTTGGCTTCTCTGACAATATGTTTATGCTGACATGTGCATTTTGGATGTCTGACGTGCCAGGTGGGAATGTTTCATTTTACGTGCATTCCTGATGATGTCTTGGCATTTCTGATAATATGTTTATTCTGATGTGTGCCTTTTTGGTGGTAATGACAACCCGACTACTGTTTGTGCTGCATAATACCAATACCTATATGCTTACTTTCGCACAGTACTAGTAACCTTTGTGATGTTCTGGCAACTGCTTGTGTAGCAGGGTATTACTGACACATGTCATGTTTGGTCTAATGATGTTTTATGCAATGCAGTTTATTTTTATATAACTTGTTGTTGTGGTTCCTTTGTGGTGCATTTATTGTGACTTGTCTGTTGTGTGTGTTGTGCAAACGCTTCACACATTGCCTCTGGAATAAGCCTGATTGCTCATGTCAAGCTACCAAGAGGGTAAGCACAGGTTATCTAGGGAGCGTAGCCATCTTTCCCTGACTAGAGTGGTGGTCCCTGCCTGGCTTAGGTGCCTACCCTAGCCAACCAGGAACCCCATCTCTAACAAATACTGTGGCACAATCCCGCACATTCCGGACATGCAATGGGGCACCTCCATGCTGATGGAAACCTACTGGTAATATAATGAGTTTGCATACACTCAGCTTGTCCCTAGATGGCGTGGCCTCTGCTCCCTCGTCACCATACACACCCCAACCCTGGTCATTCCTGGAAAAGATCTATCAGAGTTTTACCAACACCTGCTAAGACAGAAGACACCTCTGTTGTATCAGTCTTTAGCAAAAATAACTGATGATTATTTTGGTTGGGCTCAGTACATGAACATCCTAGAACAATTCAGACTGATCTCTGATGTATAAAATTCAGTGGAAGGGTCCATACCCTTCTTCACCATGCAGACAAAAGCGAACGCCCTTTGGTTGCAAATAACCGGTGGGAAATGCTCAAAATGATGAACAGCACTGAGCTCGGCCTTAATGCGATCAAAGGAGTGTGAGAAAGTGCCTCTTTCTAGCCTTGTTACCCCCACTTTTGGCCTGTTTGTGAGTGTATGTCAGGGTGTTTTCACTGTCTCACTGGGATCCTGCTAGCCAGGGTCCAGTGCTCATAGTGAAAACCCTATGTTTTCAGTATGTTTGTTATGTGTCACTGGGACCCTGCTAGCCAGAACCCCAGTGCTCATAAGTTTGTGACCTATATGTATGTGTTCCCTGTGTGGTGCCTAACTGTCTCACTGAGGCTCTGCTAACCAGAACCTCAGTGGTTATGCTCTCTCTTTACAAATTGTCACTAACAGGCTAGTGACCAATTTCACCAATTTACATTGGCATACTGGAACACCCTTATAATTCCCTAGTATATGGTACTGAGGTACCCAGGGTATTGGGGTTCCAGGAGATCCCTATGGGCTGCAGCATTTCTTTTGCCACCCTTTGGGAGCTCTGACAATTCTTACACAGGCCTGCCACTGCAGCCTGAGTGAAATAACGTCCACGTTATTTCACAGCCATTTACCACTGCACTTAAGTAACTTATAAGTCACCTATATGTCTAACCTTTACCTGGTAAAGGTTGGGTGCTAAGTTACTTAGTGTGTGGGCACCCTGGCACTAGCCAAGGTGCCCCTACATTGTTCAGGGCAAATTCCCCGGACTTTGTGAGTGCGGGGACACCATTACACGCGTGCACTACACATAGGTCACTACCTATGTGTAGCTTCACAATGGTAACTCCGAATATGGCCATGTAAAATGTCTAAGATCATGGAATTGCCCCCCCCAATGCCATCCTGGTATTGGGGAGACAATCCCATGATTCCCCGGGTCTCTAGCACAGACCTGGGTACTGCCAAACTGCCTTTTCTGGGGTTTCACTGCAGCTGCTGCTGCTGCCAACCCCTCAGGCAGGTTTCTGCCCTCCTGGGTCCAGCCAGGCTTGGCCCAGGAGGGCAGAACAAAGGACTTCCTCAGAGAGAGGGTGTTACACCCTCTCCCTTTGGAAAAGGTGTTAAGGCAGCGGAGGAGTAGCCTCCCCCAGCCTCTGGAAATGCTTTCATGGGCACAGATGGTGCCCATTTCTGCATAAGCCAGTCTACACCGGTTCAGGGATCCCCCAGCCCTGCTCTGGAGCGAAACTGGACAAAGGAAAGGGGAGTGACCACTCCCCTGACCTGCACCTCCCCGGGGAGGTGCCCAGAGCTCCTCCAGTGTGCTCCACACCTCTGCCATCTTGGAAACAGAGGTGCTGCTGGCACACTGGACTCCTCTGAGTGGCCAGGGCCAGCAGGTGATGTCAGAGACTCCTTCTGATAGGATCTTACCTGTGTTGCTAGCCTATCCTCTCACCTAGGTAGCCAAACCTCCTTTTCTGGCTATTTAGGGTCTCTGCTTTGGGGAATTCTTTAGATAACGAATGCAAGAGCTCATCAGAGTTCCTCTGCATCTCTCTCTTCACCTTCTGCCAAGGAATCGACTGCTGACCGCGCTGGAAGCCTGCAAAACTGCAACAAAGTAGCAAAGATGACTACTGCGACCTTGTAACGCTGATCCTGCCGCCTTCTCGACTGTTTTCCTGGTGGTGCATGCTGTGGGGGTAGTCTGCCTCCTCTCCGCACTAGAAGCTCAGAAGAAATCTCCCGTGGGTCGACGGAATCTTCCCCCTGCAACCGCAGGCACCAAAGAACTGCATCACCGGTCCTCTGGGTCTCCTCTCAGCACGACGAGCGAGGTCCCTTGAACTCAGCAACTCTGTCCAAGTGACTCCCACAGTCCAGTGACTCTTCAGTCCAAGTTTGGTGGAGGTAAGTCCTTGCCTCCCCACGCTAGACTGCTTTGCTGGGAACCGCTTGTTTTGCAGCTACTCCGGCTCCTGTGCACTCTTCGAGGATTTCCTTGGTGCACAGCCAAGCCTGGGTCCCCGGCACTCTAACCTGCATTGCACGACCTCCTGAGTTGTCCTCCGGCTTCGTGGGACCCTCTTGTGCAACTTCGGGTGAGCTCCGGTTCACTCCACTTTGTAGTGCCTGTTCCGGCACTTCTGCGGGTGCTGCTTGCTTCTGAGTGGGCTCTTTGTCTTGCTGGACGCCCCCTCTGTCTCCTCACACAATTGGTGACTTCCTGGTCCCTCCTGGGCCACAGCAGCATCCAAAAACCCTGACCGCGACCTTTGCAGCTAACAAGGCTTGTTGGCGGTCTTTCTGCACGGAAACACTTCTGCACGACTCTTCACGACGTGGGACATCCATCCTCCAAAGGGGAAGTTTCTAGCCCTTGTCGTTCTTGCAGAATCCTCAGCTTCTACCTTCCGGTGGCAGCTTCTTTGCACCCACAGCTGGCATTTCCTGGGCATCTGCCCACTCCCGACTTGATCGTGACTCTTGGACTTGGTCCCCTTGTTCCACAGGTACTCTCGTCAGGAAATCCATCGTTGTTGCATTGCTGGTGTTGTTGTTTCTGGCAGAATTCCCCTATCACGACTTCTGTGCTCTTTGGGGAACTTAGGTGCACTTTCCACCCACCTTTCAGGGTCTTGGGGTGGGCTATTTTTCTAACCCTCACTGTTTTCTTACAGTCCCAGCGACCCTCTACGAGCTCACATAGGTTTGGGGTCCATTCGTGGTTCGCATTCCACTTCTAGAGTATATGGTTTGTGTTGCCCCTATCCCTATGTGCTCCCATTGCATTCTATTGTGACTATACATTGTTTGCACTGTTTTCTATTGCTATTACTGCATATTTTGGTATTGTGTACATATATCTTGTGTATATTTGCTATCCTCATACTGAGGGTACTCACTGAGATACTTTGGCATATTGTCATAAAAATAAAGTACCTTTATTTTTAGTATATCTGTGTATTGTGTTTTCTTATGATATTGTGCATATGACACTAGTGGTACTGTAGGAGCTTCACTCGTCTCCTAGTTCAGCCTAAGCTGCTCTGCTAAGCTACCTTTTCTATTAGCCTAAGCTGCTAGACACCCCTCTACACTAATAAGGGATACCTGGGCCTGGTGCAAGGTGTAAGTACCTCTTGGTACCCACTACAAGCCAGTCCAGCCTCCTACAAGGAGAACAGAGAGCCATCCGCCTCATGTTGATGCAACATCGATATGTGTTGGACTTAATGACTGCAATAAAGGGTGGGGTGTGCCCCACGATCGGTGCCTCTTGTTGCACATTTATACCAGGCAACGACATGGACAATGGAACTCTGACTCTTGCCAACTGCTTGCATTCTTGACCAAGAAAGGAATGTTTAAATTATTTTATGGTACTCAGAGAAACATATAAAACACCACTCCAAACTGATGTACATTGAGACAGCCCTCAGACCCCAGTTCTGTAACTTTTCTCCCAGCCGTAATAAACTGTTCCTGCTTTGCCAAACGCCTTTTGTCTTTTCGTTTGTTAAAGATAAATCCACATTTGAGCAACACCCTCTCCCGCCCGCAATGAAAATCCACATAGCCCCATTATTGTATACTACACTCACACAACTGTGTTACCCCAGGACAAACTTTACACCATTTGCGTTCTCCATTTCTTTATAGACATTCTTGTCTTTAACTTTTTCTTCCATCAATACTCTCCATGCATGTGACTAGAATGGTGGCATCACACTGTAGATTGATTTATAACCCACCTACTTATTCAGGTACAGTGGAATTGAGTTTATTTTCTAATCTTCTGCAGTATTGAATCTTTTTCCTATTCTTTTTAACCTATATCAGTGACGTCAAAATATTTCCTCCTCTTAAGCATCCAGTCATTCTTAACAATAATGTATCTTCAGCTAGCCTCGCCTAACTATAGGATTAGTTTACCATAATCTCATGAGACTGTGTTACATATTGATACTGACGTCTGCTTGGTGTATTGTTTAAAATAGTTTAAAATAGTTACTACACTTGTGCTAACTAAGGTAGCTCAATCATAATATTTTGACTGTATATTTGGTTCACTGTACGAAACAATATGGGGCTTATTTCCATAAAACAGAAAACGTTTTACAGAACATTTGAACGTTTTAATGTTGCAATTTCATGTACTGTTAAGCTGTTTACAGGTGATTTTTATTTCTATTTATAGATTTTATGGATTTTCAGCTTGTCTGTTCTTTAATTAGTAAATTATCCATGTTTAAGTCAGAAAGCGTGTCTGGTGCTACTTGTATGTCTATACAGCCCAGAAGAAGTGGAATTAATCATTTGTGAAATGTGTTGGATGTTCCATCAACATTTGGCTGCTTCATCAAAGTTTATGCTCATAGGGATAAGAAAACATCCCTGCTCTGTTGGAAACACAGTGCAAGCAATGAGGAGTATAATTAATTATCAGGGGTGCTTCATTCCACCTGCAGAATTGGCAGAATTTGATGACTTTGCATTACTCTTGTAACATGAGTTCAGGCCAAATTCTACAAATTGCTGCATGGCAGATTTTTCTCCTGCGATGCTCCAGAAATGCGAGACGGCAAGCAAGATTTGGCATCGCTTAGTGTGATTTTCTAAGACAGCAGTCATGGTCAGAGGGCTGCCTGAGTAGATTTGCTGCAGCTTGAGTAGATTTCCTACTCGAGCAGAAGCAAAATAAACGCAAATGGCTACGCATTCTTGCGCACTGCATGGTGCACTTTACACTCATTTTTCAAAGCTACTCGTGCTACCAGCACTAAATTATGGTGTGAGCAGTGCCACATGCATATTTTCCGCCCACTGGTGGAGCTGCGCAGAATCATGTAGAGTTTTCATACAACTCCGCGGAGTGAAACACCACGAATTCCACCCACACCTATGTACTGTGGGTCATGCAACAAATTCATAAATCCTACTCTATTGTGTGCACTTTTAATGGGCTATGTTCTAATATCTAAGTCATGTCTATGCATATTATTATTGCATTTATGTGCATTAACTAAGCTGTTCTTCTCTTGGAAAGCATGACATTGCTGTGGAGATCTTGCCTTTTAAACTGATATGGTAAATACCTTTTTCAGATTTCATTCCTATGATGCTGTCATTTATATGACTGGTGTTCTACAGGCTCCAGTGGTCCTCTGGTGCATCTATGCTAAGATGCGCATACTCTGAGTAGCCCCAGAGTCTTCAGGTCAGGCTGAAGAAAGACCTGACAAAGCACCTGTGCTGTTTATCTGAACATGAGGAAGTTTACCAGACCTCCAAACAGAGCCCCACTGGTCCCTAATACAGTAATGTATTGACTCCAGACACAGCCCCAGGGCTCCCTCATCTTGTACACTCATGTCTTGTCTCTGGAAATAGCCCCAGGGCTGCTTGGTACAGAGACATCATGTCTCCTGATGCTGCCACATACCTCCCTGGTACAGCGACTTCCCATCTCCAGACATAGCCCGAGGGCTCCCCGGTAGAGTGACTTCTTGTCTCCAGACACAGCCCCGGGGCTCCCTGGTACAGTGACTTCTTGTCTCCAGATACAGCCCTGGGGCTCCCTAGTACAGTGACTTCTTGTCTCCAGACACAGCCAGGGGCTCCCTGCTACAGTGACTTTTTGTTTCCAGACATAGCCCAAGGGCCCCCCAGTATAGAGACTTCTTGTCTCCAGACATAGCACAGGGGTTCCCTAGTACAGTGTCTTCTTCTCTCCACAAACAGCCCCAGGGCTCTCTAGTACAGAAACCTCTAACCTGCAGACTCAGCCCCAGGGCTTTCCAGTACAGTGATGTCTAATCTACAGACATAGCCCTAGGATCTTTTTGGTACAGTGACTTCTTGTCTCCAAACATAACCTCATGGCTCCCTGTTACAGTGGTTTGTGGTCTCTGGACACAGTCCGGAGCTCCCTGGTACAGTGACTTCTTGTCTCAAGACATAGCCCCGGGGCTCCCTAGTACAGTAACCCTGGGGTCTTCAGGTCAGGCTGAAGAAAGACCTGACAAAGCACCTGTGCTGTTTATCTGAACATGAGGAAGTTTACCAGACCTCCAGACAGAGCCCCACTGGTCCCTAATACAGTAATGTATTGACTCCAGACACAGCCCCAGGGCTCCCTCATCTTGTACACTCATGTCTTGTCTCTGGAAATAGCCCCAGGGCTGCTTGGTACAGAGACATCATGTCTCCTGATGCTGCCACATACCTCACTGGTACAGCGACTTCCCATCTCCAGACATAGCCCGAGGGCTCCCTGGTACAGTGACTTCTTGTCTCCAGACACAGCCCCGGGGCTCCCTAGTACAGTGACTTCTTGTCTCCAGATACAGCCAGGGGCTCCCTGCTACAGTGACTTTTTGTTTCCAGACACAGCCCAAGGGCCCCCCAGTATAGAGACTTCTTGTCTCCAGACATAGCACAGGGGTTCCCTAGTACAGTGTCTTCTTCTCTCCACAAACAGCCCCAGGGCTCTCTAGTACAGAAACCTCTAACCTGCAGACTCAGCCCCAGGGCTTTCTAGTACAGTGATGTCTAATCTCCAGACATAGCCCTAAGATCTTTTTGGTACAGTGACTTCTTGTCTCCAAACATAACCTCATGGCTCCCTGTTACAGTGGTTTGTTGTCTCTGGACACAGTCCGGGGCTCCCTGGTACAGTGACTTCTTGTCTCAAGACATAGCCCCGGGGCTCCCTAGTACAGTAACCCTGGGGTCTCAGGACATAGACCAGGGCTCCCTTGTACAGTGACATCTTGTTTCCGGACATAGCCCCGGGGCTCACTGGTACATTAATTTCTTGTCTATGGTGATAGCCCTAGGGCTCCCTAGTACAGTGACTTCTTCTCTCCAAATATGGCCCCAGGGCTCCCTGGTCTGCTACAGTGACTTCTTGTCTTCAGACATAGCGCCAGGGCTCCCTTGTGCAGTTACTTTTTACCTCTAGACATAGGCCTAGGTCTCCCTGGTACAGTGACTTCTTGTCTCCAGACACAGCCTGAGGTCTCCCTAGTACATTGACTTATTGTCTCCAGACACCGCCCCCGGGCGTCCTGGTACAGTGAGTTCTTGTCTCTAGACATAGTCCCAGGGCTCCATGGTAAAGTGGACTCCCCTTCCGGACATAGCTCGACGGGTCCCTCATACAGATCTCGTCTCCAGATGCAGCCCGGTGCTCTTTTTTACAGTGGGTACATGGACTTCCTGTCTCCAGACAGAGCGCCAGGGCTCCCTGGTATAGTGCCGCGGGGATCCCTAGCACAGTGACTTCTTCTTTCCAGACACAGCCCCATGGCCCCCAAGTACAGCGACTTCTAGTCTCCAGATGCAGCCCCGGGGCTCCATAGTACAGTGAATTCTTGTCTACAGAGTCCCTGGAAAGGAAGTGGTGTTATGGGGTACGGTGCTGAGGCCAGCAGGGAGAGATGGAGACCGGGGGAGCATCGACTGCTGAGTGGTGGTCCTTAGAGCCCAGTGGCAAGCACGGCTAGCCACTTTGTGAGAATACCAGGCTGCTGGTGATGAGCTGAGCTGGTTTGCTGCTGCTAGTGCTTGCCCTAAAGAAAGGGCGGTCTGAGGCTGAGTGAAAGTGCAGAGGAAGTGACTGCAAGGCTGGTGCAAGGCAGGGGGTGTGCTTGGCCCTTTGTAGCAAGTTTGTCAAGGAGAGCAGTTGGTGAAGGGAAGTGTGCAGGCGTGGAGAGCAGCAGGCTCCAGGATGGGGATGTGTCAGCACAAGAGGCCGACAATGGCAGCTTTTGCTGGCTACGGCATGCCGCCCTGGCCTGAACGCAACCAATCTTGGAAGCGCTAGCCAGGCCCGACTCTCCTTAGTGCTTCCGAGATCGGGCACATTCAGGTCAGGTGCCAGTAGGGCATGCGGCATTCTGCCGTACACAGAACTCAGCGGAATTCCACAGAGTTTTTAGCCAACTCCGCTGGATTCTGCGGAGTAGAACTCTGTGAGTTTCACCCACCCTTAGGCACAGCCCCAGGGCTCACCGGTACAGTCACATCTTGTCTCCAGACACAGCCCCAGGGCTCCCTGGTACAGTCACATCTTGTCTCCAGGCACAGCCCCAGGGCTCCCTAGTACAGCGACATCTTGTCTTCAGACACAGCCCCAGGGCTCCCTGGTACAGTGACTTCTTGTCTCCAGACACAGCCCCAGGGATTCCTAGTACAATGACTAGTCTCCAGACACAGCCCCACGGCTCCCTAGTACAGTGACCACTTGTCTCCAGACACAGCCCCAGGGCTCCCTAGTACAGCAACATCTTGTCTCCAGACACAGCCCCAGGGCTCCCGAGTACAGTGACTTCTTGTCTCCAGACACAGCCCCACGGCTCCCTAGTACAGTGACTTCTTGTCTTCAGACACAGCCCCAGGGCTCCCTAGTACAGCGACATCTTGTCTCCAGACACAGCCCCAGGGCTCCCTAGTACAGGGCCCCCTAGTACAGTGACTTCTTGTCTCCAGGCACAGCCCCAGGGCTCCCTGGTACAGTCACATCTTGTCTCCAGGCACAGCCCCAGGGCTCCCTAGTACAGTGACATCTTGTCTCCAGACACAGCCCCGGGGCTCCCTGGTACAGTGACTTCTTGTCTCCAGACACAGCCCCAGGGCTCCCTGGTACAGTGACTTCTTGTCTCCAGACACAGCCGCAGGGCTCCCTAGTACAGTGACTTCTTGTCTCCAGACACAGCCCCGGGGCTCCCTAGTACAGTGACTTCTTGTCTCCAGACACAGCCCCAGGGCTCCCTAGTACAGTGGCTTCTTGTCTCCAGACACAGCCCCGGGGCTCCCTAGTACAGTAACATCTTGTCTCCAGACACAGCCCCGGGGCTCCCTAGTACAGTGACTTCTTGTCTCCAGACACAGCCCCGGGGCTCCATAGTACAGTGACTTCTTGTCTCCAGATATAGCCCCAGGGCTCCGCGGTACAGTGACTTCTTGTCTCCGGACACAGCCCCATGGCTTCCTAGTACAGTGACTTCTTGTCTCCAGACACAGCCCCATGGCTTCCTAGTACAGTGACTTCTTGTCTCCAGATACAGCCCCAGGGCTCCCTGGTACAGTGACTTCTTGTCTCCAGACACAGCCCCAGGGCTCCCTAGTACAGTGACTTCTTGTCTCCAGACACAGCCGCATGGCTTCCTAGTACAGTGACTTCTTGTCTCCAGACACAGCCCCATGGCTTCCTAGTACAGTGACTTCTTGTCTCCAGATACAGCCCCAGGGCTCCCTGGTACAGTGACTTCTTGTCTCCAGACACAGCCCCAGGGCTCCCTAGTACAGTGACTTCTTGTCTCCAGACACAGCCCCATGGCTTCCTAGTACAGTGACTTCTTGTCTCCAGATACAGCCCCAGGGCTCCCTGGTACAGTGACTTCTTGTCTCCAGACACAGCCCCAGGGCTCCCTAGTACAGTGACATCTTGTCTCCAGACACAGCCCCAGGGCTCCCCGGTACAGTGACTTCTTGTCTCCAGACACAGCCCCGGGGCTCCCTAGTACAGTGACTTCTTGTCTCCAGACACAGCCCCGGGGCTCCCTAGTACAGTGACTTCTTGTCTCCAGACACAGCCCCAGGGCTCCCTACTACAGTGACTTCTTGTCTCCAGACACAGCCCCAGGGCTCCCTAGTACAGTGACTTCTTGTCTCCAGACACAGCCCCAGGGCTCCCCGGTACAGTGACTTCTTGTCTCCAGACACAGCCCCAGGGCTCCCTAGTACAGTGACATCTTGTCTCCAGACACAGCCCCAGGGCTCCCCGGTACAGTGACTTCTTGTCTCCAGACACAGCCCCGGTGCTCCCTAGTACAGTGACATCTTGTCTCCAGACACAGCCTCGGGCTCCCTAGTACAGTGGCTTCTTGTCTCCAGACACAGCCCCGGGGCTCCCTAGTACAGTGACTTCTTGTCTCCAGACATAGCCCCAGGGCTCCCTAGTACAGTGACTTCTTGTCTCCAGACACAGCCCCAGGGCTCCCTAGTACAGTAACATCTTCTCTCCAGACACAGCCCCAGGGCTCCCTAGTACAGTGAGTTCTTGTCTCCAGACACAGCCCCAGGGCTCCCTAGTACAGTGACTTCTTGTCTCCAGACACAGCCCCGGGGCTCCCTAGTACAGTGACTTCTTGTCTCCAGACACAGCCCCAGGGCTCCCTAGTACAGTGACTTCTTGTCTCCAGACACAGCCCCAGGGTTCCCTGGTACAGTAACATCTTCTCTCCAGACACAGCCCCAGGGCTCCCTGGTACAGTGACTTCTTGTCTCCAGACACAGCCCCAGGGCTCCCTGGTACAGTGACTTCTTGTCTCCAGACACAGCCCCAGGGCTCCCCGGTACAGTGACTTCTTGTCTCCAGACACAGCCCCACGGCTCCCCGGTACAGTGACTTCTTGCCTCCAGACACAGGCCCAGGGCTCCCTAGTACAGTGACATCTTGTCTCCAGACACAGCCTCGGGGCTCCCTAGTACAGTGACTTCTTGTCTCCAGATACAGCCCCGGGGCTCCCTAGTACAGTAACATCTTCTCTCCAGACACAGCCCCAGGGCTCCCTGGTACAGTGACATCTTGTCTCCAGACACAGCCCCGGGGCTCCCGGGTACAGTGACTTCTTGTCTCCAGACACAGCCCCGGGGCTCCCTGGTACAGTGACTTCTTGTCTCCAGACACAGCCCCGGGGATCCCGAGTACAGTGACTTCTTGTCTCCAGACACAGCCCCAGGGCTCCCTAGTACAGTGACCTCTTGTCTCCAGACACAGCCCCAGGGCTCCCTAGTACAGTAACATCTTCTCTCCAGACACAGCCCCAGGGCTCCCTAGTACAGTGACTTCTTGTCTCCAGACGCAGACCCGGGGCTCCCCGGTACAGTGACTTCTTGTGTCCAGACACAGCCCCACGGCTCCCTGGTACAGTGACTTCTTGTCTCCAGATACAGCCCCAGGGCTCCCTAGTACAGTCACTTCTTGTCTCCAGACACAGCCCCGGGGCTCCCTGGTACAGTGACTTCTTGTCTCCAGACACAGCCCCAGGGCTCCCCGGTACAGTGACTTCTTGTCTCCAGACACAGCCCCAGGGCTCCCTAGTACAGTAACATCTTGTCTCCAGACAGCCCCAGGGCTCCCTAGTACAGTGACTTCTTGTCTCCAGACACAGCCCCAGGGCTCCCTAGTACAGTGACTTCTTGTCTCCAGACACAGCCCCACGGCTCCCTGGTACAGTGACTTCTTGTCTCCAGACACAGCCCCAGGGCTCCCTGGTACAGTGACTTCTTGTCTCCAGATACAGCCCCAGGGCTCCCTAGTACAGTGACTTCTTGTCTTCAGACACAGCCCCAGGGCTCCCTAGTACAGTGACTTCTTGTCTCCAGACACAGCCCCGGGGCTCCCTAGTACAGTGACTTCTTGTCTCCAGACACAGCCCCAGGGCTCCCCGGTACAGTGACTTCTTGTCTCCAAGCACAGCCCCAGGGCTCCCTAGTACAGTGACCTCTTGTCTCCAGACACAGCCCCAGGGCTCCCTAGTACAGTAACATCTTCTCTCCAGACACAGCCTCGGGGCTCCCTAGTACAGTGACTTCTTGTCTCCAGACACAGCCCCAGGGCTCCCTAGTACAGTGACCTCTTGTCTCCAGATACAGCCCCAGGGCTCCCTAGTACAGTGACATCTTGTCTCTAGACACAGCCTCGGGGCTCCCTAGTACAGTGGCTTCTTGTCTCCAGATACAGCCCCAGGGCTCCCTAGTACAGTAACATCTTCTCTCCAGACACAGCCCCAGGGCTCCCTAGTACAGTGACTTCTTGTCTCCAGACACAGCCCCACGGCTCCCTGGTACAGTGACTTCTTGTCTCCAGATACAGCCCCGGGGCTCCCTAATACAGTGACTTCTTGTCTCCAGACACAGCCCCAGGGCTCCCTAGTACAGTGACCTCTTGTCTCCAGACACAGCCCCAGGGCTCCCTAGTACAGTAACATCTTCTCTCCAGACACAGCCTCGGGGCTCCCTAGCACAGTGACTTCTTGTCTCCAGACACAGCCCCAGGGCTCCCTAGTACAATGACTTCTTGTCTCCAGACATAGCCCAGGGGCTTCCTAGTACAGTGGCTTCTTGTCTCAATACATAGCCCCAGGGCTCCATGGTAATGTCAATTAATCAATCACTGATTGCTAAAGAGTGGCTAATCACCCATAGGGTCTCTAGGCGCTGTTTGCGGGCGTGCTGCTCTGTCGAAGAGCCAGGTCTTGAGGTCCTTCATGAACTGCTTCAGTGATGCGTCTGCCTGAGCTTGAGAGGTAGCGTGTTCCATGTCCAGGCTGCGAGGTAGAAGGATCTTCCTCCTGCTTTCCAGATCTTGGGAACGGCTGCGAGAGTGAGCTTAGAAGAACGGAGTTGTCTGTTGGGTGCATAGAAGGCGGGGGTTCAGGTATGCCGGTCCTATGGACTCCCCCCTCCGGACATAGCTCCAGGGCTTCTTGCTACAGTGACTGTGACTGTCTCCAGACATAATCCCTCTAGTACACAGACTTCTAATCTCCAGATGTGGCCCCAGGGCTCCGTAGTACATTGGCTTATTGTCTTCAGACAAAGCCCCAGGTCTCCCTGTGACAGTGACTTCTTGTCTCCGGACACAGCCCCACTGCTTCCTAGTACTATAACTTCTTAACTTCGGACACAGCCCTGGGGCTCCTTGCTACTGTGATTTATTGTCTTCAGACATAGCCCAGGGACTCCCTAATACAGTAATTTCTGGTCTCCGGACATAGCCCCGGGGCTCCCGGGTACAGTGACTTCCTGTCTTCAGACAGCCCCGGGGATCCCTAGTACAGTGACTTCTTGTCTATAGATGTAGCCCCAGGGTGTTCTAGCTAGGACAGTGACTTCCTTTCTCTAGACATGGTCCCAGGGCTCCCTAGAACAGTGTCTTCCTGTCATTGGACATAGGCCCAGTTCTCCTAAGTACAGTAAATTCTTGTCTCTAGACATAAGCCTAGGGCTCCCTAGTATAGTGACTTCTTGTCTCCAGACCTAGCCCGACATCTCCCTAATACAGTGACCTCTTGTCTTCAGACACATCCCCTCTTTTCTCCAGACATAGCCTCAATGCTCTCTAGTAGAGAGACTTCTTGTCTCCAACACCTCAACAGTTCCTAGTACAGTGTCTTCTTGTCCCCGGACATAACCCCGGGGCTCCCTAGTACTGTGACTTCTTGTCTCCAGACATAGCCCCAGGGCTCCATAGTACAGTGAGTTCTTGTCTTAGGGCATAGCCCAGGGTCTCCCTAATACAGTGACTTCTTGTATCCAGACTCAACCCCATGGGGCCCTGGTACAGTGACTTCTTGTCTCTGGACATAGGTCCACGGCTGCTTGGTTCAGAGACTTCTTGTCGGAAGATATAGCCCAGGGTCTCCCTAATACAGTGACATCTTGTCTCCGGACATAGCCCTGGGGCTCCCTATTACAATCCTCTCTTGTCTTCAGACACAGCCCCAGGGCTCCCTAGTACAGTGACTTCTTATCTCCAGACAAGCCCCAGCGCTCCGCGGTACAGTGACTTCTTGTCTACGGACATAGCCCCACGGCTTCCTAGTATAGTGACGTCCTGTCTCATGACACAGCCCCAGGGCTCCCTAGTACAGCGACATCTTGTCTCCAGACACAGCCCCACGGCTCCCTAGTACAGTCACATCTTATCTCCAGACACAGCCCCAGGGCTCCCTAGTACAGTGACTTCTTGTCTCCAGATACAGCCCCAGGGCTCCGCGGTACAGTGACTTCTTGTCTCCAGACACAGCCCCAGGGCTCCCTAGTACAGTGACTTCTTGTCTCCAGATACAGCCCCAGGGCTCCGCGGTACAGTCACATCTTATCTCCAGACACAGCCCCAGGGCTTCCTAGTACAGTGACATCTTGTCTCCAGACACAGCCCCAGGGCTCCCTAGTACAGTGACCACTTGTCTCCAGACATAGCCCCAGGGCTTCCTGGTATAGTGACGTCCTGTCTCATGACACAGCCCCAGGGCTCCCTGGTACAGTGACTTCTTGTCTCCGGACATAGCCGCAGGGCTCCCTGGTAGAGTGACTTCTTGTCCCCAGACATAGCCCCAGGGCTTCCTAGTACAGTGACTTCTTGTATCCAGACAGAGACCCACGGCTCCCTAGTACAGTGACTTCTTGCTTTAGGCGTTATCCCCAGGTCTCCCAAGTATAGTGACGTCTTGTGTCTGGACACAGCATTGGGGCTACCTATTATTAGAGTGGCCGAGTGCACCCTTGCTGTAAGAGTGACATGGGGGGTGTCACATACAGATACAAAGTAACCCGTACCATGAGCTCCGGCCCCTGTATCACAGAGACTGAGGTATCATGATACAAGCCAGAGATCCTTCTTATTACAATAATTGAGAGTTCTCATTCAGTTATGCGGGCAGTAATGCGCTGAAAGACCCTACAATCCACGTAATACAGAGACAGAGTCCTCTTGATGTGAGCTAGTGTGTTGCTTTCATTGAGTGATGGGGTTTCCTAATGTAAGACACACGTCTTCCTCTTATTACAGCAGCAAGCAAGGTCTCCTTACACAGGCCAATGGCATTACAGCGGAATGAGAGGGGCGCTCACAATACAAGCCATAGGTACTACTCACATTGCAATAACATAGGGGCACCTCGAATGAGGTCCAGGGGCCCCACTCAAAGTGGAGCTGGAAGAACTCTCCAGTGCTGCTCTTACAACACTGACATCGACGGGTGGGGGCGGAACGTCTAGGGTCATCTGACAGTCCATGGGATGTCCCTTGGAACAATGACGAGGGCGTTCGAGATGGAGAAGCGTGTGCCCTTTTAAGTAGATTGGAACGGGGTGCCTAAGGGATGTTGTGTGCCACGATCTATGCATGTATGTTTGCTCTGGAGCAGTGGTTCCCAACCTATGCTCCTGGGACCCCTGGGCATCCAAGAAGCCTCCTGAGGGGGTTCATGATTGTTTGGAAAATTAAATAAATTAGGAGATTAATTAAGTTTATATAAATTAAGTGGCTAAATCTACAACTGAAAATGTTAAAATGTACTGTAAATGTCAAGGAATTTGAAATAAGAGGCCAAAGATTTAACTAGTATCCTCAGATTAACCTGTATGAGCCGTGCAGGTGCATCAAACAGAATATAGTATGGACGATGTGTGGCTTAATTGAATTTAGAAAAGCTCTAATCTTTCTATTAAGATTAAAATTTCATTTATATTTGTTTGCAAATTAAAAAAAATGTGTTACTTATGAATGTGTTTGGTGAACGCTTGTTTCTGTATTTTGTGTGTATTGCTTTGCGGTTCAAATCATCTGCAATGTTCATGCCGGGTCCCCGGCTTCCAGTAATGAATCGTTTGGGGGATTGTTGGGGGGGTGGAGAGACCACAGATTACAATAATGATTCATTGGGGGTTCCTGGGTTCCAGTAATAATAAAGTGGGGGTCCATAGGAGTTAAAAGTTTAAAAACCACTGGTCTAGAGTGTGTGCTCCTGATTGGCAACAGCATGGTCCCAATTCTAGAACTTTCTAGCCCCTTCGGGCAACACCACTACCTACCCACATAAATTATGGATGGCCACCCTTAATTTATAGGGTGTAGGGTAGGGGAGGAGTGGCTTAGTGTGACTGCTGGGAGGCAGATAGGTGGCATTTGTTCCCATGAGGGGAGGTCACAAGGATGACTGGAACCTTCTCAGGTAAGTGGCATGACACTACGGTGAAGGGGCCAAAGGGGCATTGGGTCAGGCCTCACCCATATACAGAAAGCACCGGGCTCAGTGTGGTAGTAAGGGCGGAGGCCTCTCAAACAGTGGGGCCCTGAGATCTATTCCTCTATTTGTTTAGAAGGGAATTCACAGCGGGAGCCTCTCCCAATTATTACTGGGTGGATGCAATCTAACAGCCCGCTGGGGGAACCAGGTTAGAATCTCGGCGTCAGCTCAACATCCTGTGATTCTGGGCAAATCACTTAGGGCCTGATTTAGATATTTGTGGATGGGTTTCTCTGCCATAATGGTGATGGATATCCCGTCCACCGAAATCTAAATCCCACTATGTCCAATGGGATTTAGATTTAACCGGACAGGAATTGCGTCACTGTTGTGATAGAGTTACGCATCTGCCAATATCTAACTCAAGGCCTTAATCTCCCTGCAGCTACAAAATATGAATGCATCCTTGTGCAATGTAACTGGTGCTCACGTAAAGCCTCTGATTCCTTCGGGTTGGGTCCTCACTATATAAAACTACAGAAAAATGATGGAACATCACGTGTCGTATTGAGAGGAGAGCTACAGAGTGCAGCCATGCTGCGAGGAGCCCCGGGATGTGGCAGGGGCTTCGGATTCACGCCTCATTGTTAGTTACACTGCAGAACAGAGGAGACCCTCCCTCCACAAGCTCCCGCGTGACAAAATAAGACACCTAAATGTGCCAGTGGAGGGACCCACGTGCAAATAAACAAAGCTGAATTTGTCAACAAGACTGTAATTCAAACACAGTGACTTAAAAACTCCCCAGAAAAGTTACATTAAATAAAAATCCAGTTTCTGTCGTGGTCTGGGACGCACGGCGGTGTTTCACACACACACGAATACACACAAAGGAGCGGTGTGAGGGTGAATTGCAATATGTCCCAACATGGCAGGGAGGTGGGCTGGAGTCCGTCTTTTGCTCATCCCATGCTACCGCCTGCCTCCAGCAAGGGCAACCAATAGCGGTAACTTGCGGCGGGGCGCAGGGGAACGCTAAGGCACGGCGTGGGCCCGGCGTCACACGGCCGTCTCCTGGTCTTCGCGCTGGATCATCTGGTAGTGCTGTCGGTTCTCGAGGTAGGCAGCAAGCTCCGGATCATTCGCCTTTTCAGCTCGATGCTTGGGGGTGTCCCCCTAGAAGGAGAAGGAAAAAAGGGGTACCATGAGAGGGGGTGGATCAGCTGCAAAGAAGTTACCATCTTGGTGACCAACACACTAGTGTGATCACACGTAGGATTATAACGTCAGTGCAAGGCTGTTGTGAATGAATAATTCAAAGCACAGTATCATTGTTTAATAATCAACACAGGGACCAACAAAAAGAGATTTTCAGGAAGCTCAACACAATATTGTCATCAACTGTAAGATTATCACAAAGAGACCAACTCGCCACCACCGCCCTCCGCCAAACACCACCGCTGGCCACCACAGACGCCAACACATCAGCATGCCACCTCCACCAGGGGCTCTCCGACTGCACCAACACACTGCCCCCCCCAGGAAACCCTCCGGCAACCACCTCTCCCCCCCCCCCCCCCCCAAAGAAAGCTGGCTGGTTCTCCCCCACCCTCCAAGAGCCCAAGTGCACCTGCAGACTGCTTGAGAGAAGATGGAGGAACAGCAATTATTTAATACGGAATGATTATGAAAATTCTTTATTAATACACTTTTGTTTTTAACTATTTGGTGTGTATTTTATTTAGTTAATATGTAATTTATGTATATATCTGTTTTCAAAATTAATAAAGAATTGAAACAGAAAAAAAAGACAGCTAAAGAGGTTGTGACCTGAAAGCATGGAGGTCATTTGAGGGGTCGCAGCTACGACCCCTGCCTTACCTCTTGCGACCCCTGGCACTGCCTTTGCGACCCCTGACCTCAGAGGTGGCAAAATCACAGACAGGCACAGTGGCAGCTCCTCTTATGGGCGTGGGGTGGGGCTCCACCCTTTTTGTTTTCAATCAATTTTTAATCACGATAATAGTGAATAATAACATGTTATTCACTATTTGTGTAATACAAACGGAGTACAATTAGCTGGAATATGCCCCTCCAGGGCAGCTGAGGTGAGTAAATCATTCTTTTAAGTGCATGTTGTGTGTGCGTGCCTGCGCCTGAGAGTGTGTGTGTGAGTGTGAATTTGTGGGTATCTTTAAGTATGTACGTGTGAGTGAAAGTGGAGGTCAAAGGGCACGTGACGTCACTTCCGCTACCCCTGGTTTTTGGTGAATTGACGCCTGTGCCTGCAAGAGGAACACACTGATACTGGGGTTAGGAACAACAAACAGAAAGTAATGACCCGCCTAGAAGCCACGGCAAAACTCGTCACCCGCAAAAACAGCGCAGAGATCTCATTGTTGGAGTAAGTTACACTATATTGCGAGGATCTGAAGTTTGCCAGTGGGGGGGAGAATGGATGTTGGTATAAGTAGCATCTGTACTGCTGGGTGACCAACAAACTGTTAGCAGTGGTGAAACCATCACAAATAGCTCATCACTGGGTGAATACTAATTAAAAAGAAGATATTGTCAGCTTGGCCACCACAACATTGTTAACAACAGAAACTGGTTGATCATTGATAAGACCAACACTCAACAAGACAAGGAGGTCACTGTGGGACAGACCCATGAAGAGATGACCTCAATCACCCAGACAAGCAGTGATGTTCTTGTAAGGACAACACAAACCGTTGTCACGGTGACCAACATAACACTGCTCACAACAGAAGGACCAGCACAAACACTCAGTTGTATCCGCAGGAGGTTACCAAGAGAGCAACAGCCACAGAGGGACCATCACGAGCAAAACTAACAGAAAGATGCTTTGTCACAAAACCAAGCAAAAAGGTTAGATTCAGCTTCTCTGTGGAAACTAAAGCAATCATCTTATCAGGATGAAACGCAACAGTATCAATCATCAAGGGCGGATCAATCTAATGTAGTAATATCAATCAGAGAGAGCAGATCAATCAACAGAGAGGGCGGATCAATCAAATGTAACAATCACCAGAGGGCGGATCAATCAAATGTAACAATATCAATCAACCGAGGGGACGGGTCAATCAAATGTAACAATATCAATCAACCGAGGGGACGGGTCAATCAAATGTAACACTATCAATCATCGAGGGTGGATCAATCTAATGTAGCAATATCAATCAGAGATTGCAGATCAATCAGCAGAGAGGGCGGATCAATCAAATGTAACAATCACCAGAGAGCGGATCAATCAAATGTAACAATATCAATCACCAGAGGGCAGATCAATCAGAGGTAACAATATCAATGAACAGAGAGGGTGGATCAATCAAATGTAATAATATCAATGAATGCGGCGGATCAATCAAAGGTAACAATATTAATCAACAGAGGGCGGATCAATCAAATGTAACAATATCAATGAACAGAGAGGGTGGATCAATCGACAGAATTCAACGGGAGACTATGAGGTTATTGGCAGCTAGGTCAATTCAAAGATATTGGCAGAAAGACCAATTGGTGTCCCTATGATGGCGTCATCAGTGGTCTGACCTACACAACCATGACTTCACTCATAAAAAGCAGAGAATGTTGTCATCAGCAATTTGACACATTTGGATTTCATGGTCACTGAAACGGCGCCACCAGACTCCGGAGATTAGGCAGCGCTACTGATGGGATTAGCGCCTGTTTTCATCAATGAGACGGACAAGGCCAGGTTGTCAATAACTGAAGCACTGACATGCTGATGTTGAGCCTGACAGTGATGCGCCTTAACCTCTCCAATGATGGAGATACTTGTAAGACTGAGGCAGCGATGAGAGGATGAAGACCGACTGATTGTGAGGGCCAACAGGCTGGTTTATTAGCAAGAATCACAATGTACGTCTCCTTCAATGTCACACAAACCCATGTAGGTTCAACAATCTACACAGTGACCACACATGGCTTCCATTAGGAAACGCCATTCACCCTCATGTCTTGAGGTGTCCATCACTCTACAGTATGTCATTCACTCTAGAGATTAAAATCCATCCATCGGTCTTCAACAGAGAATTCACACGATAGAGGGGGCCGCCGAGCCGAAGCAGGGTCCTTCCAAGCCCTTAGGTCAAGAGATTCTGGACATTGCCTAAGGATGCGTTGGCACACTGGTTCTAGTGAGGCCCTCAGAGGTACCAGGTGGAGGGACCAAAGCTGCAGGGATACTGACCAGCGTGGAAGGCTCGTGGCTGTGGAAGAAGCTGCCCAGGGCGGCTGCACCTACAATTCACTCACGCAACGCAACGCAGATGGCATCACCTGGTTTGAGGTCCCGTATTCTCAGGGTAGAAAGGGCTGGCACACGAGAAATGTCACTTCTAAGCTCAAGTCCCGCTCAGGTACCATAAAGTGCTTCAACGGGAAGATGCAGCTAGATCTTTGATAAGGCGCTTTACCACAGGTGATTTAAAGATGGATGGTTGATGGATGGACAGATCTCCACTGCTGTCCGCCTAGAGACACACCCGGGCGTCTACTCTGGGGTTCACTGCCCTCAGAGAGCGCCACAAACAGCAGAGAGGGCAGGGACACAGGCTCTGCCCATCCCCAAGAGACACTCTGCCTAAAACATGGAGTTCAGAAAAGAAGGGGAACCGGCAGGACCCCGAATTAGTGGACAGGGTCTGGTTTGTGAAGTATTTTACAAGATTAGTTTGGCACCATGTCTCAGGAGAGCACTTGGCACGGTCTCTGCCCATCTCTCGCCCTCTGATGGTCTCTTCAAGCCACAGCTATCTCCTTCCGCCTCCCTTCCCAGGGACAGTTCTTGGCACTGAAAGTTACCACAGATTTAATTCAGTATTGTATAAGAGCAGACAGTGCGTGCGCCAGGGCGCTGTAAATTGCTACAAAGGTACTTTTGTTTAATGTACATAGTCACACACTGCCTGTGGCTGCAAGAGCGAGAGCCCCCGGCCTCCCTCCCAGGACCCCTTGTAGCTGGGGGGTGAGTGTGGCGAGGGGGGGGGGGGGGCGTCTCCTAGGCATGGGAGCCCCCCGCTCAGGCATGCACACGTCTCTGGATTCCTTTGTTTAATGCCCTGAGTGTATACAGCTCCGTCAAACACGGGGCACTGCCCCCCTCAACACACACACCCCTCCCCCCTCAAGTGGGTCGCCTCTCCGCAGATACTTTCAGACATCTGGAGAAGTCCATTAATGAACTTTTACAGTCCATAAAGAAGGGATCTGTCAGCAGCTTCAAGTGCAGCCCTCCCTCCATCCCCCCTGCCTCCCCAACCCTCTTCTAGTGCCCAGACCTCCCTCCCTCTCCACTCCCCCCTCCCTCCTGTGCCTTCTTCTAGTGCCCAGACCTCTCCCTCTGCACTCACTCCCCCTCCCTCCTGTACCCTCTTCTAGCGCCCAGACCTCCCTCCCTCTGCACTCACTCCCCCCTCCCGCCCCAGCCATCTTCTAGTGCCAGACCTCCCTCCCTCTGCACTCACTCTCCCTCCCTCCCAGCACTCTTCTAGTGCCCAGAACTCCCTCCCTCTGCACTCACTCCCCCCTCCCTCCTGTGCCCTTTTCTAGTGGCCAGACCTCCATCCCTCAGCACTCACTCCCCCCTCCATCCCCAGTCCTCTCCTAGTGGCCAGACCTCCCTCCCTCCCTCCCTCTGCACTCACTCCCCTTCCCTCCCCAGCCCTCCCCTCGCTCCCTCCAGCCTCCTGTGCGCTGTACCCTCCTCCTGCACCCCCCTCCCACCGCCCTCATCCCTTGTTCTGCCCCTTCACCGTCTGACATCCTTGTACTGCCCCTTCACCCCTCTGACATCCCTTGTACAGCCCCTTCACCCCCTCTGACATCCCTTGTACTGCCCCTTCACCCCTCTGACATCCCTTGTACAGCCCCTTCACCCCCTCTGACATCCCTTGCACTGCCCCTCCACCCTCTGACATCCCTTGCACTGCCCCTCCACCCTCTGACATCCCTGGTACTGCCCTTCACCCTCTGACATCCCTTGTACTGCCCCTTCATCCCCTCTGACATCCCTTGTACTGCCCTTTCACCCCTTCTGACATTCTTTGTACTGCCCCGCCACCCTCTGACATCCCTGAACTGCCCCTTCACCCCCTCTGACATCCCTTGTACTGCCCCTTAACCCCCTCTGACATCCCTTGTACTGCCCCTTCACCCATCAGATATCCCTTGTACTGCCCCTTCACCCTCTGACATCCCTTGCACTGCCCCTTCACCCTCTCTGATATCCCTTGTACTGCCCTTCACCCCCTCTGATATCCCTTGTACTGCCCCTTCACCCTCTGACATCCCTTGTAATGCCCTTCACCCCCTCTGATATCCCTTGTACTGCCCCTTCACCCCTCTGATATCCCTTGTACTGCCCCTTTACACTCTGACATCCCTCGTACTGCCCCTTCACCCTCTCTGACATCCCTTGCACTGCCCTTCACCCTTTCTGACATCCCTTGTACTGCCCTTCACCCCCTCTGACATCCCTTGTACTGCCCCTTCACACTCTGACATCCCTTGTACTGCCCATTCACCCTCTCTGACATCCCTTGTACAGCCCCTTCACCCCCTCTGACATCCCTTGTACTGCCCCTTCACCCCTCTGACATCCCTTGTACTGCCCCTTCACCCCTGACATCCCTTGTACTGCCCCTTCACCCTCTGACATCCTTGTACTGCCCCTTCACCCCTCTGACATCCCTTGCACTGCCCCTCCACCCTCTGACATCCCTTGTACTGCCCCTTCACCCCGACATGCCCTGTACTGCCCCTTCACCCCCTCTGACATCCCTTGCACTGCCCCTTCACCCCACACATCCCTGGTCCTGCCCCTTCACCCTCTGACACCCCTGGTACTGCCCCTTCACCCCTCTCACATCCCTTGTACTGCCCCTTCACCCCTCTGACATCCCTTGTACTGCCCTTTCACCCCTGACATCCCTGGTACTGCCCTTCACCCCCTCTGACATCCCTTGTACTGCCCCTTCACCCACTCTGACATCCCATGTACTGCCCCTTCACCCCTCTGACATGCTTGTACTGCCTTTTCACCCCTCACATCTCTGGTACTGCCCCTTAAGCAGAGTACTACCCCTTCACCCCCTCTGACATCCCTTGTACTGCCCCTTCACCCGCTCTGACATCCTTGCAATGCCCCTTCACCCCTGACATCTCTTGTACTGCCCCTTCACCCCTTCTGACATCTCTTGTACTGCCCCTTCACCCCTTCTGTCATCCCTTGTACTGCCCCTTCACCCCCGACATGCCCTGTACTGCCCCTTCACCCCTCTGACATCCCTTGTACTGCCCCTTCACCCCTCTGACATCCCTTGTACTGCCCCTTCACCCCTCACATCCCTGGTACTGCCCTTCACCCTCTGACATCCCTTGTACTGCCCCTTCATCCCCTCTGACATCCCTTGTACTGCCCTTTCACCCCTTCTGACATTCCTTGTACTGCCCCGCCACCCTCTGACATCCCTGAACTGCCCCTTCACCCCCTCTGACATCCCTTGTACTGCCCCTTAACCCCCTCTGACATCCCTTGTACTGCCCCTTCACCCATCAGATATCCCTTGTACTACCACTTCACCCTCTGACATCCCTTGCACTGCCCCTTCACCCTCTCTGATATCCCTTGTACTGCCCTTCACCCCCTCTGATATCCCTTGTACTGCCCCTTCACCCTCTGACATCCCTTGTAATGCCCTTCACCCCCTCTGATATCCCTTGTACTGCCCCTTCACCCCTCTGATATCCCTTGTACTGCCCCTTTACACTCTGACATCCCTCGTACTGCCCCTTCACCCTCTCTGACATCCCTTGCACTGCCCCTTCACCCTTTCTGACATCCCTTGTAGTGCCCTTCACCCCCTCTGACATCCCTTGTACTGCCCCTTCACACTCTGACATCCCTTGTACTGCCCATTCACCCTCTCTGACATCCCTTGTACTGCCCCTTCACCCCCTGACATCCTTGAACTGCCCCTTCACCCCTCTGACATCCCTTGTACTGCCCCTTCACCCCCTCTGACATCCCTTGTACTGCCCCTTCACCCGCTGACATCCCTTGTACCGCCCCTTCACCCCTCTGACATCCCTTGTACTGCCCTTTCACCCCTTCTGACATCCCTTGTACTGCCCCTTCACCCCCTGACATCCCTTGTACTGCCCCTTCACCCTCTCTGACATTCCTTGTAATGCCCTTCACCCCCTCTCACATCCCCTGTACTGCACCTTCACCCCCCGACATCACTTTTACTGCCCCTTCACCCCCTGACATCCCTAGTACTGCCCCTTCACCCCTATGACATCCCTTGTACTGCCCCTTCACCCCTGACATCCCTTGTACTGCCCCTTCACCCCCTCTGACATCCCTTGTACTGCCCCTTCACCCCCTGGCATCCCCTGTACTGCCCCTTCACCCCCTCTGACATCCCTTGTACTGCCCTTCACCCCCCTCTGACATCCCTTGTACTGCCCCTTCACCCCCTCTGACATCCCTTGTACTGCCCCTTCACCCCCTGACATCCCTTGTACTGCCCCTTCACTCCCTGACATGCCTTGTTCTGCCCTTCACCCCCTCTGACACCCCTTGTACTGCCCCTTCACCCCACTGACATCCATTTTACTGCCCCTTCACCCCGAAATCCCTTCTACTGTCCCTTGCCCCCCCTGATATGCCCTGTACTGCCCCTTCACCCCTGACATCTCTTGTACTGCCCCTTCACCCCCTCTGACATGTCTTGTACTGCCCCTTCACCCCTCTGACATCCCTTGTACTGCCCCTTCACCCCCTCTGACATCCCTTGTACTGCCCCTTCACCCCCCTCTGACATCCCCTGTACTGCCCCTTCACCCCTCACATCCCTGGTACTGCCCTTTCACCCGCTGACATCCATTGTACTGCCCTTCAGCCCTCGGATATCCCTGGTACTGCCCCTTTACCCTCACTGACATCCCTTGTACTGCCCCTTCACCCTCTGACATCCCTTGTACTGCCCCTTCACCCCCTCTGACATCCCTTGTATTGCACCTTCCTCCATCTCCCTTCACCTATACCTGCTGCAATGCCCCCTTCTTTGCTCTCCTCTTACCCTCTAATGCTTCTTCACTTGCTCTCTTCTCCGTTCTCCCCCTCCTATACCCTTACACCTCTACCTCTTCCCTCTAACTCTCCTCCTATACCCTTACACTTGTGCCTGTTCCCGGTACCTCTCCTCCTATACCCCTTACACTTCTGCCTCTTTCCTCTACCTCTCCTCCTATACCTCTACCTCTGCCTCTCCCCCTATACCCCTCACACTTCTGCCTCTTTCCTCTACCTCTCCTCCTATACCCTTACACCTCTACCTCTCCTCCTACACCCCTTACACTTCTGCATCTTTCCTGTACCTCTCCTCCTATACTCCTTACACTTCTGCCTCTTTCCTGTACCTCTCTTTCCTCTACCTCTCCTCCTATACCCCTTACACTTCTGCCTCTTTCCTCTACCTCTCCTCCTATACCCTTACACTTCTGCCTCTTTCCTGTACCTCTCCTCCTATACCCCTTACACTTCTGCCTCTTCCCTCTACCTCTCCTCCTATACCCTCACTCTTCTTCCTCTTTCCTCTACCTCTCCTCCTATACCCCTTACACTTCTGCCTCTTTCCTCTAACTCTCCTCCTATACCCTTACACCTGTGCCTCTTTCCTGTACCTCTCATGCTATACCCCTTACACTTCTGCCTCTTCCCTCTCCTCCTATACCTTTACACTTCTGCCTCTTTCCTCTACCTCTCCTCCTTCACCCTTACATTTCTGCCTCCACCTCTACCTCCGATACCCCTTATGCTTCTGCCTCTTTCCTCTAGCTCCGCTCATATACCCCTTACACTTCTGCCTCTTTCCTGTACCTCTCCTCCTATACCCCTCACTCTTCTTCCTCTTCCCTCTACCTCCCCTCCTATACCCTTACACCTCTCCTCTAATACCCCTTACACTTCTGCCTCTTTCTTCTACCTCTCTTCCTATACACCTACCACTTCTGCCTCTTCCCTCTACCTCTCCTCCTATACCCTTACACGTCTACATCTACCTCTCCTCCTATACCCCTTACACTTCTGCCTCTTTCCTCTACCTCTCCTCCTATACCCCTCTTTCTTCCTCTTCCCTCTACCTCTCCTCCTATATCCTTACACCTCTACCTCTCCTCCTATACCCCTTACACTTCTACCTCTTTCCTCTACTTCTCTTCCTATACCCTTACACTTGTGCCTCTTTGCTCTACCTCTCCTCCTATACCCCTTACACTTCTGCCTCTTTCCTGTACCTCTCCTCCTATTCCCATTACACTTCTGCCTCTTCCCTCTACCTCTACCTCTCCTCCTATACCCTAACACCTCTATCTCTACCTCTCCTCCTATACCCCTTACACTTCTGCCTCTATCCTCTCCTCCTACACCCCTTACACTCCTGCCTCTTCCCTGTAACTCTCCTCCTACACCCCTTACACTTCTGCCTCATTCCTCTACCTGTTCTCCTATACCCCTTACTGTTCTGCCTCTTTCCTCTACCTCTCCTCCTATACCCCTCACACTTCTGCCTCTTTCCTCTACCTCTCATCATATACCCCTTACTCTTCTGCCTCTTTCCTCTACCTCTCCTCCTATACCCCTTACACTTCTGCCTCTTTCCTCTACCTCTCCTCCTATACCCCTTACTCTTCTGCCTCTTTCCTCTACCTCTCCTCCTATACCCCATACACTTCTGCCTCTTTCCTGTACCTCTCCTCCTATACCCCTTAAACTTCTGCCTCTTTCCCCTACCTCTCCTCCTATACCCCTTACGATTCTGCCTCTTTCCTCTACCTCTCCTCCTATACCCCTTACACTTCTGCCTCTTTCCTCTACCTCTCCTCCTATACCCCTTACGCTTCTGCCTCTTTCCTCGACCTCTCCTCCTATACTCTTACACTTCCGCCTTTCCTCTACCTCTCCTCCTATACCCTTACACTTCTGCCTCTTTCCTCTACCTCTCCTCCTATACCCCTCACTCTTCTTCCTCTCCCCTCTACCTCTACCTCTCCTCCTATACCCCTTACACTTCTGCCTCTATCCTCTACCTCTCCTCCTATACCCCTTACACTCCTGCCTCTTCCCTCTACCTCTCCTCCTATACCCTTACACTTCTGCCTCTTTCCTGTACCTCTCCTCCTATACCCCTTACACTTCTGCCTCTTCCCTCTACCTCTCCTCCTATACCCTTACACTTCTGCCTCTTTCCTCTACCTCTCCTCCTATACCCCTTACACTTCTGCCTCTTTCCTCTACCTCTCCTCCTACACCCTTACACTTCTGCCTCTTTCCTCTACCTCTCCTCCTATACCCTTACACTTCTGCCTCTTTCCTCTACCTCTCCTCCTATACCCCTTACACTTCTGCCTCTATCCTCTACCTCTCCTCCTATACCCCTACAGTTCTGACTCTTTCCTCTACCTCTCCTCCTATACCCCTTACACTTCTGCCTCTTTCCTCTACCTCTTCTTCTATACCCCTTACTCTTCTGCCTCTTTCCTCTACCTCTCCTCCTATACCCCTTACACTTCTGCCTCTTTCCTCTACCTCTCCTCCTACACCCTTACACTTCTGCCTCTTTCCTCTACCTCTCCTCCTATACCCCTTACACTTCTGCCTCTTTCCTGTACCTCTCCTCCTATACCCTTATGCTTCTGCCTCTTTCCTCTACCTCTCCTCCTATACACCTTACACTTCTGCCTCTTTCATTTACCTCTCCTCCTATACCCCTTGCACTTCTTTCTCTTCCCTGTACCTCTCCTCCTATACTCCTTACACTTCTGCCTCTTTCATCTACCTCTCCTCCTATACCCCTCACTCTTCTTCCTCTTCCCTCTCCTCCTATACCCTTAGACCTCTACATCTACCTCTCCTCCTATACCCCTTACACGTCTGCCTCTTTCCTCTACCTCTCCTCCTATACCATTACACTTCTGCCTTTCCTGTACCTCTCCTCCTATACCCCTTACACTTCTGCGTCTTTCCTGTACCTCTCCTCCTATACCCCTTACACTTCTGCCTCTTCCCTCTACCTCTCATCCTATACCCTTACACTTCTGCCTCTTTCCTCTACCTCTCCTCCCATACCCCTTACGCTTCTGCCTCTTTCCTCTACCTCTCCCTCTCCTCCTATACACCTTACACTTCTGCCTCTTTCCTTTACCTCTCCTTCTATACCCCTTGCACTTCTGCCTCTTCCCTGTACCTCTCCTCCTATACCCCTTACGATTCTGCCTCTTCCCTCTACCTCTTCTCCTATACCCCTTACTCTTCTGCCTCTTTCCTCTACCTCTCCTCCTATACCCCTTACGCTTCTGCCTCTTTCCTCTACCTCTCCTCCTACCCCCTTACACTTCTGCCTCTTCCCTCTACCTCTCCTCCTATCCCCCTTACACTTCTGCCTCTTTCCTGTACCTCTCCTCCTAAACCCCTTACACTTCTGCCTCTTCCCTCTACCTCTCCTCCTATACCCCTTACACTACCGCCTCTTCCCTGTACCTCTCCTCCTATACCCTTACACTTCTGCCTCTTTCCTCTACCTCTCCTCCTATACCCTTACACTTCTGCCTCTTTCCTCTACCTCTCCTCCTATACACCTTACACTTCTCCCTCTTTCCTTTACCTCTCCTCCTATACCCCTTGCACTTCTGCCTCTTCCCTCTACCTATCCTCCTATACCCCTCACTCTTCTTCCTCTTTCCTCTACCTCTCCTCCTATACCCTTACACCTCTACCTCTCCTCCTATACCCCTTAAACTTCTGCCTCTTTCCTCTACCTCTCCTCCTTCACCCCTCACTCTTCTTCCTCTTTCCTCTACCTCTCCTCCTATACCCCTTACACTTCTGCCTCTTTCCTCTAACTCTCCTCCTATACCCTTACACCTGTGCCTCTTTCCTGTACCTCTCATGCTATACCCCTTACACTTCTGCCTCTTCCCTCTCCTCCTATACCTTTACACTTCTGCCTCTTTCCTCTACCTCTCCTCCTTCACCCTTACATTTCTGCCTCCACCTCTACCTCCGATATCCCTTATGCTTCTGCCTCTTTCCTCTAGCTCCGCTCATATACCCCTTACACTTCTGCCTCTTTCCTGTACCTCTCCTCCTATACCCCTCACTCTTCTCCCTCTTCCCTCTACCTCCCCTCCAATACCCTTACACCTCTCCTCTAATACCCCTTACACTTCTGCCTCTTTCTTCTACCTCTCTTCCTATACACCTACCACTTCTGCCTCTTCCCTGTACCTCTCCTCCTATACCCTTACACATCTACATCTACCTCTCCTCCTATACCCCTTACACTTCTGCCTCTTTCCTCTACCTCTCCTCCTATACCCCTCTTTTCTTCCTCTTCCCTCTACCTCTCCTCCTATACCCTTACACATCTACATCTACCTCTCCTCCTATACCCCTTACGATTCTGCCTCTTTCCTCTACTTATCTTCCTATATCCTTACACTTGTGCCTCTTGGCTCTACCTCTCCTCCTATACCCCTTACACTTCTGCCTCTTTCCTGTACCTCTCCTCCTATTCCCATTACACTTCTGCCTCTTCCCTCTACCTCTACCTCTCCTCCTATACCCTAACACCTCTACCTCTACCTCTCCTCCTATACCCCTTACACTTCTGCCTCTATCCTCTACCTCTCCTCCTATACCCCTTACACTCCTGCCTCTTCCCTAGAACTCTCCTCCTACACCCCTTACACTTCTGCCTCTTTCCTCTACCTGTTCTCCTATACCCCTAACTGTTCTGCCTCTTTCCTCTACCTCTCCTCCTATACCCCTCACACTTCTGCCTCTTTCCTCTACCTCTCATCATATACCCCTTACTCTTCTGCCTCTTTCCTCTACCTCTCCTCCTATACCCCTTACACTTCTGCCTCTTTCCTCTACCTCTCCTCCTATACCCCTTACTCTTCTGCCTCTTTCCTCTACCTCTCCTCCTATACCCCATACACGTCTGCCTCTTTCCTGTACCTCTCCTCCTATACCCCTTACACTTCTGCCTCTTTCCCCTACCTCTCCTCCTATACCCCTTACAATTCTGCCTCTTTCCTCTACCTCTCCTCCTATACCCCTTACACTTCTGCCTCTTTCCTCTACCTCTCCTCCTATACCCCTTACGCTTCTGCCTCTTTCCTCTACCTCTCCTCCTATACTCTTACACTTCCGCCTTTCCTCTACCTCTCCTCCTATACCCTTACACTTCTGCCTCTTTCCTCTACGTCTTCTCCTATACCCCTCACTCTTCTTCCTCTCCCCTCTACCTCTACCTCTCCTCCTATACCCTAACACCTCTACCTCTACCTCTCCTCCTATACCCCTTACACTTCTGCCTCTATCCTCTACCTCTCCTCCTATACCCCTTACTCTCCTGCCTCTTCCCTGTAACTCTCCTCCTACACCCCTTACACTTCTGCCTCTTTCCTCTACCTGTTCTCCTATACCCCTTACTGTTCTGCCTCTTTCCTCTACCTCTCCTCCTATACCCCTCACACTTCTGCCTCTTTCCTCTACCTCTCATCATATACCCCTTACTCTTCTGCCTCTTTCCTCTACCTCTCCTCCTATACCCCTTACACTTCTGCCTCTTTCCTCTACCTCTCCTCCTATACCCCTTACTCTTCTGCCTCTTTCCTCTACCTCTCCTCCTATACCCCATACACTTCTGCCTCTTTCCTGTACCTCTCCTCCTATACCCCTTACACTTCTGCCTCTTTCCCCTACCTCTCCTCCTATACCCCTTACGATTCTGCCTCTTTCCTCTACCTCTCCTCCTATACCCTTACACTTCTGCCTCTTCCCTCTTCCTCTCCTCCTATACCCTTACACTTCTGCCTCTTCCCTCTACCTCTCCTCCCTTACCCCTTACACTTCTGCCTCTTCCTTCTACCTCTCCTCCTACACCCCTTACACTTCTGCCTCTTTCCTCTACCTGTTCTCCTATACCCCTTACTGTTCTGCCTCTTTCCTCTACCTCTCCTCCTATACCCCTCACACTTCTGCCTCTTTCCTCTACCTCTCATCATATACCCCTTACTCTTCTGCCTCTTTCCTCTACCTCTCCTCCTATACCCCTTACACTTCTGCCTCTTTCCTCTACCTCTCCTCCTATACCCCTTACTCTTCTGCCTCTTTCCTCTACCTCTCCTCCTATACCCCATACACTTCTGCCTCTTTCCTGTACCTCTCCTCCTATACCCCTTACACTTCTGCCTCTTTCCCCTACCTCTCCTCCTATACCCCTTACGATTCTGCCTCTTTCCTCTACCTCTCCTCCTATACCCTTACACTTCTGCCTCTTCCCTCTTCCTCTCCTCCTATACCCTTACACTTCTGCCTCTTCCCTCTACCTCTCCTCCCTTACCCCTTACACTTCTGCCTCTTCCTTCTACCTCTCCTCCTATACCCCTTACACTTCTGCCTCTCCTCCTATACCCCTTACACTTCTGTCTCTTTCCTGTACCTCTCCTTCTATACCCCTTACACTTCTGCCTCTTTCCTCTGCCTCTCTTCCTATACCCCTTACACTTCTGCCTCTTCCTTCTACCCCTCCTCCCTTATCCCTTACACTTCTGCCTCTTCCCTCTACCTCTCCTCCTATACCCCTTACACGCCTGCCTCTTTCCTCTAACTCTCCTTCTATACCCCTACTCTTCTGCCTCTTTTCTCTGCCTCTCCTTTACCTCTCCTCCTATACCCCTTACTCTTCTGCCTCTTTCCTCTACCTCTCCTCCTATACCCCTTACACTTCTGCCTCTTCCCTCTACCTCTCCTCCCATACCCCTTACACCTCTGCCTCTACCCCTCCTCCTATGCCGCTTACACCGCTGCCTCTCCCCCTATACCCCTTACACTTCTGCCTCTTTCCTTTACCTATCCTCCTATACCTATTACACTTCTGCCTCTTCCCTCTACCTCTCCTCCTACACCCCTTACACTTCTGCATCTTTCCTCTACCTCTCCTCCTATACTCCTTACACTTCTGCCACTTTCATTTACCTCTCCTCCTATACCCCTTACACTTCTGCCTCTTTCCCCTACCTCTCCTCCTATACCCCTTACGATTCTGCCTCTTTCCTCTACCTCTCCTCCTATACCCCTTACACTTCTGCCTCTTTCCTCTACCTCTCCTCCTATACCCCTTACGCTTCTGCCTCTTTCCTCTACCTCTCCTCCTATACTCTTACACTTCCGCCTTTCCTCTACCTCTCCTCCTATACCCTTACACTTCTGCCTCTTTCCTCTACGTCTTCTCCTATACCCCTCACTCTTCTTCCTCTCCCCTCTACCTCTACCTCTCCTCCTATACCCTAACACCTCTACCTCTACCTCTCCTCCTATACCCCTTACACTTCTGCCTCTATCCTCTACCTCTCCTCCTATACCCCTTACACTCCTGCCTCTTCCCTGTAACTCTCCTCCTACACCCCTTACACTTCTGCCTCTTTCCTCTACCTGTTCTCCTATACCCCTTACTGTTCTGCCTCTTTCCTCTACCTCTCCTCCTATACCCCTCACACTTCTGCCTCTTTCCTCTACCTCTCATCATATACCCCTTACTCTTCTGCCTCTTTCCTCTACCTCTCCTCCTATACCCCTTACACTTCTGCCTCTTTCCTCTACCTCTCCTCCTATACCCCTTACTCTTCTGCCTCTTTCCTCTACCTCTCCTCCTATACCCCATACACTTCTGCCTCTTTCCTGTACCTCTCCTCCTATACCCCTTACACTTCTGCCTCTTTCCCCTACCTCTCCTCCTATACCCCTTACGATTCTGCCTCTTTCCTCTACCTCTCCTCCTATACCCTTACACTTCTGCCTCTTCCCTCTTCCTCTTCCTCTCCTCCTATACCCTTACACTTCTGCCTCTTCCCTCTACCTCTCCTCCCTTACCCCTTACACTTCTGCCTCTTCCCTCTACCTCTCCTCCTATACCCCTTACACTTCTGCCTCTCCTCCTATACCCCTTACACTTCTGTCTCTTTCCTGTACCTCTCCTTCTATACCCCTTACACTTCTGCCTCTTTCCTCTACCTCTCCTCCTATACCCCTTACACTTCTGCCTCTTTCCTCTACCTCTTCTTCTATACCCCTTACTCTTCTGCCTCTTTCCTCTACCTCTCCTCCTATACCCCTTACACTTCTGCCTCTTTCCTCTACCTCTCCTCCTACACCCGAACACTTCTGCCTCTTTCCTCTACCTCTCCTCCTATACCCTTACACTTCTGCCTCTTTCCTGTACCTCTCCTCCTATACCCCTTACACTTCTGCCTCTATCCTCTACCTCTCCTCCTATACCCCTACACTTCTGCCTCTTTCCTCTACCTCTCCTCCTATACCCCTTACACTTCTGCCTCTTTCCTCTACCTCTTCTTCTATACCCCTTACTCTTCTGCCTCTTTCCTCTACCTCTCCTCCTATACCCCTTACACTTCTGCCTCTTTCCTCTACCTCTCCTCCTACACCCTTACACTTCTGCCTCTTTCCTCTACCTCTCCTCCTATACCCCTTACACTTCTGCCTCTTTCCTGTACCTCTCCTCCTATACCCTTATGCTTCTGCCTCTTTCCTCTACCTCTCCTCCTATACACCTTACACTTCTGCCTCTTTCATTTACCTCTCCTCCTATACCCCTTGCACTTCTTTCTCTTCCCTGTACCTCTCCTCCTATACTCCTTACACTTCTGCCTCTTTCCTCTACCTCTCCTCCTATACCCCTCACTCTTCTTCCTCTTCCCTCTCCTCCTATACCCTTAGACCTCTACATCTACCTCTCCTCCTATACCCCTTACACGTCTGCCTCTTTCCTCTACCTCTCCTCCTATACCATTACACTGCTGCCTTTCCTGTACCTCTCCTCCTATACCCCTTACACTTCTGCGTCTTTCCTGTACCTCTCCTCCTATACCCCTTACACTTCTGCCTCTTCCCTCTACCTCTCATCCTATACCCTTACACTTCTGCCTCTTTCCTCTACCTCTCCTCCCATACCCCTTACGCTTCTGCCTCTTTCCTCTACCTCTCGCTCTCCTCCTATACACCTTACACTTCTGCCTCTTTCCTTTACCTCTCCTCCTATACCCCTTGCACTTCTGCCTCTTCCCTGTACCTCTCCTCCTATACCCCTTACTCTTCTGCCTCTTTCCTCTACCTCTCCTCCTATACCCTTACACTTCTGCCTCTTTCCTCTACCTCTCCTCCCATACCCCTTACGCTTCTGCCTCTTTCCTCTACCTCTCGCTCTCCTCCTATACACCTTACACTTCTGCCTCTTTCCTTTACCTCTCCTCCTATACCCCTTGCACTTCTGCCTCTTCCCTGTACCTCTCCTCCTATACCCCTTACTCTTCTGCCTCTTTCCTCTACCTCTCCTCCTATACCCCTTACGCTTCTGCCTCTTTCCTCTACCTCTCCTCCTACCCCCTTACACTTCTGCCTCTTCCCTCTACCTCTCCTCCTATCCCCCTTACACTTCTGCCTCTTTCCTGTACCTCTCCTCCTAAACCCCTTACACTTCTGCCTCTTCCCTCTACCTCTCCTCCTATACCCCTTACACTACCGCCTCTTCCCTGTACCTCTCCTCCTATACCCTTACACTTCTGCCTCTTTCCTCTACCTCTCCTCCTATACCCTTACACTTCTGCCTCTTTCCTCTACCTCTCCTCCTATACACCTTACACTTCTCCCTCTTTCCTTTACCTCTCCTCCTATACCCCTTGCACTTCTGCCTCTTCCCTGTACCTCTCCTCCTATACTCCTTACACTTCTGCCTCTTCCCTCTACCTATCCTCCTATACCCCTCACTCTTCTTCCTCTTTCCTCTACCTCTCCTCCTATACCCTTACACCTCTACCTCTCCTCCTATACCCCTTAAACTTCTGCCTCTTTCCTCTACCTCTCCTCCTTCACCCCTCACTCTTCTTCCTCTTTCCTCTACCTCTCCTCCTATACCCCTTACACTTCTGCCTCTTTCCTCTAACTCTCCTCCTATACCCTTACACCTGTGCCTCTTTCCTGTACCTCTCATGCTATACCCCTTACACTTCTGCCTCTTCCCTCTCCTCCTATACCTTTACACTTCTGCCTCTTTCCTCTACCTCTCCTCCTTCACCCTTACATTTCTGCCTCCACCTCTACCTCCGATACCCCTTATGCTTCTGCCTCTTTCCTCTAGCTCCGCTCATATACCCTTACACTTCTGCCTCTTTCCTGTACCTCTCCTCCTATACCCCTCACTCTTCTTCCTCTTCCCTCTACCTCCCCTCCAATACCCTTACACCTCTCCTCTAATACCCCTTACACTTCTGCCTCTTTCTTCTACCTCTCTTCCTATACACCTACCACTTCTGCCTCTTCCCTGTACCTCTCCTCCTATACCCTTACACATCTACATCTACCTCTCCTCCTATACCCCTTACACTTCTGCCTCTTTCCTCTACCTCTCCTCCTATACCCCTCTTTTCTGCCTCTTCCCTGTACCTCTCCTCCTATACCCTTACACATCTACATCTACCTCTCCTCCTATACCCCTTACGATTCTGCCTCTTTCCTCTACCTCTCCTCCTATACCCCTTACACTTCTGCCTCTTTCCTCTACCTCTCCTCCTATACCCCTTACTCTTCTGCCTCTTTCCTCTACCTCTCCTCCTATACCCCATACACTTCTGCCTCTTTCCTGTACCTCTCCTCCTATACCCCTTACACTTCTGCCTCTTTCCCCTACCTCTCCTCCTATACCCCTTACGATTCTGCCTCTTTCCTCTACCTCTACCTCTCCTCCTATACCCTAACACCTCTACCTCTCCTCCTATACCCCTTACACTTCTGCCTCTTCCCTCTACCTCTCCTCCCTTACGCCTTACACTTCTGCCTCTTCCCTCTACCTCTCCTCCTATACCCTTACACTTCTGCCTCTTTCCTGTACCTCTCCTCCTATACCCCTTACACTTCTGCCTCTTCCCTCTACCTCTCCTCCTATACCCTTACACTTCTGCCTCTTTCCTCTACCTCTCCTCCTATACCCCTTACACTTCTGCCTCTTTCCTCTACCTCTTCTTCTATACCCCTTACTCTTCTGCCTCTTTCCTCTACCTCTCCTCCTATACCCCTTACACTTCTGCCTCTTTCCTCTACCTCTCCTCCTACACCCTTACACTTCTGCCTCTTTCCTCTACCTCTCCTCCTATACCCTTACACTTCTGCCTCTTTCCTGTACCTCTCCTCCTATACCCCTTACACTTCTGCCTCTATCCTCTACCTCTCCTCCTATACCCCTACACTTCTGCCTCTTTCCTCTACCTCTCCTCCTATACCCCTTACACTTCTGCCTCTTTCCTCTACCTCTTCTTCTATACCCCTTACTCTTCTGCCTCTTTCCTCTACCTCTCCTCCTATACCCCTTACACTTCTGCCTCTTTCCTCTACCTCTCCTCCTACACCCTTACACTTCTGCCTCTTTCCTCTACCTCTCCTCCTATACCCCTTACACTTCTGCCTCTTTCCTGTACCTCTCCTCCTATACCCTTATGCTTCTGCCTCTTTCCTCTACCTCTCCTCCTATACACCTTACACTTCTGCCTCTTCCCTGTACCTCTCCTACTATACCCCTTTCACTTCTGCCTCTTTCCTTTACCTATCCTCCTATACTCTTACACCTCTACCCCTACCTCTCCTCCTATACCCCTTATACTTCTGCCTCTTTCCTCTACCTCTCCTCCTATCCCCTTACACTTCTGCCTCTTTCCTCTACCTCTCCTCCTATTCCCCTTACACTTCTGCCTTTCCTCTACCTCTCCTCCTATACCCCTTACACTTCTTCCTCTTCCCTCTACCTCTCCTCCTATACCCCTTACACTCCTGCCTCTTCCCTGTACCTCTCCTCCTATACCCCTTACACTTCTGCCTGTTTCCTCTACCTCTCCTCCTAAACCCTTTACCCTTCTGCCTCTTTCCTCTACCTCTCCTCCTGTACCCTTACACCTCTACCTCTCCTCCTATACCCCTTACACTTTTGCCTCTTTCCTCTACCTCTCCTCCTATACCCTTACACCTCTAACTCTCTTCCTACAACCCTTACACTTCTGCCTCTTCCCTCTACCTCTCCCCTTACACCCCTTACACTTCTGCCTCTTTCCTTTACCTCTCCTCCTATACTCCTTACTGTTTTGCCTCTTTCCTCTACCTCTCCTCCTATACCCCTTACACCTCTGCTTCTTCCCTCTACCTCTCCTCCTATACCCCTTACACCTCTGCCTCTACCCTTCCTCCTATGCCCCTTACACCTCTGCCTCTCCTCCTAACCCTTACACTTCTGCCTCTTTCCTTTACCTCTCCTCCTACACCCCTTAAACTTCTGCCTCTTCCCTCTACCTCTCCTCCTATACGCCTTACACTTCTGCCTCTTTCCTTTACCTCTCTTCCTATACCCCTTACTCTTCTACCTCTTTCCTCTACCTCTCCTCCTACACCCCTTACACTCCTGCGTCTTTCCTCTACCTTTCCTCCTATATTCCTTACACTTCTGCCTCTTTCTTTTACCTCTCCTCCTACACCACTTACACTTCTGCCTCTTCCCTGTACCTCTCCTCTTATACCCTTACACTTCTGCCTCTTTCCTTTACCTCTCCTCCTATACAATTACACCTCTACCGCTACCTCTCCTCCTATACCCTTTACACTTCTGCCTCTTTCGTCTACCTCTCCTCCTATAACCCTCACTCTTCTTCCACTTCCCTCTACCTCTCCTCCTATACCCTTACACCTCTACCTCTCCTCCTATACCCCTTACACTGCTGCCTCTTTCCTCTACCTATCCTCCTACACCCCTCACTCTTCTTCTTCTTCCCTCTACCTCTCCTCCTATACCCTTACACCTCTACCTCTCCTCCTATACCCCTTACATTTCTGCCTTTTTCCTCTACCTCTCCTCCTATACCTCTACACCTCTACCTCTCGTCCTATACCCCTTACACTTCTGCCTCTTTCCTCTACCTCTCCTCCTATACTCCTTACACTTCTGCCTCTTTCCTGTACCTCTCCTCCTATACCCCTACGCTTTTGCCTCTTCCCTCTACCTCTCCTCCTATATCCCTTACACTTCTGCCTCTTCCCTCTACCTCTCCTCCTATACCCCTTACTCTTCTGCCTCTTTCCTTTACCTCACCTCCTATACCCCTTACTCTTTTGCCTCTTTCCTCTACCTCTCCTACTACACCCCTTACACTTCTGCCTCTTTCCTTTACCTCTCCTCCTATACCCCTTACTCTTCTGCCTCTTTCCTTTACCTCTCCTCCTATTCCCCTTACACTTCCGCCTCTTTCATCTACCTCTCCTCCTATACTCCTTAGACTTCTGCCTCTTTCCTCTACCTCTCCTCCTATAGCCCTTACTCTTCTGCCTCTTTCCTCTACCTCTCCTCCTATCCTATACCCCTTACACTTCTGCCTCTTTCCTGTACCTCTCCTCCTATACCCTTACACTTCCGCCTTTCCTCTACCTCTCCTCCTATACCCTTACACTTCTGCCTCTTTCCTCTACCTCTCCTCCTATACCCCTCACTCTTATTCCTCTTCCCTCTACCTCTACCTCTCCTCCTATACCCTAACACCTCTACCTCTATCCTCTACCTCTCCTCCTATACTCCTTACACTCCTGCCTCTTCCCTGTAACTCTCCTCCTACACCCCTTACACTTCTGCCTCTTTCCTCTACCTGTTCTCCTATACCCCTTACTGTTCTGCCTCTTTCCTCTACCTCTCCTCCTATACCCCTCACATTTCTGCCTCTTTCCTCTACCTCTCATCATATACCCCCTACTCTTCTGCCTCTTTCCTCTACCTCTCCTCCTATACCCCTTACACTTCTGCCTCTTTCCTCTACCTCTCCTCCTATACCCCTTACTCTTCTGCCTCTTTCCTCTACCTCTCCTCCTATACCACATACACTTCTGCCTCTTTCCTGTACCTCTCCTCCTATACCCCTTACACTTCTGCCTCTTTTCCCTACCTCTCCTCCTATACCCCTTACGATTCTGCCTCTTTCCTCTACCTCTCCTCCTATACCCCTTACACTTCTGCCTCTTTCCTCTACCTCTCCTCCTATACCCCTTACGCTTCTGCCTCTTTCCTCTACCTCTCCTCCTATACCCTTACACTTCTGCCTCTTTCCTCTACCTCTCCTCCTATACCCTTACACTTCTGCCTCTTCCCTCTTCCTCTCCTCCTATACCCTTACACTTCTGCCTCTTCCCTCTACCTCTCCTCCCTTACCCCTTACACTTCTGTCTCTTCCCTCTACCTCTCCTCCTATACCCCTTACACTTCTGCCTCTCCTCCTATACCCCTTACACTTCTGTCTCTTTCCTGCACCTCTCCTTCTATACCCCTTACACTTCTGCCTCTTTCCTCTGCCTCTCTTCCTATACCCCTTACACTTCTGCCTCTTCCCTCTACCTCTCCTCCCTTACCCCTTACACTTCTGCCTCTTCCCTCTACCTCTCCTCCTATACCCCTTACACACCTACCTCTTTCCTCTAACTCTCCTTCTATACCCCTACTCTTCTGCCTCTTTCCTCTGCCTCTCCTTTACCTCTCCTCCTATACCCCTTACTCTTCTGCCTCTTTCCTCTACCTCTCCTCCTATACCCCTTACACTTCTGCCTCTTCCCTCTACCTCTCCTCCCATACCCCTTACACCTCTGCCTCTACCCCTCTTCCTATGCCGCTTACACCTCTGCCTCTCCCCCTATACCCCTTACACTTCTGCCTCTTTCCTTTACCTATACTCCTATACCCATTACACTTCTGCCTCTTCCCTCTACCTCTCCTCCTACACCCCTTACACTTCTGCATCTTTCCTCTACCTCTCCTCCTATACTCCTTACACTTCTGCCACTTTCATTTACCTCTCCTCCTACACCCCTTACACTTCTGCCTCTTCCCTGTACCTCTCCTCCTATACCCCTTACTCTTCTGCCTCTTTCCTTTACCTCTCCTCCTATTCCCCTTACACTTCCGCCTCTTTCATCTACCTCTCCTCCTATACTCCTTAGACTTCTGCCTCTTTCCTCTACCTCTCCTCCTATAGCCCTTACTCTTCTGCCTCTTTCCTCTACCTCTCCTCCTATCCTATACCCCTTACACTTCTGCCTCTTTCCTGTACCTCTCCTCCTATACCCTTACACTTCCGCCTTTCCTCTACCTCTCCTCCTATACCCTTACACTTCTGCCTCTTTCCTCTACCTCTCCTCCTATACCCCTCACTCTTATTCCTCTTCCCTCTACCTCTACCTCTCCTCCTATACCCTAACACCTCTACCTCTATCCTCTACCTCTCCTCCTATACTCCTTACACTCCTGCCTCTTCCCTGTAACTCTCCTCCTACACCCCTTACACTTCTGCCTCTTTCCTCTACCTGTTCTCCTATACCCCTTACTGTTCTGCCTCTTTCCTCTACCTCTCCTCCTATACCCCTCACATTTCTGCCTCTTTCCTCTACCTCTCATCATATACCCCCTACTCTTCTGCCTCTTTCCTCTACCTCTCCTCCTATACCCCTTACACTTCTGCCTCTTTCCTCTACCTCTCCTCCTATACCCCTTACTCTTCTGCCTCTTTCCTCTACCTCTCCTCCTATACCACATACACTTCTGCCTCTTTCCTGTACCTCTCCTCCTATACCCCTTACACTTCTGCCTCTTTTCCCTACCTCTCCTCCTATACCCCTTACGATTCTGCCTCTTTCCTCTACCTCTCCTCCTATACCCCTTACACTTCTGCCTCTTTCCTCTACCTCTCCTCCTATACCCCTTACGCTTCTGCCTCTTTCCTCTACCTCTCCTCCTATACCCTTACACTTCTGCCTCTTTCCTCTACCTCTCCTCCTATACCCTTACACTTCTGCCTCTTCCCTCTTCCTCTCCTCCTATACCCTTACACTTCTGCCTCTTCCCTCTACCTCTCCTCCCTTACCCCTTACACTTCTGTCTCTTCCCTCTACCTCTCCTCCTATACCCCTTACACTTCTGCCTCTCCTCCTATACCCCTTACACTTCTGTCTCTTTCCTGCACCTCTCCTTCTATACCCCTTACACTTCTGCCTCTTTCCTCTGCCTCTCTTCCTATACCCCTTACACTTCTGCCTCTTCCCTCTACCTCTCCTCCCTTACCCCTTACACTTCTGCCTCTTCCCTCTACCTCTCCTCCTATACCCCTTACACACCTACCTCTTTCCTCTAACTCTCCTTCTATACCCCTACTCTTCTGCCTCTTTCCTCTGCCTCTCCTTTACCTCTCCTCCTATACCCCTTACTCTTCTGCCTCTTTCCTCTACCTCTCCTCCTATACCCCTTACACTTCTGCCTCTTCCCTCTACCTCTCCTCCCATACCCCTTACACCTCTGCCTCTACCCCTCTTCCTATGCCGCTTACACCTCTGCCTCTCCCCCTATACCCCTTACACTTCTGCCTCTTTCCTTTACCTATACTCCTATACCCATTACACTTCTGCCTCTTCCCTCTACCTCTCCTCCTACACCCCTTACACTTCTGCATCTTTCCTCTACCTCTCCTCCTATACTCCTTACACTTCTGCCACTTTCATTTACCTCTCCTCCTACACCCCTTACACTTCTGCCTCTTCCCTGTACCTCTCCTACTATACCCCTTTCACTTCTGCCTCTTTCCTTTACCTCTCCTCCTATACTCTTACACCTCTACCCCTACCTCTCCTCCTATACCCCTTATACTTCTGCCTCTTTCCTCTACCTCTCCTCCTATCCCCTTACACTTCTGCCTCTTTCCTCTACCTCTCCTCCTATTCCCCTTACACTTCTACCTTTCCTCTACCTCTCCTCCTATACCCCTTACACTTCTTCCTCTTCCCTCTACCTCTCCTCCTATACCCCTTACACTCCTGCCTCTTCCCTGTACCTCTCCTCCTATACCCCTTACACTTCTGCCTGTTTCCTCTACCTCTCCTCCTAAACCCTACCCTTCTGCCTCTTTCCTCTACCTCTCCTCCTGTACCCTTACACCTCTACCTCTCCTCCTATACCCCTTACACTTTTGCCTCTTTCCTCTACCTCTCCTCCTATACCCTTACACCTCTAACGCTCTTCCTACACCCCTTACACTTCTGCCTCTTCCCTCTACCTCTCCCCCTACACCCCTTACACTTCTGCCTCTTTCCTTTACCTCTCCTCCTATACTCCTTACTGTTTTGCCTCTTTCCTCTACCTCTCCTCCTATACCCCTTACTCTTCTGCCTCTTTCCTTTACCTCTCCTCCTATACCCCTTACTCTTCTGCCTCTTTCCTCTACCTCTCCTCCTACACCCCTTACACTTCTGCCTCTTTCCTTTACCTCTCCTCCTATACCCCTTACTCTTCTGCCTCTTTCCTCTACCTCTCCTCCTATTCCCCTTACACTTCTGCCTCTTTCATCTACCTCTCCTCCTATACTCCTTACACTTCTGACTCTTTCCTCTACCTCTCCTCCTATACCCCTTACTCTTCTGCCTCTTTCCTCTACCTCTCCTCCTATCCTATACCTCCTTACACTTCTGCCTCTTTCCTGTACCTCTCCTCCTATACCCCTTACTCTTCTGCCTCTTTCCTCTACCTCTCCTCCTATTCCCCTTACACTTCTGCCTCTTTCATCTACCTCTCCTCCTATACTCCTTACACTTCTGACTCTTTCCTCTACCTCTCCTCCTATACCCCTTACTCTTCTGCCTCTTTCCTCTACCTCTCCTCCTATCCTATACCTCCTTACACTTCTGCCTCTTTCCTGTACCTCTCCTCCTATACCCCTTACACTTCTGCCTCTTTCCTCTACCTCTCCTCCTACACCCCTTACACTTCTGCCTCTTTCCTCTACCTCTCCTCCTATACTCCTTACACTTCTGCCTCTTTCCTCTACCTCTCCTCCTATACCCCTTACGCTTCTGCCTCTTTCCTCTACCTCTCCTCCTATTCCCCTTACACTTCTGCCTCTTTCCTCTACCTCTCCTCCTATACTCCTTACACTTCTGCCTCTTTCCTCTACCTCTCCTCCTATACCCCTTACACTTCTGCCTCTTCCCTCTACCCCCATACCCCTTACACCTCTGCCTCTACCCCTCCTCCTATGCCGCTTACACCTCTGCCTCTCCCCTATACCCCTTACACTTCTGCCTCTTTCCTTTACCTATCCTCCTATACCCATTACACTTCTGCCTCTTCCCTCTACCTCTCCTCCTACACCCCTTACACTTCTGCATCTTTCCTTTACCTCTCCTCCTACACTCCTTACACTTCTGCCACTTTCATTTACCTCTCCTCCTACACCCCTTACACTTCTGCCTCTTCCCTGTACCTCTCCTACTATACCCCTTTCACTTCTGCCTCTTTCCTTTACCTCTCCTCCTATACTCTTACACCTCTACCCCTACCTCTCCTCCTATACCCCTTATACTTCTGCCTCTTTCCTCTACCTCTCCTCCTATCCCCTTACACCTCTGCCTCTTTCCTCTACCTCTCCTCCTATTCCCCTTACACTTCTGCCTTTCCTCTACCTCTCCTCCTATACCCCTTACACTTCTTCCTCTTCCCTCTACCTCTCCTCCTATACCCCTTACACTCCTGCCTCTACCCTATACCTCTCCTCCTATACCCCTTACACTTCTGCCTGTTTCCTCTACCTCTCCTCCTAAACCCCTTACCCTTCTGCCTCTTTCCTCTACCTCTCCTCCTGTACCCTTACACCTCTACCTCTCCTCCTATACCCCTTACACTTTTGCCTCTTTCCTCTACCTCTCCTCCTATACCCTTACACCTCTAACTCTCTTCCTACACCCCTTACACTTCTGCCTCTTCCCTCTACCTCTCCCCCTACACCCCTTACACTTCTGCCTCTTTCCTTTACCTCTCCTCCTATACTCCTTACTGTTTTGCCTCTTTCCTCTACCTCTCCTCCTATACCCCTTACACCTCTGCTTCTTCCCTCTACCTCTCCTCCTATACCCCTTACACCTCTGCCTCTACCCCTCCTCCTATGCCCCTTACACCTCTGCCTCTCCTCCTATACCCCTTACACTTCTGCCTCTTTCCTTTACCTCTCCTCCTACACCCCTTAAACTTCTGCCTCTTCCCTCTACCTCTCCTCCTATACGCCTTACACTTCTGCCTCTTTCCTTTACCTCTCTTCCTATACCCCTTACTCTTCTACCTCTTTCCTCTACCTCTCCTCCTACACCCCTTACACTCCTGCGTCTTTCCTCTACCTTTCCTCCTATATTCCTTACACTTCTGCCTCTTTCTTTTACCTCTCCTCCTACACCCCTTACACTTCTGCCTCTTCCCTGTACCTCTCCTCTTATACCCTTACACTTCTGCCTCTTTCCTTTACCTCTCCTCCTATACAATTACACCTCTACCGCTACCTCTCCTCCTATACCCTTTACACTTCTGCCTCTTTCGTCTACCTCTCCTCCTATACCCCTCACTCTTCTTCCTCTTCCCTCTACCTCTCCTCCTATACCCTTACACCTCTACCTCTCCTCCTATACCCCTTACACTGCTGTCTCTTTCCTCTACCTATCCTCCTACACCCCTCACTCTTCTTCCTCTTCCCTCTACCTCTCCTCCTATACCCTTACACCTCTACCTCTCCTCCTATACCCCTTACATTTCTGCCTTTTTCCTCTACCTCTCCTCCTATACCTCTACACCTCTACCTCTGCCTTTCGTCCTATACCCCTTACACTTCTGCCTCTTTCCTCTACCTCTCCTCCTATACTCTTACACCTCTACCTCTCCTCCTACACCCCTCACACTTCTGCCTCTTCCCTGTACCTCTCCTCCTATACTCCTTACACTTCTGCCTCTTTCCTGTACCTCTCCTCCTATACCCCTACGCTTTTGCCTCTTCCCTCTACCTCTCCTCCTATACCCCTTACACTTCTGCCTCTTCCCTCTACCTCTCCTCCTATACCCCTTACTCTTCTGCCTCTTTCCTTTACCTCTCCTCCTATACCCCTTACTCTTCTGCCTCTTTCCTCTACCTCTCCTCCTACACCCCTTACACTTCTGCCTCTTTCCTTTACCTCTCCTCCTATACCCCTTACTCTTCTGCCTCTTTCCTCTACCTCTCCTCCTATTCCCCTTACACTTCTGCCTCTTTCATCTACCTCTCCTCCTATACTCCTTACACTTCTGACTCTTTCCTCTACCTCTCCTCCTATACCCCCTACTCTTCTGCCTCTTTCCTCTACCTCTCCTCCTATCCTATACCCCTTACACTTCTGCCTCTTTCCTGTACCTCTCCTCCTATACCCTTACACTTCTGCCTCTTTCCTCTACCTCTCCTCCTATACCCTTTACACTTCTGCCTCTTTCCTTTACCTCTCCTCCTAATCCTCTTACAATTCTGCCTCTGCCCTGTACCTCTCCTCCTATACCCCTTACACTTCTGCCTCTTTCCTCTACCTCTCCTCCTACACCCCTTACACTTCTGCCTCTTTCCTCTACCTCTCCTCCTATACTCCTTACACTTCTGCCTCTTTCCTCGACCTCTCCTCCTATACTCCTTACACTTCTGCCTCTTTCCTCTACCTCTCCTCCTATACCCCTTACACTTCTGCCTCTTCCCTCTACCTCTCCTCCCATACCCCTTACACCTCTGCCTCTACCCCTCCTCCTATGCCGCTTACACCTCTGCCTCTCCCCTATACCCCTTACACTTCTGCCTCTTTCCTTTACCTATCCTCCTATACCCATTACACTTCTGCCTCTTCCCTCTACCTCTCCTCCTACACCCCTTACACTTCTGCATCTTTCCTCTACCTCTCCTCCTACACTCCTTACACTTCTGCCACTTTCATTTACCTCTCCTCCTACACCCCTTACACTTCTGCCTCTTCCCTGTACCTCTCCTACTATACCCCTTTCACTTCTGCCTCTTTCCTTTACCTCTCCTCCTATACTCTTACACCTCTACCCCTACCTCTCCTCCTATACCCCTTATACTTCTGCCTCTTTCCTCTACCTCTCCTCCTATCCCCTTACACCTCTGCCTCTTTCCTCTACCTCTCCTCCTATTCCCCTTACACTTCTGCCTTTCCTCTACCTCTCCTCCTATACCCCTTACACTTCTTCCTCTTCCCTCTACCTCTCCTCCTATACCCCTTACACTCCTGCCTCTTCCCTGTACCTCTCCTCCTATCCCCCTTACACTTCTGCCTGTTTCCTCTACCTCTCCTCCTAAACCCCTTACCCTTCTGCCTCTTTCCTCTACCTCTCCTCCTGTACCCTTACACCTCTACCTCTCCTCCTATACCCCTTACACTTTTGCCTCTTTCCTCTACCTCTCCTCCTATACCCTTACACCTCTAACTCTCTTCCTACACCCCTTACACTTCTGCCTCTTCCCTCTACCTCTCCCCCTACACCCCTTACACTTCTGCCTCTTTCCTTTACCTCTCCTCCTATACTCCTTACTGTTTTGCCTCTTTCCTATACCTCTCCTCCTATACCCCTTACACCTCTGCTTCTTCCCTCTACCTCTCCTCCTATACCCCTTACACCTCTGCCTCTACCCCTCCTCCTATGCCCCTTACACCTCTGCCTCTCCTCCTATACCCCTTACACTTCTGCCTCTTTCCTTTACCTCTCCTCCTACACCCCTTAAACTTCTGCCTCTTCCCTCTACCTCTCCTCCTATACGCCTTACACTTCTGCCTCTTTCCTTTACCTCTCTTCCTATACCCCTTACTCTTCTACCTCTTTCCTCTACCTCTCCTCCTACACCCCTTACACTCCTGCGTCTTTCCTCTACCTTTCCTCCTATATTCCTTACACTTCTGCCTCTTTCTTTTACCTCTCCTCCTACACCCCTTACACTTCTGCCTCTTCCCTGTACCTCTCCTCTTATACCCTTACACTTCTGCCTCTTTCCTTTACCTCTCCACCTATACAATTACACCTCTACCGCTACCTCTCCTCCTATACCCTTTACACTTCTGCCTCTTTCGTCTACCTCTCCTCCTATACCCCTCACTCTTCTTCCTCTTCCCTCTACCTCTCCTCCTATACCCTTACACCTCTACCTCTCCTCCTATACCCCTTACACTGCTGTCTCTTTCCTCTACCTATCCTCCTACACCCCTCACTCTTCTTCCTCTTCCCTCTACCTCTCCTCCTATACCCTTACACCTCTACCTCTCCTCCTATACCCCTTACATTTCTGCCTTTTTCCTCTACCTCTCCTCCTATACCTCTACACCTCTACCTCTGCCTTTCGTCCTATACCCCTTACACTTCTGCCTCTTTCCTCTACCTCTCCTCCTATACTCTTACACCTCTACCTCTCCTCCTACACCCCTTACAGTTCTGCCTCTTCCCTGTACCTCTCCTCCTATACTCCTTACACTTCTGCCTCTTTCCTGTACCTCTCCTCCTATACCCCTACGCTTTTGCCTCTTCCCTCTACCTCTCCTCCTATACCCCTTACACTTCTGCCTCTTCCCTCTACCTCTCCTCCTATACCCCTTACTCTTCTGCCTCTTTCCTTTACCTCTCCTCCTCTACCCCTTACTCTTCTGCCTCTTTCCTCTACCTCTCCTCCTACACCCCTTACACTTCTGCCTCTTTCCTTTACCTCTCCTCCTATACCCCTTACTCTTCTGCCTCTTTCCTCTACCTCTCCTCCTATTCCCCTTACACTTCTGCCTCTTTCATCTACCTCTCCTCCTATACTCCTTACACTTCTGACTCTTTCCTCTACCTCTCCTCCTATACCCCCTACTCTTCTGCCTCTTTCCTCTACCTCTCCTCCTATCCTATACCCCTTACACTTCTGCCTCTTTCCTCTACCTCTCCTCCTATACCCTTACACTTCTGCCTCTTTCCTCTACCTCTCCTCCTATACCCTTTACACTTCTGCCTCTTTCCTTTACCTCTCCTCTTAATCCTCTTACAATTCTGCCTCTGCCCTGTACCTCTCCTCCTATACCCCTTACACTTCTGCCTCTTTCCTCTACCTCTCCTCCTACACCCCTTACACTTCTGCCTCTTTCCTCTACCTCTCCTCCTATACTCCTTACACTTCTGCCTCTTTCCTCTACCTCTCCTCCTATACCCCTTACGCTTCTGCCTCTTTCCTCTACCTCTCCTCCTATTCCCCTTACACTTCTGCCTCTTTCCTCTACCTCTCCTCCTATACTCCTTACACTTCTGCCTCTTTCCTCTACCTCTCCTCCTATACCCCTTAATCTTCTGCCTCTTTCCTCTACCTCTCCTCCTATCCTATACCCCTTACACTTCTGCCTCTTTCCTGTACCTCTCCTCCTATACCCTTACACTTCTGCCTCTTTCCTCTACCTCTCCTCCTATACCCTTTACACTTCTGCCTCTTTCCTTTACCTCTCCTCTTAAACCTCTTACAATTCTGCCTCTGCCCTGTACCTCTCCTCCTATACCCCTTACACTTCTGCCTCTTTCCTCTACCTCTCCTCCTACACCCCTTACACTTCTGCCTCTTTCCTCTACCTCTCCTCCTATACTCCTTACACTTCTGCCTCTTTCCTCTACCTCTCCTCCTATACCCCTTACGCTTCTGCCTCTTCCCTGTACCTCTCCTCCTATACCCCTACTCTTCTGCCTCTTCCCTGTACCTCTCCTCCTATACCTCTTAGCCTTGCCTATTTCTTCACCTCTCTCCCCCCTCTTATATACTGCACTGAACCTCCCAGTACCCCCTTCTTGCCATCCGCTCACCCACATACCCCCTTTACAGCCTTTCTTATTCCCCTTCATCCTCCTACCCCTCCATGCTGTGCCACCAGGCGTCTCCCCTTACCCTCCAGCACCCTCTTGCACTGCCTCTTTGTTAATTCTTCTCACCCCGCAAGAACTGCCCTGTCCGTGCCCTCCTCTCCCCCTTCCATGGTTTTGCACTGCCCTGTCCAGGCTTCCCCTCATCCTACTAGCACCCCCGCACTCCCCTGCAAGGCTCTCTCCACCCTCCAATGCTCTTGTTCACTGCCCCTTCCTTGCAGAAGAGGACAGATCTCTTTAGTGTGCACAGTTTGCTCCTGAGCCATGCAGGTCCCACACTCACCCAACCTCCCTAGTCCAGCACCCACTGCCTTCACCTGTACCTGATGCACTGAGACAGGTGTGCGCAGAATTACCCCGCAAGTGTACATTTTTAGGGTAAAAAGCAGTATCCTGGCATTTTCAGCCCTATTTTAGATAAAGCATTTCCTTTTCCGCACCCCAACCAGTGTTTTAAATGGAGATATAGAAGTGCAAGTACTTGCTTAACGGAGCGCCTGTTTGCTCCCGAGAAGTGCAGGTACTCTCCCATTAAATGTATAGCAGCAGTGCTGAGAAGTACTGGCACTGTACTATTAAATGTATTGCAGCGGTGTTGAGAAGTGCAGGTAGTCTCCCATTAAATGTATTTCAGCAGTGCTGAGAAGTACTGGTACTGTACTATTAAATGTATTGCAGCGGTGTTGAGAAGTGCTGGTACTCTCCCATTAAATGTACTGCAGCAGTGCTGAGAAGAGCAGGTACTCTCCCATTAAATGTACTGCAGAAGTGCTGAGAAGAGCAGGTACTCTCCCTTTCAAATTAAAGAAGTGTTGGTACTCAGTACTGGACAGACCGGCTCATTTAAAGCACTGCCCCCACCTCTCTAACCGAATGGGTGAATTGTTCTTTCCTTCACTCCCGGCTGTGAAGGCGGTACTACTTTGTGAGTGTATGGCTTGGCAGATAACGGACAGGTGCCCCTTGCATCAACGCAGGTGTAGTGCCTTCAGTGCTGTGGAATGAACTCTTAAACCTTCCAGGGATTGCTTCCTGGCCAGTGCACAGCAGATCTTGATGCAGACGACTAGCTGACGACTGGGTGGTCTTCTGCACAGCCGTGCCTTTCTTTGCTCTAGAAAACCCCACAAAAATCTAATCATCCTCTCGATGGTCCTTGGTATGATGAAAGTCACAACCTTAAGCTCTTCTGGGGTTCAACCAATGGAGTTTCTCCTCATTCAAGGGGTGAGGGGGTGCAAAGAATGCTGGTAGAGTGATGAACTGCCCAACGTGGAAGGAGTCACATCATTGAGTAAGAAGGCCACCTGTGTCCTCAGTGCTACTTCGTCTGGAAAGAAGTGGTATAGGGTGGTTGTATTTACAATGCCAGCAGTTTACTTATGCAATAAGTTGACATATCTGCAACGAGTAAGATGGGTTTCAGAGTCAGGGGATGGCGCGATTAACTATGCATAAGCTCGAACGGCATACTCAGGAACGTCACAAACAAGTTATCATGCCACTGGGCATCACAGGTGTGTCAACACTTTAATAAACCTCATCACAACAGGTGATTTAAAGAAGGTTGATTGGTCCGGCAAATGTAGAGAGGCCAAACGGGCCGACAAATACGCTTGGACAGTGGTGCCTGCAAGACGTTGCTGAGCTAAAGACAAAACAAACAAAAGGACGTCTGACTGCTTTGCTTGTAAGGTGTCAGTGTCCTCGACACCCCATCAGTAACTTGTCCCAGCGCAGTCTGATTCCACTAAGGGGCGTGTGGCGGCGAGGATGACATCCACCACTTCAGACCAATACAAATGTATTTCCCCTGAACTTATTGTTAAAACCCAAACTTTCACTATGCGGATGCTTAATCATCAACATAAGAACAACAGATATTACGAAGATGCCAAAAAGCATAAAATTATGCTCCAACCACAATATTTAGAATCTCATAAATATTTAATAAAATACACATAAAATGTGGAGGTCTTGCTCGAGGCATGAAAGGAAGAGCAGACTTGCCAAAGCTGGTTTACCCAAATGAAAACTGAGCTGCAAAGTCTTAATTGTTTGTTTTAAATTCAGTGACTGGTCCTGAAGAAGGTGGGCTGAAGATGAAGGAGCCATGGAAACGCTGCGTCAACACAATCACTATTTTAGTATTTTGGTTATATACAGTTGTTTTCTGGACCAAGTGTTTTTTTATGATTTATCTGGTTCAATGGATGATAAACTGTATTAACACATGTCACCAGTATTTTATTAATTATCTATGATATTTATGAGATTCTAAATATTGAGGTTGGAGCAGAAATGTTTACTTTTTGTCATGAAAGTTATATCTGTTGTTCTTCTATTAATAGTTAAGTCTTCACATAGCAAAAGCTTGGATTTTAACAATAAGTCCAGAGGAAAAACTATTGTATTGGTTTGGTTGAACCCGACCCCTGTGCATGTACAAAAGAGGTTGTGCTCTAAACTGTTGAGATCCCCCACTTCAGACTACGATGCATTCAATCACCGGCACTCAATCTTTAGGCATGGAGCAATCCATTGGGGAGGTTCGGGTGGAGGACTCGACCATGATGCCAAGACAGGAGCACCCCCCCATAGTAGTACCCTGACTGCAGGGCTGATGTTCTTGCTCAGGAGGTCCAGGTATTACACTCTCCTGCCCAGACTGGGGCAATGAAGATGTCTTGGGTTCAGCGGTTCTTGACCTTCTTCAGGTTTGGGGACAGGATGCGTTTCCTGGCGAGAGCGCTCGCGGAAACTCCTATGAGCGAATCTGTTGACACTGCGTATTCTCAGCGGTGGCAAAATGATCTACCCGGGCCCTACCTATTGGTAGAACACACCCGTTCCACCTCGGGATGCAGGCACCACTGATGATATGCCAGGCTGTTATCATCTCTGTATACCTTCTATTGCGACAAGGACCGCAGGTGCTGTCTCTTTATTGATGAAAAGGTTTGGGAGTGACTGCCTCTCACTCTGACTCTCACAGGACTGATGACCTAAAATGCGCCTTGCTCAAAGTAACACTCACTGGGTTGTGGGGGATGCAGTCCACTGGGTTGTCCTTAGTGCCAAGGGGGTCTACAAAACTCACTCTCAGACCTTGTTCTGGAGAAGAGACGTTTGTTCAGTTTGTTTGACATTCAGGGACCCTTCCAGGAGGTTGGAGACCAGGAAGATGTTTTGGTGTTCCAGCCATCTCCAGAGGTGCAGAGACTCCTGGCACATGCCCCGGGACCCTTTCCACCCTGCTTGTTGTGGAACCACATGGCAGTGGTACTCTCAATGGGAAGCTGCATGCCAAGTCTGATTGGCAACAGGAAACTCTTCAGGGCCAAACAGAAGGAAGCTCTTGGAGGCTGATGTGTGGCCAGCTGCCTGTTCAAGACTAGAAGCTTCTCATCTCCACCTCTCCTAGACACACCCCAACTGGTTAGTGATGGATCTAGCACCACTGCCAGTATTAGGTTGGAGGGGGATGTCTGCCACTGGAGAGATTGTGATCGGTCAGCCGCCGCTGCAGATCCTGGGCTGTCTCCTCCATGATCTGGATGGTGTTGGAAGGGCGGCCTTCATGTTGGGACCCCAGGGATTTCAGGTTCCACCACAGGGCTTCCGTGTGCCTCGTGGCGTAGCAGACGAGGAGCGTGCATAAGGCCTGGAGGCCACTAACTTTCAAAGTCACCCTCACTGGGGTCCAGGATCAAGCATGAAATATGGGGATCACAGCCTGAATATCACAAACTCCGTGCAGCAGAAGAAAATTCTTGAATTTGAACTTCACTGTGTCCAGGATCACCCCAATAAACACACAACTCTGTGATGTGTTCAGGTGGGACTTAGGCTTCTTTACAGCAAACCCAGGCTGGGGGTTCCTCTGTCATCCGGCGGTGACGTCGACTGACTGCAGCAAGCCTGCCTTTAACAGCCAGTCCTCAAGATACAATCAATCAATCAATCAATCAATGTATTTGTAGAGCACGGCTATTCACCCGTTAGGGTCTCAAGGCGCTGGAGGGGGTGGGGTCAGAGGGGATCAGAGCCATGTTTTGAGGTCCTTTCTGAATTGTGATAGAGAGGGTGATCTTCTGTGGTGGATAGGAAGGGAGTATTGGAACTCAACCTCCAGAGACCGGCGACGATCACTTGTGAACAGGAGAGGGAAGCTCAGTACACTGAAAATGCTCCATGCCCACCTTGAGCCACAAACTACAGGTAACGCCTGTGAGACTGCAGGACGCACATATGAAAATACATGTCCTACAAGTCCAAGGACACCATCCAGTCTACCAGGTCAAATGTTAGCATTTTTAACGTGTCCTTCTGTAGGAAACACTTAGGAGCCGAAGTCCAACATAGAGTGAAACCCCCGCCTATTTCGGGATGAAGAAATTGTGGGAAAAACCATCCCTGCATTTCTGTCAATCTGGTACCCCCTATATGGCAACCCTGCAGAACAACAGGAATGCCCTCTGCAGCAGGATGGACAGATGTACTTCTGAAATTTGTCTTGGTGCTGGAGGCATGTTGGGTGGGGAGGAAAGAAAGGCAAGACATGGCCCTTCTGAACAATCTGCAAGACTCAGCGCTCATCAAGGACGAGATGTTGGACGTAATGACCAGCTGAGAACAAACTAAAGCAGCTGGATGGACGTTCTAGCAGGAGAAGAGAAACTGGATGTCTGGTGCCACTGCTGGCCTTTGTGCTGTCAGCTGGTTCCCTGTCCGCGGACCTTAAAGGACTGGGATGTCTGCTGTACGACTAGCTGATGTTGTCTAAATAGCCACATTTGGAGAAGTCCCTAAATTTGCACGTTGGTGTGCAAATTCCTTTGTAGGGATCAACAGCCCCAAGGGACGTGCTGTTGGCCTGTCTTTACAGCGTTCCAGAGCAATCACCCTTTTTTCCAACAAAGGCCATGTCCATAATGACAGCAACCGGCTGATCTCAGCCAGGAGTGCTTGTGAAGCACAAGACTGGTACCGACCGCCCTGCAAATGCTGAATGTGGTATCCAAGAATATATGAACGACTTACATTGCCAGGTCCTGCCTGTCTTCAATCATCTGAGCCAGATGACTCATACAACTGGCAAAATCCCATTCGCCATGATGCATATTGCATGTGCATACTGGCCCAAGAGGGAGACTGTTAAGGATCTCAGTGCCACGCAGTCAGGACTCTCTATCCTGGGGACTGGTCTGAAATAAATTACGATTCATCTTACTGGTCAAAGTCAGTACAGTGAAAGTTTCCACAGCAGAATGGTTGGTGAGCCCGTCGAGGCCACGTCCTATGTTGTCTGACCACCTACTGAACATGGTTTCGACCACGTAGCCATCAAAGTATCTGCCGGGGCATCAATAAATGGAAGCAAGGGATCTGATGTTGCTGCCACCAGCTGCAAATTTTCTGTCAAAAGATTTGTCTGAATATGAATTGGGGGAGGGGTAGCTGTAATTCTAGTACATCACCTACCATCGAAACCACAAGTGCAAATGAGGCGCTTTCTTCCGTTGGTGGCCATCGTGGAGAGTCACGATCCATTTCGGAGGTGGAGTCAAGCCCACTGGCGTTTTCTCAAGCATGCTTTAAGACATCATACATATAATGGGATGGGAGAGCAAGTCATCCCCACTACAACCATCAGAATCCTGGGGTGCGCCCCGTTCAGGCACAGAACCAGAAAGCTAAACCAAAATGAAAATGGAGCTTCTGCTGATAGTTTCCTGCGGCAGAGGCACCGGATTACAAACAAGCTGCCGGACAACTGGTTGCAATTTTGTAGCACAGAATTGATTGAGGTTTGTCTGATCAGTTCACCAGCACCAGTGAAATCAGTACTAGCATCAGGACTAGAGGGACTGGCATGGATCTTGTGGGTGGGGTTGAAGTCTGTTCCAGAGTTGATACGAGCCCGTAGGCGGGGTTATGAGGGAAAGGCGGCATCGGGGAAAGACCTGCTGGCAGTAGCCAAATAGGAGGCCCTTGTAGGTCTGTGGGGGCTCAAGGCACGCCAAATGGAGCCGGAAAAGCACTGAAGATTTGCATTGTGGCCTCCTCCAAGGCCTTGATCTGTTGTGGGCTAGACAACAACCTGGGGCGTGTTGGGACCAACCGAAGTATTAGTTCTGTGGTTGGTGACCTCAAGGGAGTAAGGCTCAAATCTTGCACCCTTGCTCTCTGGACTCGAGTGGCAGGATGGGGTTGAGTTCCACTTTGCTTTCCTGTGCTTGGTCTTGGGCTACGGCTACCCTGAAGGTTTCGAATGGAAAGTGGTGGATTCAGGTAAACCGCCCAATAACTGGGACCAGCACCACGCTGGTGACTTGGAGTCGGACCTGTGTTAATACCACAACTATTTCTTATGTCCAGCGATGTACAACTTCCTGTAAGAAGCTGGCCTGGTGTGTGGTGAGCAACTGTGGTGTTATTACCCTATACCAGGCTCAGGTATCCCCTATTAGTGTAATATAGGTGGTGTCTAGAAGCCAGGCTCTCTAGGGGAGGCTGTGGATGAGCAGCCAAGGCTTATCCAGGAGACATGCAAAGCTCATGCAATACCGCTGTAGTCACACTTAGTACTCGCACACATGAAAGAAAGCACTCAGTGTCACAAAAATAAAGGTACTTTATCACAGTAACACAAATACTAAAATACTGTATAGGCAACACCCCAACTGGAGGCAAGTAAACACACTATTATGTACACATTACAAATCAGTAAATATCATGTAAAGCAATAGGCATTGGTAAAAGCAATAGCAAATAGTGAGGGCCCTAGAGGGGGACCAAACTATATACTAAGAAAGTGGAATGTGAAAGGCAGTCCACAACCCAAGGATGCGGAATCAGGAGAAGGGAGCTGGAGGAACTAGGAACCCCAAAAGGTAAGTACCAGGGTGCACCCCAGCGACCAGGAGAGAAGAGGTAAGTACCTGGTTTTACCCAAACCCAACACAAGAACCTTGGAAAAGGATTGTGCAAGACCCAACCAAGACTAGAAGAACCCAAAGGTGGATCCTGACAGACGAGGACCTTCAAAGGAAGGGGACCAGGCCCAGTTAGAGTTGGAATCTCCGGTTGTGATAGGAGCCACCACCCACCCTTCTGTAGCTGCAGGACCAGGTCGACGGCGGATGAAGAAAGTCAGCAGCGCAGCACCGGAGCAGAAGAAGAGTTCCAGGAGTGAAGCAAGTGATGTCCCACGTCGGCAGTTGTGATGCAGTCAGTTAGTGGTGCTGGAAAACCACCAACAAGCCTTGGCAAATGCAAGAGTGGGAGAAGAAGCTTTGGCAAGGCTGAAGGGGACCAGCAAGGCCCAGGGGACTTGACCCAAGGAAGGGAGTCCGAGGTGACCCTCAGCAGCTGGAAGAGTCACAAGAAGAGGAGGCAGCCCACACAGGCAGCAGGCACAGGAGTCACGTTGAGGCCCACTCAGCACACCTGAAGAAGTGTCCCATCCCACATCACTGGAGCAGCAGGCAGGAGACTGTGCGTTGCAGGAAGAAAGTGCTGGAGCCGAGGGCTACACGGAGCCTGAAGATCCCTTGGAAGAGGAACAAACAACCCTTGGTAGCTGCGTAAGTCGTGGTGCACAAGGGTACTGCCCTGCAAGGAGAGGCAAGGGCTTACCATCTCCTAAGTTAGACAGCTGGCAGAGAGGACCGAGGGGACCACTCCAGACCACCACCTGTGATGCAGTATACACGCAGTTCCGGAGGAGAGAGGATCCTCACAGCCAGTCGTTGTTGCAGTTGGTGCCTGCAGATTCAGGGGAGTGACACCCTCACTCTAAGAAAGATTCCTTCTTACTTTTTGTGCTGACTGAAGACTCACCACCCTCAGTGGATGCACAGCCAGGGAAATATTGCAGTTGCTGGAAGGAGCTGTCGCTGGAGATGCAGATTGTTGGTTCCTGTGGAGTCCAGTTGTGGTTCCAGTGGCCAGAAGATGAAGTAAACGATGCAGAGGAGTCGAATCTGAGGACCCACCCAAGAGGAAGACCCTAAATAGCCCTAAAAGGGATATGGACACCTACAAGGTGACCACCTACCAGGAGGGGGCTGTGACATCATCTGCCTGACATGCCCACTGAGATGCTTCTAGGGGCCCTGCACATCTTGGATTCAAGATGACAGAACGAAGTGGCCACCTGGAGGAGCTCTGGGCACCACTCCTGCGGTGGTGATTGGCAGGGGAGTGGTCAATCCCATTTCCTTTGTCCAGATTCGAGCCAGAGCAGGGAGCGGGGGTCCCTGGACTGGTGCAAACTGGTTTATGCCAGGAGGGCACCAAATGTGCCCTTCAAAGCATACAGGTGGCTTGGGGAAGCTAAACCTCCCGAGCCAGGTCACACCTATTTCCAAGGGGAGAGGGTGTAACACCCCTCTCTCAGAGGAAATCCTTTGTTCTGCCCTCCCCTGCCTGAGGTGGTCAAGCAGCAGGAGGGCAGAAAACAATCTGGAGGGTGGCAACAGCGCGGGCTGCTAGCAAAACCCTAGAATACTTGTAGGTGCTATTCTGGGTGTCTTCTAAGGAACCCCAGAGTGTATGGAATCATATACCCAATACTGGCAACAGTATTGGGATATGATTCCAACAGGTTTGATACCTAACATGCCCAGGTTCAGAGTTATCATTATGTAGCTGGACATAAGTACACAGATAAAATGGCGTCCCCACAGTTCCGAAGCAGAGTACAATGGAGATGGAGTTCGCAGGGGCACCTCTCATGTAGGTTTGCCCTCACACACACATACCTGCACCCTGCCCTATGGGCTAGGAAGGACTGCCTTAGGGGTGACCTACAATGACCTGTTGAAGTGATCTGTAGTGAAAGGGTGCATGCACCTTTTCATGCAGGCTGCAGTGGCAGGCCTGCAGACACATACTGCATGGGCTCCCATGGGTGGCACAATACATGCAGCAGCCCATGGCGTACACCTGGTGCCCCAAGGCCCTGGGTATGTAGGTACCATATACTAGGGACTTCTATGGGGGCACCAGTATCCCAATTGTGGGGGGTGCAAAGTCCTGAGCAACTAAATTTAGAGGGTGATAGCACAGTCACTTGGGTCCTGGTTCGCAGGATCCCAGTGAGTATACTCAAAACACACTGACACCAGGCACAAAGTCGGGGTAACCATGCCAAAAAGAGGGTACTTTCCTACACTTCCACACTGGATCTCAAGACACCTTCAGGGAGCATATATCACATGACTGAGTTGTGGCTGAAGGCCAGGTCCCAAAAGCCCACCTCATGTAAGTCTGTGACCAACATCTACTTCCTGCAGTTTGGGGACAGTTTTAATCTTGCCATTTTCGGTGGGGATATGGTTCCCTAGCACACCGTTAAAAGATCTGTTTGGAGTTGCTGTAAAACTGACAAAGTGGGAGCGGTGCTTTGGATCCAGGTTGGAAGGTGTGGGCAGAGCTCCAGATCCGAACTGGAAGGCATGCATAGAAAAGAACTGACGTCAGAGTGCATCTGTGGCTCCACTCTGTCACTTATGGTGCAAAATGGAGTCAGCGTGGACCTGCACAACACCATGTTACGGCGTGCTGGAGCACTGGTACAAAATTCTACAGCTCCAGCCTGGTGCCTGCAGGATTTTCTAAGCAGAAGAATCTATGTTGAGACATATCCATCCAAAGTTTTAATTCACATTCTCTGAGAGCAGGACTTCTCTTTCTAGGAAGTGGTTGTGCCAATTCTGAGCATCAGGGCAAGTTAGCTCCATTTAGGCCCATTGCAAAAGAGCCCGCCTTACCGCAGCAGCCCCCCAGAGAGTGAGTGTTGGATCTGGCGAATTTTACAGGATCATCCCTGTTTTTTTATGACCCTTTAGGTTGACGTTAGGACTCTGGGCACTTTACCACCACTGATCAGTGCTAAAGTGCAGGTGCTCTCCCTTCTAAAGTTGGTATGGTAGGCTTACACCTGATTGGCCCATTTAATTTACTTGTAAGTCCCTTGTACAGTGGTATCCCTATACCCAGGGCCTGTAAGTTAAATGCTCCTAGTGGGCCTGCAGTGCTGCTTGCACCATCCACTGAAGTAGCCTTAAAAACCTGTCTCAGGCCTGCTATCACAGGGTCTGCATGTGCAGTTTTCTGCCACAGGGACCTGGCATCCAAATTCACTTGCCAGGCCCAGAACTTCCCTGTTACTACATATAAGTCACCCCTTAGGGTAGACCCTAGCTAGCCCTAGTCTTGATTTCGTTTCCCCCGCAGGACGGGACGGAGACCTAAACGGAGGCCCTGTCCTGCTGAGGACAATTACCATATTTACAGGTTTAAGAGTGCAGGAGCTCGTGTGCGTAGCAGTGTGATCCTGCAAATACTGTATATCCCCTAAAACGTAGCAGTGTGATCCTGCAAATACTGTATATCCCCTAAATCAAGCACTGGTGCGCTGCAGCCTTAGCGGAAAAGGTGGCAGTGGGAGATGCTTCTAGACGTGGCAGTTCACCCCAGTAATTCCGCCCTTATTGTGTCTGCATTTTGGTTTATGACCTGACTTGCGTAATAAGTCCTGCTATCCATGTTGGGGTGACCACATAATTCCAGGACCTACCTTGTATGTAGTGGGAGGGCAATGTTTTAATTTATGACATGCAAAGGATAAGGGTATCTCTGCCTTCTTGGTGATAATGAGCACCTGACTACCTCTTGTGTTGCAGACTACCAGTAACCTATATGCTTATCTGACTACTGCTGGCTTTTTCAGAGCACTAGTAGCCATGTAATGGTCTGACAGCTGCTTGTGTGGCAGGCTATTACTGATGGATGTTGTTTGTGGTCTAATGATGTTTTATGCAATACAGTTTATTTTTATATAACTTGGTGTTGTGTTTCCTTTGTGGTGTATTTATTGTGTCACGTATGTTGTGTGTGTTGTGCAAGCGCTTTACACATTGCCGTGGAGATAAACGTGACTGCTCGTGCCAAGCTACCAAGGGGGTGAGCAGGGGATATCTTGGGCGTGTAACTCCCTCGACCTGACTAGAGTGGTGGGTTCTGCCTGGCTGCGGTGCATACCCTAGCCAATCAGAAACCCCGATTCTAACAGAGAGTGCCATGGGGTTCCTCCTAAAGTGAATCATCAAATCGACCTTCTATGCAACAGTGCAGCTCTAGAGGAGGATTAGGCTAAACGGGAGACTCTCTGATACCAGTGGAACCTTCCGCATTCAATCAATCAATCAGGATTTATAAAGTGCGGCAAATCACCCATGAGGCTCTCAAGACTCTCAAGAAGCATTCAGCTCTGCAATTCGTTTTCTACAATTCCGCTGCAGGAAAGCCGTGCTGAACATTTTTAGGTCTTGGTTTTAGCTGCCTGTCTGCTAAAGGCCTCTGGTGGGTCATACCAAAACCTATGGTGGGTTTCGAGACAGCCCATTCTTAACACTTGATTGGGTTTCGTGTCACTCGTTTGCTTGCTTTTTATTCAATTGCTCCTTCTTGGGTTTGTCCCTCCCCAGGAGCATACCCCCTTTACTGTTCTTTTGATTGGTTACTTGTATCCTTCCACATCTAGGGAACTACTTTTTTAAATGCTTTCAGCACTCCATGACAGTGATTATGTTTTCTTGCTCTCGCCCTCGTTTGCTGCTTTCCCGCTCATGAAATACTCACCTCCAACTGCTTGCATGTGTTGCTTGGCTCCCTGCTTCTCATACCATCAGCTTGTTTACTGTGTCACCCACTCTTAACCTCTGCACTCACAGTCCGTATTCTATCCGACATAATGCATGCATGCCCGAACAATATGACACGTATGTGTGCATACATGGCCTCTCGTTTTTAGGTTGGGCGTGCAAGCACTCTGGCCTGTTGTAATCTATCTGTGGGCTTTTAACCACGCCCACCACACGCCCACACACAGGGTCTGCATGTGCAGTTTTCTGCCACAGGGACCTGGCATCTTGTCCCTGTGGCACTTGTATCACTTGTTCATGGGCTTGCCTTTCAAAAATCCTTTGTCATCATTGGTAAATGCTTTATGTTTGTCTCTTCTTGGGGAAGTTTTGTTACCGCCTCAGCCATCGACCCTTTTACATGGATAATTGTACTTTTGGCGACACATTTGATTGCGAGCGAACTTCTTTTTCCTTTTCTGTCTCTCCTTCGAGTTCATGCTCATGGCGGCCGTGGCACTTTGAATCGGCTCACTTATGTCAACAGTTTTACTTTTCATTTTAGGTGGCAAGAAAAGTCCATTTATGAATTTACAATGATAATGGATCTAACTTGAGCAAACGCTAGACACATTGCATTGCAAGTGGTTGTTTTTTGTTGCTGATGCTCACTGCACCAGTAAATCAAATAGGTGAAAAAGGCGAGACCTGTTTGCTTGGCCAGTGCTTGCTCTTTGCAGTGTGTGTGGACAGAGATGTTCCCATGGAGCACACAATGCATTTAGAGACGCCCTGAGCAATGCTACTCACCTTCAATGTAACCCCGCCCTCCTTTCGTAGAGAACTCGTGGTGATGAGTTATCAGAAGTCGAGGAATACGCCTCTGGCCAAGAGTGCGCTGTGCGTCAGCAATGAGTCAGGATCATGTGTGAAAGCCTGGATTGTGAGTCCTGAGAAGGAAGCTGGCATGCAATGCAGGGACGGTGGAAATCTGCCAATCACATGGTACGCCTGCCCTAACAGGAACCTTCGGAATCCAAACGTTTAATACAAGGCACGGAGACAAGACTGGAGAGGCTGTGAAGTCCATGCCTTTGAAGGAGATCCCTAGCGACGGTGGCCAAATGTGACCATCCAGGAACAAGGTCCTTCTTCTACTCTATATGAGGAAATGTGGTCCCAGGCCCAGCTCTCCCCGTGCCGCTGCAACGCTTTTCCCTCCTGTCTTCTCCACGCTTTACGCTTGTTTTTATGTGTGCCTTCCCCCCCCCCCCCCCCCCCCCAGGTTTTGTGTACATTCTCATTGCTTTCACCTCGTTTTCACTGTTTTCTACAGGCCCACCGCTCCCGGTGCTGCTGCACCGCTCTGCTCCTGTCTTCCCCTTGCATTTTCAGCCCCTTGAGATCCTCATGGGTGATTTGTCCCATTTTATAAATACCTGATTGACATAAAAAGTGGACTGTTTTTAAATATACACGAAGCAAAAAGCAGACAACAAATTGCAGCTCCCAGGCTCTCCAAAAGGGCCTTGAAGAAAAGAAAGAAAAGGTGTGGAGGTGGGTGGGTAAGGGTTGGTGGAGTCTGCATCTGAAAGACCGCCGCCGGCTCCCGGTCCGGAGGCGAGACCACTTCACGCTCCTCACCCATGCTCCCAAAGCCCTCCAAGACCAAGGACCCGCCTACTTTAACCAGCGCCTGCATTTCCACCACCCCAATAGGAACCTCCACTCCGCACGCCAGGCCCTCGTGCAGATCCCTTGCACACGTCGCTGCTGCGCCCGAGGACGCTCGGTCGTCTTCCTCGTCGCCAAAGCCTGGAACGCCCTCCACCAGTGGTGCACCCCTTCACTCAGTCACTTCAGGAAAAAGCTCAAAACCTGGCTTTTAGAATGAGACGATCCCCAGCGCCTGGATGCTCTTGCAGGTGACAAGTCACGTTTTACAAATACATGATTGATTAATTGATTGAGTCAACGGAGACGGCACTGTAGGGAACAACAAAGTTTCTTGGCAAAAAAAAGAAGAAACAAAAAAAGCAAAGAAAAAAGCACACTAAAGAAAAAAATCAAACAACTTAAGCGGGGAAGGGTGGGAAGAAGACCAACATGGGGCGTGCAGAGGTCATAGGACAGGGCTGGGCAGAAAAGCAACAGACAAGCTGGGGGAGGGAGGATCGACATGGAAGCATGGGTGGGGGAGAACTTCAGAGGTGAAGCAGCGCAACAGACAGAGAGTAAGAACACACATGTAGTCACACATACTGCTGGTGGAACAAGAAAAAGGACGTTTCCTGAATTGAGTAGTGGAAGGATACAAGTCGTCCAATCAAAAGGATGTGGGAGGGACAAACACAGGAAGAGGAAGAAAGCCACTGAGTAAGAATCAAGCAAGTGAGATTGACAAGAAAAGCAACAAATAGAAATCAATGGGCGGGCTCTAATCGCACTAGACATTTTGTACAATTCACAAAATCTGTTTGTAGGCAAGACGTGACGAGTCTCCTCCTATCAGGAAACCGTGCATGGCACGGAACATGACACAGTCCGTCCGGTCGAAGGGGCTTGGGTGGGGTACATAACATTTAGGGTCTGATTCAGATCTGGGCAGATGGAATACTCCGTTACAAATGTGACGTATATCCGATACGGCGTATTATGATCCCATAATATGCTATGGAGATTGGAATATGGCAGACGGGTTGTCCGTCACATTTGTGACAGAGTAATCCCTTCCGTCAGGCTCTAACTCGGACCCTCAGTGTTGCATCAACCGTTCGCCTTCCTCTTTATCATGCTTCTAGAACATGCTATGATTTATTCTCTTAAAACAATTTCAGGAATGTGAATCCCAGCAGGGCCAACTCAACATTTCATCCTTCTAAGCTTGAACAATCAAGTACCATTAATACCATTATTTAATTCCAGTACTAATCACAGTCTGTGGCATGGCTGTGGTAGGAAGAGATTATTAAAAAGTGTACTAGGCCCAATGTCTTAACCGCTTTTGCATTTGTTAACCCTGCGATTTACAAAATCACAGAGTTTGCAAACTAAAAAGTGTTATGTTCGATATACTAGACATACTTTGTGATATTGAAAAGACTTGCCAACTCACAAAACGAGTTCTGCAGTCCATTCCGGATTGCCATAGTAGGTCAGCCTTAGAGACGCAGGTGAGAAGAGCCTGTCTCTCGAAAATATGGTCGAAAAGACAAAAAAAGTGAACTCACCAGGACACAGACGATGCCAACCCAGGAAGGAAGCTCGGGAGCATTGTGGCCTTCCAAAGAGCCCTTCACCCTCCTGGCACAGAGGGAAGTTAATGGAGGTTCTTCAAAGCATCGAAGGGAGCAGGGATGTTATGTAACAGGAAGCTGTGCTCCCACAACCAACTCAGTATCAAAGTGGGAAGATGAAAGCAGAACCTTTCACCCCAGGGAGAGGGGCGAAGCGGGGTGCAGCTTAGACCCCCATCTCTGTGCATCAAGGACCTGTGTTCACTCTGCAGAACCTTTCACCCCAGGACCTTAGACCCCCCTCTCTGCTCAGTGCACCAACGACCTGCCTTTACTCTGCAGAGCCTTTCACTCAAGAAAAGGAGTCGAAAAAGAACTGCATCTTAGACGGCATCTTTTAGGGACCTGGGCACAGACCCTCAGAGTACTTTTGTGCCTTTGTCGCAGACGCCTTGTCTGGATATACCTGTGCTCAGTATTCCACGTGTCTCGTTTATTGAGGTATTGATATGCCGTGCCGCCTACATATTTGAGTTTGCAGGGTCACTCAAGAAAGTAAACCAGAAATGTACTCCTGCAGGTTCTGCGTTTCTCTGTCTCCTGCGGTTATTGCTTTGCAGTGTTCAGGTTTAAACTCGTCACTAATCCCAGCCAAGGAGTCCCTCTCCAGGTTCTTGAGAAAATACTTTTAGCATATCCTTCAGAAGTTCTGCTTTTATATAAACAGCCTAACTTAACCATAACCAGGGCCACTTGATTTAAGCGGAAGGAGAGGGCCAAATTATGTGGCAGGGTTGAGTAATTTATGCGGTAAGACAAGGCAAAGTATGCGGCATAATGTGGCATATTTTGTAATAGTATTACTTCATTATTTGGTCATTTTTAAACTTGGTAACATTGTGTGAGCATTGATTACACATCATTAGTACCCGTTTAATGTCCATAATTTAGCAATAATCAACAGAAAGGTGGCCAGTCCATCTTTGCAAAGGGCCTTCCACTGCACAGCAACGCCCGTCGCGGTACCTTTAGTAACTTTTGAACCGTTTGAGCTAGAAACATTTTTTGGTGTTAAAATCTGCAGAATATGCATCAGATGATATATTATGTGGCAAATTCAGCAAATCTATAACTATGCAAAAATCCCTGCGGTCGCAGTATCTCATGATTCCAGTGGCCCTGACCACAACTACAGAGGCGCTGTTGGCTACAGACACACAAAACCACTGTCTTCTAAAAATGAAAAATAAAAGGCAGAGCAGCCCCCCCGCATTCCTTCCTAATGGCCCCCGAGAGGCCGGCAGGAGTCTCTGCTCACCTGGAGCTAGGGCCGGGGACGTCTGGAGGTTTTACACCAGCAGTAAATACACCAGCAGGCAGGGCCCTGAGCAGTACAGCTACAGTCAGTATGTCTTCAGGAGCACCCTCCAGCCAGGGGGCGTGGAAGGGGCGGGGTGCCGCGCGGAGGGGAGTGGAGACTAAACCTTTTTTTTTAAACCTTTAGGTGCACACCACCACACCGCTCCGCTCACCCCCCTCCTCTGCTTCCTCGCTGCAGGCACAGGCTCCCAGCCTGCCAGCGACCAATCCTGACGCCGCTCACAGCAGTCTGTGCAGGCTCTCTCCAGCCCGGCAACACAGTGCTGGGCTGGAGAGGATCTACTGCGAATGTGTGTTAGGCGGGCCTGAGACGGCCGACCAAACATACATGCGCTCTGAGGAGGGGTGCTATGCACTCCCCCTCACTGCTCGTCACTCCCGTGCCCCCCCCCCCCTTACAAGAAAATGATAATAGACACAGTTTAATATTGTTTTCTTGTAAAGGTTTTGCAGCTGACGCTGCTGGTGAGGGGGGGGCGACGCTCCTCCGCTCTAATGGAGGAGCCGCCCCTCGCATCCTCCCACCAATCGGACAGCAGGAGGGCCAACCAGGGAAGAGCTGCTGCTGAACAGCACCACCTGTGGGAGGCTAGCACCACTGCCGGTGCCAATGCTCGGTGCCCACACATTCCTTGGTGCCACATGAAGGCGCACCAGGGTTGGGCTTTAAAGTGACTTGAAGTACTGGGATTTGACCAGCTGGCCTCCCGGAATCACGCCAAAAGCCCGCCTCCTGATAAACTTAGATTCAACATTTATACCTGTGATACATCTTTATTATAATATCCGGGGAGCTGGGCAGAGGGTGGGTAAGACTAGGAACCGCCCCACCCAGCCTTCAGGGGACAAACACAGCGAGGTTGGTGCCAACGGGAAAGTTTGTGGAGCGGAAGCGTATGTCATCTTTGTTGAAAAAGCATGTCTTTTCTGTGAGACACAAGCAGCTGGGCAGAGTTTTCTGAAGTACCAGTTAGCTACTTTTGTGCATTTTTGAACTCCAAATCTTCCCAATTTGTGAAACTAGCAGAGTTTTTGAAAAAGGCCGCTCCAAGGAGAAAGAAACCACATTGTCACTCAGCAGAGCATGGGTGGCAGCAAGTGGACTGCCAGAACCTGAAAATCCTCCTAGAGGGCGGGACTTCCTGTGGCGGGCAGTAAGCATTCATGGCCCCGAGGAGGATCATAGGGCAAGGGCGGGACTTCCTCTGGCGGTCAGTAACCAAGCATGGCTGCCAAGCAGGATCTCAGGGCAGCCCTGAGCTGTAGTACCAGCTTCTTGACCTTTTGGCTAAGATCAAGTGTAGTATCTGTTCTTATCAGAGTGAAACCACTGTCCAGTGGGAGTAATTTTGATATTTACTGGATCTGCGACTTTGACTTGGAAGCGAAGTACATTTGCAGTGTATATGCAAATGTATGCAAATTAACCGGACAAGGCCCACTCGTCTCTAAGGAGAGAGAGGAAGGACACCAACGTGCTGATGTCAGTTTGCCCATTAGGGGCACAAAATAGAATCCCCAAGGACCGCATGGTCAGCTTAGTAAAATTTGCGCTCCCTACTACCTCTATCTTTCCTGGCGTTTGGGCGGACTAATGCTGGAGGCTTAAAACTCCTCCTAACATCCTTCACAGGCCTGCCAGCACTCAGACCTCTGGAGAGGGGGGGATCCATGCTTAGGTGGTAACACCTATAACCCTCACCTTAGCTCTTGGGAGTGACTGTGCAGTGTTTCTTGCGGTACAGGCAGTCGCTGTCTGTTTTGTCGGTACAGGACAGGTAATCCCCAGAGGCACACCGGAACCCAAGGTGACCCAGAGAGACCGGTAGCTGACGGTAGAACCTATGGCAACTATGGAACCCATAGTTAAGGACATGGAAACTGGTACCCCAGGGCCCATAAATGATGACATCCCCCCAGTGGACACCCCAAAGCCCAACCCCAACCCCAACCCCCCAGGGGCGGGCAGCAAGACGGCAAGTAAGGCGGACTGCCCCATAGCAAGCACCAGAGCAACCCTGAAAACTCCACAGCTGCCAAACCAGGGGAAAAAGGGAAAGGTGAGGAGGGGACCAGACAAGGGACAGCCCTTTAATGGGTATAATCTCACCCGTAGCCACCCCCAAGTCATGCAGTGGGAGGTAAAGGATAAGGCGGGACCCAAGCTAGAAACCTGTTCCTAGATAAGATCATCAAGCCCGCAGGGATCCCAGGGGATGAGGTGCTGAGCTGCCAACCTTCAGCATCCGTCTGGATTTTCCTCCTGAGTTTCATCTCACATACCCTCTACGGGACATACTGGAGTTCTTCCAAGGGAAGAAGGAGAAGAAACCATACAGGTCCTTCAACATGATGGCAGGATGGGAGCCAGCATCTATGGAGAAGAGGATCACCGTGGAGATGACCAACCCCCACATCCCGGAACGGGACATAGCATCGCTCCTCCAGAGATACAGCACTATCGCAAAAGGACCCACCAAGGTCATAGACAGACGTGGCATATGGAACACGCCTTGGCAGGCAATCATCAACCTCCACTAGGGCCCAGCAGGAACAGACGGCCTAAGGCACCCCCCCCCGCAAGCTTCTACTTGGGAGCAGACGAGGGCAGGATCCGCTACCCAGGCCAACCTTTTACCTGCAGGAAGTGTCAAGCTGTAGGATGTAAAGGAATTGACTGCCCTGAGAAATACTGCAGGATCTGCAGACAGACCGGGCATGAGGCGAGCGGATGCACAGGAAAGAAGGCGTGCAACTTCTGCGGAAGAGAAGGACACACCTACTACCAGTGCCCAAAGTCAGACAGACCCAGAACCTACACAGCAGCAGCTGCAGTAACCCCAGCCCCATAGACCACCAGACCAATGCTGGACCCAACTGCCAATGCCAAGGTAAACGCCCTCCTGAAGGCTTCTAGGGAAGAAGCTCTGCAGAAACCAGAGCCAACCAGGAGAAGCAACCTGAAAGGACTGGCCCTGCAGGAACAAAAAACCCCAGGACCTGGCCCAGAAGAGAAAAAACCTGAAACCACAGTGGAACCAACCACAGTGGTGGACCCGACACCCCACCGGAGGCTGCAGCCTCAATGAGACCCACCCACCCCGAGGGAACCACCGAGGAGGGAACGCCAACTGATGCACCACCACCGGAAGCCCAAGGGGAGCCCAAACAGATGCCAGCGACTGGGACTGAGGAGGGAGAGGGCCCCGTGGCTAACGCCAGGACCCCAACCCCAACCCAAGCCCCAGTCAAAGCAAAAGCAAAAGGAAAGAAAAAGAGCAAACACCCCCAGAAGAAGGTGGACAGCAGCAGCAGGTAGGAGGAGATAGAGGAGACCTGGATTCAGGTGAAGTCCCAGAGGCTGCGAGACAAATGAAGGAAGGAGAAAGAGGAAAAGGAGGGAAGAAGACGGGCCCTGACCAAAGGGAAACAAGCACCGCCACAAGAAGAGTCACAGCCCGAACCCCTGCACGATGTGGAGATGGAGGGGGAGAAGGAATTGGACCACAACCTCCAAAGACCAGGAAGAAAGAGGCAATGGCAAAGGAAGGAGGACTTCTACACCACAAAGAAGAAGCACATCATTTCCCAAGCCGAGGAACAAACCTACGGCTACACCACCCATGAGGATGACATAGAAGACACAGGAGGCACCCCGGGCGAACAGAACCTGGCCATACAAACGCCGCTAAAAGAGCTACACCAACAGCTAGCCCTGATAGATGTCACCGAAATCCCAGAGGCAGGAGCCGAAATACAGATTCCAGAAAATGACGAGAGCAAGAGAAAGGAGGATCAGCAGGTGGCTCAGCACCCCCAACAGGCCAGCTCAGGGCCCCCAACCCCAGTAGCGGTTCTCCCTCACCCAGACATTGACGGCTAGCGCTGAGACAATGTCCATATTATTGTTCATCCTAAACGTCAGGAGCATGAAGGTCCAGGTTAGGCGAGTTGGCACGCTGTCCTTCCTGGCCGGCCAGAACCATGATGTCTGCTTTCTGAAGGAATGCGGGATTCCGTACGCCCAATCGTTCAGCCAGCTTGAACAGCAGTGGACGCACGGGCCATCATTTTAGTCCGGAGGAAACAAATGCAAATCATCTGGAGTCACCATTCTGATCAAGGGGAGGCATTTCCGTCACCGAGCAGGTCAACGGCAGAGTGCTAGTTGTGGACGGCTTGTGATCCGGTGAGCCCATTAGGCTCATCAATGTCTATGCCCCCCAGAGAAGAATGAACGGCTCGAGATGTTTAGGGTGCTCAGGATGCAGCTTGTGACCTCTAGGACCATCCTGATGGGTGGTGATTTCAACTGCACAGTAGAGTTGGATGAACGCACTGGGTCAGACTCTGCAGGGATGAACGTGACGTACAGGCTGTTGGTGGAGATGACAGGTGAGGCATTCCTATGGGATGTCATCAGAAGTATGGTGCCGAACACCAGGAATTACTCCTGGAGTAAGCCGGATGGATCCGTGCGTTCACCGATCGACTTCCTCTTCATCTTTCCAACGGTAAAGCCTGGGCGGAGCTCAGAGCAGTCAGTTTCGAGGGGGATCTTACAGGGAAGTTCACTGCTGGCCCTGGAACGTGGAAACTGAACTGCTCGTTGCTTGAAAACGAGGAGTTAGTGGCAAACCTCAGAGTCACGTATGTGGAGTGGAGGGACATGAAGGACCTCTTTCACTCCGCCGGCGAGTGGTAGGAAAGGGTGAAGGACAGATTCTGGAGCTTCTTCCAGGATCCAAGCAGAGCTACTGCACGGGAAAAGAAGAGTGAGGTCAGGCAGCTGCAAAGCAAACTGCAGCGCATGTTCAAACTCGAGCTCAGGGGATGGGACATGGATGACGAACTGGAGGAAACCCGAAAAGGGCTCGCAGAGCACTTCAGGGGGGAATCCTGAATAATCATTTTCCAGACCAGAACAGAGCGAGAAGGACAAGAAGTGCAACTTGTTCTTCTTCATGAAACTTCACTCGGCCCACACCCTGCTGGTAGAACTTCGGGACTTGGAGGGCAACCTCCTGAGTGGGAAAGAGCATGTCACGAGAGTCGTTACCGAATTTTATTGCAAGCTTTACTCACCGAAGTCGTCAGAGAGATCCCAGGTGGATAGTTTCCTAAAGGGCATCTCCAAGACACTGAGGCCCTCATTCTAACTCTGGCGGGCGGCGGTTGCCGCCCGCCAGGCGGGAAGCGCCATTTGGCCGCCATGCGGCCAAAATACCGCTTCCCGCATTCTGACATTCCCGCTGGGCCGGCGGGCGCTAAGCAAGTTAGCGCCCGCCGGCCCAGCGGGAATGAGGGCCGCAACACAGGAGCCGGCTCCGAATGGAGCCGGCGGTGTTGCGGCGGTGCGACGGGTGCAGTTGCACCGTCGCGCTTTTCACTGCCTGCTAAGCAGACAGTGAAAAGCCGCCCTGGGCCCTGTTAGGGGACCCCTGCACTGCCCATGCCAGTGGCATGGGCAGTGCAGGGGCCCCCAGGGGCCCCAGGACACCCGTTCCCGCCAGCCTCTTCCTGGCGGTGAAAACCGCCAGAAACAGGCTGGCGGGAAGGGGGTCAGAATCCCCAAGGCAGCGCTGCTTGCAGCGCTGCCCTGGCGGATTCGCCCAGATGGGGGTAAACCGGCGGGAAACTGCCGGACCCGGTTTTCTGACCAGGGCTTTACCGCCGCGGTCAGAATGGGCTAGGAAGCACCGCCAGCCTGTTGGCGGTGCTTCCGTCATTCGCGGCCCTGGCGGTCTTTGACCGCCAGGGTCGGAATGACCCCCTGAGTCTGGAAGAGAGAGAGGGCCTGAATGTGCCCTTCACTCTGGAAGAGCTGCACTTGGCCGCCACGACCTCCAAGAGAGGCAAGACCCCCGGAAGTAATGGTCTCCCAGTGGAACTTTATGTCAAACTGTGGGACCTGATTGAGCCAGATTTGCTGGACCTCTACAAGGAAATGGTGGGCAAAGGCAGTATGCCGCAATCCCTGCGTGAAGGCATTATAACGCTTTTGTACAAACAGAAGGGAGAGAAGGAGGACCTCAAGAACTGGAGGCCCATTTTTGTCCTAAATGTGGACTACAGAATCCTTGGGGAGGCAATGGCCAACCGCCTAAAGAAAGTAATAGCGAAGATAGTCCACCCTGACCCGACCTGTGGGATACCAGGTCGACAGATCGCGGACAGCCTGGCCCTGGTTCGGGACATGATACGTACGTCAAGAGCCGAAAGGTTCAGATGGCCTTGATTAGTCTAGACCAGGAAAAGGCATTTGACCGTGTCTCCCATGAGTTGATGGACCAGACGCTCAGAGCTCTGGGACTGGGCGACTTCTTATGTGACATGGTGGCCACAATGTATAGAGACACCTCTAGCACAGCGTTGGTCAATGGATAGAAAACCAACATCTTCCCGTCCTGTCAAGTGTTAGGCACGGCTGTCCACACTCACCCCTTCCGTTCATTTGTATTATAGAGCACCTCACCGAACGCATCAGACAGAACAGGGACATTAGAGGAGTGACAATGCCAGAAGGCAAAGGGAAGGGGGAAGTGAAGTGCTCCCTCTACATGGACATCTCAGTATTCTGTGCGGACGGGCGCTCCATAAAAGAACTGGAGAAGACTCGTATCGAGTTTGGAAAGGTGTCAGGAGCAAAGATCAACAGTGCCAAGTCAGAAACCCTACTCCTCGGCCACTGGACCCCCACCAGAGACCCACTGCCATTCCCCATCAAGCAGGAATTCCTGAAGATCCTAGGTGTCTGGTTCGGAGGAGAAGGCATGGCGGAGAAGTCATGGGAAGAAAGACTGGTGAAGACTGGTGAAGACGAAGCAGGAGCTGGGACGGTGGAGCCTCTGGAAGCTGACGATCGAAGGGAAGTCTTTGGTCATGTGGAAGGAGACCATGCCAGTGCTCCAGTATGTCCCACAAGTGTGGCCAGTGCACTCTCGAATGGTCAAGGCCATCACGAGAATGATCTTCTACTTCATCTGGAACTCCAAGGTGGATAGAGTGAAGAGAGAGGTGATGTTCAAGACCCACGACAAGGGAGGCAAAGGAGTGCCGTACATCGCCACCATCCTAAGGGGAACCTTGGTATGCCACTGCATGAGGAACACCATGAGGACAGAAGACGAAAGCCATGTCGGCCTCCTGATGGCCCGCTTCTTCCTGTTGCCAACATGGAGGCGCCTTGGATGGGCAGACTGGGAGAGCGCCGTCCCCTACAACTGGAAAACCCCACGGTTTTACAAGGAAGAGGAAAAGTTCATAAAGGAGTTTGGTCTGGTGGCTCCTGCCCGACCCAGTGGACTCCGAAGATCGTCCAATGCCAGGTCCGTGCGAGGTAAGTCAGCGAACCGATTAGTGCCCTCCCCTCTGCCACAGCGAACCACGTCTGGGAAAACATCGGCTCCAAGCGCCTGACTAACCACCACAAAGACATTGCGTGGATGGCCATCCAGGAAGGCCTGCCAGTGACAACTTTCATGCACGCAAGAGGGCTCAACCGATACAAGCCCTGCCCGAGAGGATGCACTGCAGATGAAACATTCTACCATCTCTTCTCGGAAGGCGCCTACGCCCAAGACCTGCTGAAGGCCCTAAGCACGGAGCTTGGGGCCTGGATACCAACATCATGCATCACCGCAGACTCGGTAATGTATAGTTTGCTCCCCGGTTCCCACGCACTCAGAGACCTCCAGGGCTGCTGGAGGCTCCTGTGCTGCTTTAAAGATATTCTTCTATTTTCCAGAAACCGCCTGGTAGTGGGTGAAGAAGTAGACATCGACCCTGGGCTGCCGGAAGATGATCCAAAGCCTCTTGCGTGACTACGCAGCACTGGACTGGATCAGACGACAACGAAACCTGAAGTGCACCCCCCCCGTGGGGGCCCTGGAGAGACCAATAACATGTTGTCTCTTTTTTCTCTTCACTCCAGGACCCGAAACGAACGGGGACGGGAGGACGCAGAAAAAGACAGGTGTAGCAAATGTGAAATGATGTAATGTATTGTTTTGACTAACGTGACGTTTTTCCTTAACAGGTAAAAGGTCAAAGTGATAGCTTGTACACATGTTGTCAAATTTGTTACCTACGACTTACGATTAAAAAGGTATTTGTGAACGGTGACGATTGTATGCATCTGAACCAGACACGAATTACAGACAAGGGTACGGAAAAAATAAAAAATAAAAACAGCTCGGAGACAATGTTGCCCCTTCAGTAAAACCATTCTTTGCAGTCACATTTCTCACCCTTGCTAGGCAGAACATCCAGGTGGAGGAAAAGGGGGGAAACTTCACCTACCTTCATGAAAGGCCACGTTTCCCAAGCTCGCAGCTGAAGAGATCTAGCAAAGAGCTGGCGCACAAGACAATGTGGTCCAAGTGCTCCTACAACGAGCTTCAAGGCGCTGCTCATAAGTTACTACGCACGAAACAGACCGATTCTAAGAAGGGTGATAAGGCCAGTAGACTTCTAGCATAGAAAGCAAGGCAGGCCAACACTCAAACATCTGCACTCAGGGTACAGGGCATTTCAGGGACTACCTAACTTTATATCAGGCCACCAGGAGGCCTTTTCAACAATGCTGACATCAATTATCATGTATAATCTTTATTACAGGAGAAGTTGTATCCGGAGTACATTACACTATGGGTCCCACAGGTCGCCTGGAGGGAATGGGTGATCCAATCTCATACAGCAAAGTTCGCCAGGCCACTAACTCGTCACTCTCTAATACGTTACCAGGCTCCATTGGCTTTGCAAGTTGTTCCTTAATGCAAACACAGACAAAGTGATTTCTCCCTCTGACTAAAGTCTTTAGTTCTTTGTCCGACAAAGGAGCTACCACCCCGTGCGTCATGTGTCCAACTGATACGGTAGCCATTCTTAAAGAACGAAGTGAACGTTGATTTTCACAACTAGGTTAAGAAAAACCATCTCTGGCCAGTTCTAGTATCCCCTCTTCGAGAGGGGCTAAATTAAGGACCGAGAAGCTGGAGATAACACTAGGTTGGTTGACATGTTGTGGAAACAGTCACTTGTGAAAAGATTCAAGAGATCCTCCTCTTGTTTGACGCAGAGAAGTCGATTGATAAAGTCAATTCGACCTATCTGAATAAAATCCATGACCAGTCAGGACTAAGTCTCAGAATGCTTTCCTTTATCACACCTAATTTTATAAATCCTTTCAACAGATTTAAGGTCCAATCAAGTTTGTCAGACTCAATCTTACTACCCAGAGGTATGAGACAGGGCTGCCCTGACAAACCTTGCTGTAAGCTGGAACACGAGGCAAGAGAAGTACCCGTAGAACATCTACTATGGATGTGTCCCAGAATTCAAACTTCATGGGTGCCTTTGGCTTTCTACTGAAATACTCACATAAGTAGTTAGAACCTGCCGTGTCAAGAGCCACCTGTGCCCCTTCACCTCCCAAAGAGGGAAATCTGGATTTCCTACCTGGTATGACAGAGAGAGGGTACCTAAGGTGGGCTGATGGATTGCCCCACATTGAGCGCCCTTTTTAGCAAAGGTTTTAAAAATCTTAAAAAAGGTCAAGGGACGTTTGCAGGATAAATGACGTGGCTTCACTGGACACAGCAAGATAGAGACGATGGTTAGGAGTAAAGATTTGACAAAAACAGAAGACTTATTCTGTGAAACAAAAAAAATGACACCAACAATTAGTTAGGCTAGTAAAAGTCTAGACAATATGGTCCCCTTTCCAAACTTCCATAAAAAGACACCTTTGCAGCCCCCTGTGGCGAACATGAGGCTCGATGTGCAAAGGATTTTGTAGTCGCAAATGGCAGAATCCACAGAATCTGGCCATTTGTAACAGCAAAAATGCTTTTTGAAACACTAAATTATGATTCAGTAACTTTTTATCAAATCGCAGTTTGGGTTTGCGATCCGAAACAGAATCGCTTTTTGGAAGGGGCATGTTCAGGACGTCCTTTCTAAATAGGGAATCTGAATGGTTTGTACTCATGTTTTGCTACTGTAATGGGGTGGGAAAACATTTGCACTTTACCAAAAAATTCAAATTTTAATTTCATGTTTTTAAAACCACATTTTTTAAATGTAGTGTTATTTCAAATTCGGGATGTTGGATTTCATAAAGGCTTCTAGTTAGGATTATTTTAGAATATGTTACTTTTTTTTAAGTTAACTGCATTTTTAATATTTCTATTTCTTTTTTTAATTATTAATACAAATATATATGTACCAATCGCCCGTCCTAAACTCCCAGAGGTGTCTAGGCCTGACCGATGACAAACTTGGCTGCATCCCGGCAATCCTGAACGGTTTGGGCCAAGGAAGCCCATATGTCTTCTGGGATCCCGGTAGATCCCACCAACCATGTCACAGAATGCATGGGGGTAACGTCCGAGGAGGCAGCTCATGGTGACTGAACAAGGCAAGACTCCCTGACAAAAACATTATTTTCCCAAACGCCTTCATACTCAGTCAGGAGGAAAAGTCACAAAGCCATTAGGAGTCACACAACTGGTGGAAGCCTGCAGCACCAAATTCTCAGGAGCTAGATGCTGAATGACAAAGAAGTCCTGGTTGCCTGGAGCTGGCCTACGGTGACATCTGACTTGGCGACGAGCTCTGGAAGGAGGGGCACAGGTGTGTTGCTGAATTCAGAAGCTGAATGAGCAACAAACGTGCCTTTAAATTGTGTCTTTCTCTTGTCACAGAGGTCAAATGTCAGACTGTCTTCTGACAAGTTCCTGCTATTCTTTTAACATGGAGACTGGTGTTTACTTTTCTTTCTCTGACTGCAAAGTGAGAGGATTTTCTAGTGCGAACTATTTGACAATCTAGCTTATTTGAAAGGAAAGGCTGTAGCTTGTTAATTGTTTTTAACACACGACAAAACTTGAAATGGTGAAATATTTTAAAATATAGTGGCAGGTGGAAAGCACAATCTATCACTTTCTTTTGTAATTCTGGGGTGTGATGGAAAACAATATTTGAATAGGATCAAAACAAATCATGACATTTGGGGATGCACAATTGATACCTCTGTGTGCTGCATAGATTTATAAGTAAAAGTGCGTTTGTGCAAATGTGGGTATTTAAAAATGCAAGGTCGGTAAATGCCAGCGGCTATCGCACCATGCTCTAGAGCAGTGGTTCCCAACCTTTTGACTTCTGTGGACCCCTACTTTATTAATACTGGAACCTGGGTACCCCCACTGAATCAGTATTGGAATCTGGGGACCCCCAATGAGTCATTACTGAAAGATGGGGACCTACATTTTCTAGGCAGTTGCGGACCCCCTGAGGAGGCTTCGCAGATCCCCCAGGGTTCCCCGGACCACAGGTTGGGAACCACAGCTCTAGAGTATGCAAGTGTCCCCTAGCTGGGAGGGGACAGAGACGCACACTGCCCCCGACAGCTGTGCAACAGTGTGCTCCAAAATCCACCACCAGCTTCATGCCACGCCTCCCCACTCCCATGCCGAATGGGTGCGGGTCCTTTGTTACACGTGTCCTTTGCATTAACCCTGAATTTTCACAATTCCTGTCACTTCGGTGACATAACACTGATGGCATCGCCCCCACTCTGAAAACTCTTTGAGAACCACTGCTTGACGCGTGACGCGGGGCCAGAGCGTGGTGTGGTCCAAGTGCCCCACAGCGTGTCAGTGAGGGCCTCATTCAAGGGCAGAAGAGGTTTGGTCAGTGCCTGGCCAGGCGGAAGGACCTCAGTGAGGACATTTGTTTTAACCTCCAGAGTGAGGAGGTCCAGATCAAAAACTTCTGATGACCGCGTGTTACTCAGTTGCTGGTCCGGGGGAGGAGGGGACCAACCCAATACCGGGGGAAGTATCCAGTCTACTGGCACTTTGAGGGTCCATATACCAGGTAAAACTTGTCCCCATGACCCCAGTTAACATCTCCACGTGGCGGACTCTGGTTGACTCTGCTGGTACAGTGTTTGTGTGACTGCATGACAATGGTACCATGTCCGAGTCCAAAGGATTTCGTACTGGTGGCGCCATGTTGGGATCAGGACGCAGCCTCAGCCAAGACGAAGTTGGCTCCGAATTTGACAACACAATAGGACCAGTGCAGATTTTGGTGCCACACCAACACCAGTATGGAACACAAAGCAGTTTCGAGAATGGATCTGCCAGCTATAACCCGAATGGAGGTCCCTGCCAATCCTTGAGACCCAAAGTCAAGTAAGAAGGAGCTAGAAGTGTGCCCAAGATGTGCAGCGTGGCCTCCATGAAGGCCTCGATCTGTTGCAGTGCTGTCGACGAACCAGGAAGGACAGCATGCATCGGACCAGCTTTGGAATTGGGTGGAATGGGAGTGAGAACGAGTGCCACAGCGATGTCCTTGTATCTTCTCTGGTGATCCAGAGTGGTGGGAAGAGGCCAGAACCTGCTTGGACTTCTAACTTGTTTTCTTGGACTCACCCAAAGACCTCGACCATGATGAAGCCCTGCTGCGGGAACGGCTTTGAGAGTGCGTCTGTGCTCTCGACTTCGACCAGGAGCGGGGACTGTTTGGATTTTTGTAGGACTTTGGCACGTAGAGCTTTGCTTCACGTCCTTAGGTTCATTTCGGGACAGTCCTCGCAGGCCTTGGAGTCGTGAGTGAACCCAAACACCAGAAGAACATCTCGTTGGGCTCTGTCTTACCTATCTGCTTGTGACGGTCCCTACAAAGTTTAAACCCTATAGTTTTACAAGATGACGTTCCCTTGCGCACTGTAAGTATGGAGAAGAAAAAAAATCAAGAAAAAAAATCTCTTCAAGAGATGAAAAAGAGAGGAGCCCGGGTCTGCGTCTGAAGGTGCGGAGAGAAAGGAACTGATATCAGCGCAAGAAAAGCAAAGAGGCAAATCTTTGAGGACACGTTCTGTCACTTTCCGCTGTTTAACTTGTGGTGGTCGCTTAGCAGCCTATGTATCACATATAGATAATCCGTAATGCAACCCTTGTTCGATTTGTCGCACCAATAAAGTACACTGGATAGCGTGGTACACACAAGAACAGCTTAAAGATTTGGGGACCCCCAGGCCAAAGGTATGTTGGGGACCATGTTCTGAACAGCTTTGAATTTATGATCCAGTTTTAGCTCTTTCTTGCCCTCTCTGCCCAGGTCCCTGACAGCACCGACACTGGTCCAAATTCATAATGAGTGTACATCAAATATTCAGGGATAGTGACCTGTGTTTTGAATATTGTAACCCAGCAGCAGTTTACTAACATTACTGCAAATAATCTCTGTGACGTGAACTTTTTTGTGGATGTTGCATGAACCCACATTAAAAATAAATTAAACGAAAACGATATTTAAAACAACCTGCTTAAGAATTATTCAAGGCCATCAAGGCGGGACTCTGCAGAGCAGAGCTGGCACCATCAGGGGCCCCTGAGAGGCTGGGGCCCCGGGTCAGAGCCCATTTTTCCGGCGCCTTACAACGTCAAAGCATGTCTGTCTGTCTGTCACCAGAAGAGATCTCACGAGAGACAGTCTGGACAGGCAACGGGCAAACGTGAGGTGTTATGTGCGGGTCCCACGGGCATGTCTCTGGTGGGCCCTGCCACCCAGGGAGGTCTGTTGTGAGATGAGTGCCCGTCCCCTCTCCCCACATCTCTCATGTGTCTCTGGTGGGCCCTGCCACCCAGGGAGGTCTGTTGTGAGGTGAGTGCCCGTCCCCTCTCCCCACATCTCTCATGTGTCTCTGGTGGGCCCTGCCACCCAGGGAGGTCTGTTGTGAGGTGAGTGCCCGTCCCCTCTCCACACATCTCTCATGTGTCTCTGGTGGGCCCTGCCATCCAGGGAGGTCTGTTGTGAGGTGAGTGCCCGTCCCCTCTCCCCACATCTCTCATGTGTCTCTGGTGGGCCCTGCCACCCAGGGAGGTCTGTTGTGAGGTGAGTGCCCGTCCCCTCTCCCCACATCTCTCATGTGTCTCTGGTGGGCCCTGCCACCCAGGGAGGTCTGTTGTGAGGTGAGTGCCCGTCCCCTCTCCCCACATCTCTCATGTGTCTCTGGTGGGCCCTGCCACCCAGGGAGGTCTGTTGTGAGGTGAGTGCCCGTCCCCACTCCCCACCTCTCTCATGTGTCTCTGGTGGGCCCTGCCACCCAGGGAGGTCTGTTGTGAGGTGAGTGCCCGTCCCCTCTCCCCACATCTCTCATGTGTCTCTGGTGGGCCCTGCCACCCAGGGAGGTCTGTTGTGAGGTGAGTGCCCGTCCCCTCTACCCACATCTCTCATGTGTCTCTGGTGGGCCCTGCCACCCAGGGAGGTCAGTTGTGAGGTGAGTGCCCGTCCCCTCGCCCCACATCTCTCATGTGTCTCTGGTGGGCCCTGCCACCCAGGGAGGTCTGTTGTGAGGTGAGTGCCCGTCCCCTCGCCCCACATCTCTCATGTGTCTCTGGTGGGCCCTGCCATCCAGGGAGGTCTGTTGTGAGGTGAGTGCCCGTCCCCACTCCCCACCTCTCTCATGTGTCTCTGGTGGGCCCTGCCACCCAGGGAGGTCTGTTGTGAGGTGAGTGCCCGTCCCCACTCCCCACCTCTCTCATGTGTCTCTGGTGGGCCCTGCCATCCAGGGAGGTCTGTTGTGAGGTGAGTGCCCGTCCCCTCTCCCCACATCTCTCATGTGTCTCTGGTGGGCCCTGCCACCCAGGGAGGTCTGTTGTGAGGTGAGTGCCCGTCCCCTCGCCCCACATCTCTCATGTGTCTCTGGTGGGCCCTGCCACCCAGGGAGGTCTGTTGTGAGGTGAGTGCCCGTCCCCTCGCCCCACATCTCTCATGTGTCTCTGGTGGGCCCTGCCATCCAGGGAGGTCTGTTGTGAGGTGAGTGCCCGTCCCCACTCCCCACCTCTCTCATGTGTCTCTGGTGGGCCCTGCCACCCAGGGAGGTCTGTTGTGAGGTGAGTGCCCGTCCCCACTCCCCACCTCTCTCATGTGTCTCTGGTGGGCCCTGCCATCCAGGGAGGTCTGTTGTGAGGTGAGTGCCCGTCCCCACTCCCCACCTCTCTCATGTGTCTCTGGTGGGCCCTGCCACCCAGGGAGGTCTGTTGTGAGGTGAGTGCCCGTCCCCTCTCCCCACATCTCTCATGTGTCTCTGGTGGGCCCTGCCACCCAGGGAGGTCTGTTGTGAGGTGAGTGCCCGTCCCCACTCCCCACATCTCTCATGTGTCTCTGGTGGGCCCTGCCACCCAGGGAGGTCTGTTGTGAGGTGAGTGCCCGTCCCCTCGCCCCACATCTCTCATGTGTCTCTGGTGGGCCCTGCCATCCAGGGAGGTCTGTTGTGAGGTGAGTGCCCGTCCCCACTCCCCACCTCTCTCATGTGTCTCTGGTGGGCCCTGCCACCCAGGGAGGTCTGTTGTGAGGTGAGTGCCCGTCCCCACTCCCCACCTCTCTCATGTGTCTCTGGTGGGCCCTGCCATCCAGGGAGGTCTGTTGTGAGGTGAGTGCCCGTCCCCACTCCCCACATCTCTCATGTGTCTCTGGTGGGCCCTGCCACCCAGGGAGGTCTGTTGTGAGATGAGTGCCCGTCCCCTCGCCCCACATCTCTCATGTGTCTCTGGTGGGCCCTGCCACCCAGGGAGGTTTGTTGTGAGATGAGTGCCCGTCCCCTCGCCCCACATCTCTCATGTGTCCCCTCGCCCCACATCTCTCATGTGTCTCTGGTGGGCCCTGCCACCCAGGAAGGTCTGTTGTGAGATGAGTGCCCGTCCCCACTCCCCACCTCTCTCATGTGTCTCTGGTGGGCCCTGCCACCCAGGAAGGTCTGTTGTGAGATGAGTGCCCGTCCCCTCTCCCCACATCTCTCATGTGTCTCTGGTGGGCCCTGCCACCCAGGGAGGTCTGTTGTGAGGTGAGTGCCCGTCCCCTCTCCCCACATCTCTCATGTGTCTCTGGTGGCCCTGCCACCCAGGGAGGTCTGTTGTGAGGTGAGTGCCCGTCCCCTCTCCCCACATCTCTCATGTGTCTCTGGTGGGCCCTGCAACCCAGGGAGGTCTGTTGTGAGGTGAGTGCCCGTCCCCTCGCCCCACATCTCTCATGTGTCTCTGGTGGGCCCTGCCACCCAGGGAGGTCTGTTGTGAGATGAGTGCCCGTCCCCACTCCCCACCTCTCTCATGTGTCTCTGGTGGGCCCTGCCACCCAGGAAGGTCTGTTGTGAGATGAGTGCCCGTCCCCTCTCCCCACATCTCTCATGTGTCTCTGGTGGGCCCTGCCATCCAGGGAGGTCTGTTGTGAGATGAGTGCCCGTCCCCTCTCCCCACATCTCTCATGTGTCTCTGGTGGGCCCTGCCACCCAGGGAGGTCTGTTGTGAGGTGAGTGCCCGTCCCCTCGCCCCACATCTCTCATGTGTCTCTGGTGGGCCCTGCCACCCAGGGAGGTCTGTTGTGAGGTGAGTGCCCGTCCCCTCGCCCCACATCTCTCATGTGTCTCTGGTGGGCCCTGCCACCCAGGGAGGTCTGTTGTGAGGTGAGTGCCCGTCCCCACTCCCCACCTCTCTCATGTGTCTCTGGTGGGCCCTGCCACCCAGGGAGGTCTGTTGTGAGGTGAGTGCCCGTCCCCTCTCCCCACATCTCTCATGTGTCTCTGGTGGGCCCTGCCACCCAGGGAGGTCTGTTGTGAGGTGAGTGCCCGTCCCCTCGCCCCACCTCTCTCATGTGTCTCTGGTGGGCCCTGCCACCCAGGGAGGTCTGTTGTGAGGTGAGTGCCCGTCCCCACTCCCCACCTCTCTCATGTGTCTCTGGTGGGCCCTGCCACCCAGGGAGGTCTGTTGTGAGGTGAGTGCCCGTCCCCACTCCCCACCTCTCTCATGTGTCTCTGGTGGGCCCTGCCACCCAGGGAGGTCTGTTGTGAGGTGAGTGCCCGTCCCCTCGCCCCACATCTCTCATGTGTCTCTGGTGGGCCCTGCCACCCAGGAAGGTCTGTTGTGAGATGAGTGCCCGTCCCCACTCCCCACCTCTCTCATGTGTCTCTGGTGGGCCCTGCCACCCAGGAAGGTCTGTTGTGAGATGAGTGCCCGTCCCCTCTCCCCACATCTCTCATGTGTCTCTGGTGGGCCCTGCCACCCAGGGAGGTCTGTTGTGAGGTGAGTGCCCGTCCCCTCGCCCCACATCTCTCATGTGTCTCTGGTGGGCCCTGCCACCCAGGGAGGTCTGTTGTGAGGTGAGTGCCCGTCCCCACTCCCCACCTCTCTCATGTGTCTCTGGTGGGCCCTGCCACCCAGGGAGGTCTGTTGTGAGGTGAGTGCCCGTCCCCACTCCCCACATCTCTCATGTGTCTCTGGTGGGCCCTGCCACCCAGGGAGGTCTGTTGTGAGGTGAGTGCCCGTCCCCACTCCCCACCTCTCTCATGTGTCTCTGGTGGGCCCTGCCACCCAGGGAGGTCTGTTGTGAGGTGAGTGCCCGTCCCCACTCCCCACATCTCTCATGTGTCTCTGGTGGGCCCTGCCACCCAGGGAGGTCTGTTGTGAGATGAGTGCCCGTCCCCTCTCCCCACATCTCTCATGTGTCTCTGGTGGGCCCTGCCACCCAGGGAGGTCTGTTGTGAGGTGAGTGCCCGTCCCCTCGCCCCACATCTCTCATGTGTCTCTGGTGGGCCCTGCCACCCAGGGAGGTCTGTTGTGAGGTGAGTGCCCGTCCCCTCGCCCCACATCTCTCATGTGTCTCTGGTGGGCCCTGCCACCCAGGGAGGTCTGTTGTGAGGTGAGTGCCCGTCCCCTCGCCCCACATCTCTCATGTGTCTCTGGTGGGCCCTGCCATCCAGGGAGGTCTGTTGTGAGGTGAGTGCCCGTCCCTACTCCCCACCTCTCTCATGTGTCTCTGGTGGGCCCTGCCACCCAGGGAGGTCTGTTGTGAGGTGAGTGCCCGTCCCCAATCCCCACCTCTCTCATGTGTCTCTGGTGGGCCCTGCCATCCAGGGAGGTCTGTTGTGAGGTGAGTGCCCGTCCCCACTCCCCACATCTCTCATGTGTCTCTGGTGGGCCCTGCCACCCAGGGAGGTCTGTTGTGAGATGAGTGCCCGTCCCCTCGCCCCACATCTCTCATGTGTCTCTGGTGGGCCCTGCCACCCAGGGAGGTCTGTTGTGAGATGAGTGCCCGTCCCCTCGCCCCACATCTCTCATGTGTCCCCTCGCCCCACATCTCTCATGTGTCTCTGGTGGGCCCTGCCACCCAGGAAGGTCTGTTGTGAGATGAGTGCCCGTCCCCACTCCCCACATCTCTCATGTGTCTCTGGTGGGCCCTGCCACCCAGGAAGGTCTGTTGTGAGATGAGTGCCCGTCCCCTCTCCCCACATCTCTCATGTGTCTCTGGTGGGCCCTGCCACCCAGGGAGGTCTGTTGTGAGATGAGTGCCCGTCCCCTCTCCCCACATCTCTCATGTGTCTCTGGTGGGCCCTGCCACCCAGGGAGGTCTGTTGTGAGATGAGTGCCCGTCCCCTCTCCCCACATCTCTCATGTGTCTCTGGTGGGCCCTGCCATCCAGGGAGGTCTGTTGTGAGGTGAGTGCCCGTCCCCTCTCCCCACATCTCTCATGTGTCTCTGGTGGGCCCTGCCACCCAGGGAGGTCTGTTGTGAGGTGAGTGCCCGTCCCCTCTCCCCACATCTCTCATGTGTCTCTGGTGGGCCCTGCCACCCAGGGAGGTCTGTTGTGAGGTGAGTGCCCGTCCCCTCTCCCCACATCTCTCATGTGTCTCTGGTGGGCCCTGCCATCCAGGGAGGTCTGTTGTGAGGTGAGTGCCCGTCCCCTCGCCCCACATCTCTCATGTGTCTCTGGTGGGCCCTGCCACCCAGGGAGGTCTGTTGTGAGATGAGTGCCCGTCCCCTCGCCCCACATCTCTCATGTGTCCCCTCGCCCCACATCTCTCATGTGTCTCTGGTGGGCCCTGCCACCCAGGAAGGTCTGTTGTGAGATGAGTGCCCGTCCCCACTCCCCACATCTCTCATGTGTCTCTGGTGGGCCCTGCCACCCAGGAAGGTCTGTTGTGAGATGAGTGCCCGTCCCCTCTCCCCACATCTCTCATGTGTCTCTGGTGGGCCCTGCCACCCAGGGAGGTCTGTTGTGAGATGAGTGCCCGTCCCCACTCCCCACATCTCTCATGTGTCTCTGGTGGGCCCTGCCACCCAGGGAGGTCTGTTGTGAGATGAGTGCCCGTCCCCTCTCCCCACATCTCTCATGTGTCTCTGGTGGGCCCTGCCACCCAGGGAGGTCTGTTGTGAGATGAGTGCCCGTCCCCTCTCCCCACATCTCTCATGTGTCTCTGGTGGGCCCTGCCACCCAGGAAGGTCTGTTGTGAGATGAGTGCCCGTCCCCTCTCCCCACATCTCTCATGTGTCTCTGGTGGGCCCTGCCACCCAGGGAGGTCTGTTGTGAGATGAGTGCCCGTCCCCTCTCCCCACATCTCTCATGTGTCTCTGGTGGGCCCTGCCACCCAGGGAGGTCTGTTGTGAGGTGAGTGCCCGTCCCCTCGCCCCACATCTCTCATGTGTCTCTGGTGGGCCCTGCCACCCAGGGAGGTCTGTTGTGAGGTGAGTGCCCGTCCCCTCGCCCCACATCTCTCATGTGTCTCTGGTGGGCCCTGCCACCCAGGGAGGTCTGTTGTGAGGTGAGTGCCCGTCCCCACTCCCCACCTCTCTCATGTGTCTCTGGTGGGCCCTGCCACCCAGGGAGGTCTGTTGTGAGGTGAGTGCCCGTCCCCTCTCCCCACATCTCTCATGTGTCTCTGGTGGGCCCTGCCACCCAGGGAGGTCTGTTGTGAGGTGAGTGCCCGTCCCCTCGCCCCACCTCTCTCATGTGTCTCTGGTGGGCCCTGCCACCCAGGGAGGTCTGTTGTGAGGTGAGTGCCCGTCCCCTCGCCCCACCTCTCTCATGTGTCTCTGGTGGGCCCTGCCACCCAGGGAGGTCTGTTGTGAGGTGAGTGCCCGTCCCCACTCCCCACCTCTCTCATGTGTCTCTGGTGGGCCCTGCCACCCAGGGAGGTCTGTTGTGAGGTGAGTGCCCGTCCCCACTCCCCACCTCTCTCATGTGTCTCTGGTGGGCCCTGCCACCCAGGGAGGTCTGTTGTGAGGTGAGTGCCCGTCCCCTCGCCCCACATCTCTCATGTGTCTCTGGTGGGCCCTGCCACCCAGGAAGGTCTGTTGTGAGGTGAGTGCCCGTCCCCTCTCCCCACATCTCTCATGTGTCTCTGGTGGGCCCTGCCACCCAGGAAGGTCTGTTGTGAGATGAGTGCCCGTCCCCTCTCCCCACATCTCTCATGTGTCTCTGGTGGGCCCTGCCACCCAGGGAGGTCTGTTGTGAGGTGAGTGCCCGTCCCCTCTCCCCACATCTCTCATGTGTCTCTGGTGGGCCCTGCCATCCAGGGAGGTCTGTTGTGAGATGAGTGCCCGTCCCCTCTCCCCACATCTCTCATGTGTCTCTGGTGGGCCCTGCCACCCAGGGAGGTCTGTTGTGAGATGAGTGCCCGTCCCCACTCCCCACCTCTCTCATGTGTCTCTGGTGGGCCCTGCCACCCAGGAAGGTCTGTTGTGAGGTGAGTGCCCGTCCCCTCTCCCCACCTCTCTCATGTGTCTCTGGTGGGCCCTGCCACCCAGGAAGGTCTGTTGTGAGATGAGTGCCCGTCCCCTCTCCCCACATCTCTCATGTGTCTCTGGTGGGCCCTGCCACCCAGGGAGGTCTGTTGTGAGGTGAGTGCCCGTCCCCTCTCCCCACATCTCTCATGTGTCTCTGGTGGGCCCTGCCACCCAGGGAGGTCTGTTGTGAGGTGAGTGCCCGTCCCCTCTCCCCACATCTCTCATGTGTCTCTGGTGGGCCCTGCCACCCAGGGAGGTCTGTTGTGAGGTGAGTGCCCGTCCCCACTCCCCACCTCTCTCATGTGTCTCTGGTGGGCCCTGCCACCCAGGGAGGTCTGTTGTGAGGTGAGTGCCCGTCCCCACTCCCCACCTCTCTCATGTGTCTCTGGTGGGCCCTGCCACCCAGGGAGGTCTGTTGTGAGGTGAGTGCCCGTCCCCTCGCCCCACATCTCTCATGTGTCTCTGGTGGGCCCTGCCACCCAGGAAGGTCTGTTGTGAGGTGAGTGCCCGTCCCCTCTCCCCACATCTCTCATGTGTCTCTGGTGGGCCCTGCCACCCAGGAAGGTCTGTTGTGAGGTGAGTGCCCGTCCCCTCTCCCCACATCTCTCATGTGTCTCTGGTGGGCCCTGCCACCCAGGGAGGTCTGTTGTGAGATGAGTGCCCGTCCCCTCTCCCCACATCTCTCATGTGTCTCTGGTGGGCCCTGCCACCCAGGGAGGTCTGTTGTGAGGTGAGTGCCCGTCCCCTCTCCCCACATCTCTCATGTGTCTCTGGTGGGCCCTGCCACCCAGGGAGGTCTGTTGTGAGGTGAGTGCCCGTCCCCTCTCCCCACATCTCTCATGTGTCTCTGGTGGGCCCTGCCATCCAGGGAGGTCTGTTGTGAGATGAGTGCCCGTCCCCTCTCCCCACATCTCTCATGTGTCTCTGGTGGGCCCTGCCACCCAGGGAGGTCTGTTGTGAGATGAGTGCCCGTCCCCACTCCCCACCTCTCTCATGTGTCTCTGGTGGGCCCTGCCACCCAGGAAGGTCTGTTGTGAGGTGAGTGCCCGTCCCCTCTCCCCACCTCTCTCATGTGTCTCTGGTGGGCCCTGCCACCCAGGAAGGTCTGTTGTGAGATGAGTGCCCGTCCCCTCTCCCCACATCTCTCATGTGTCTCTGGTGGGCCCTGCCACCCAGGGAGGTCTGTTGTGAGGTGAGTGCCCGTCCCCTCTCCCCACATCTCTCATGTGTCTCTGGTGGGCCCTGCCACCCAGGGAGGTCTGTTGTGAGGTGAGTGCCCGTCCCCACTCCCCACCTCTCTCATGTGTCTCTGGTGGGCCCTGCCACCCAGGAAGGTCTGTTGTGAGGTGAGTGCCCGTCCCCACTCCCCACCTCTCTCATGTGTCTCTGGTGGGCCCTGCCACCCAGGAAGGTCTGTTGTGAGGTGAGTGCCCGTCCCCTCTCCCCACATCTCTCATGTGTCTCTGGTGGGCCCTGCCACCCAGGGAGGTCTGTTGTGAGGTGAGTGCCCGTCCCCTCGCCCCACATCTCTCATGTGTCTCTGGTGGGCCCTGCCACCCAGGGAGGTCTGTTGTGAGGTGAGTGCCCGTCCCCTCTCCCCACATCTCTCATGTGTCTCTGGTGGGCCCTGCCACCCAGGGAGGTCTGTTGTGAGGTGAGTGCCCGTCCCCTCGCCCCACATCTCTCATGTGTCTCTGGTGGGCCCTGCCATCCAGGGAGGTCTGTTGTGAGGTGAGTGCCCGTCCCCTCTCCCCACATCTCTCATGTGTCTCTGGTGGGCCCTGCCACCCAGGGAGGTCTGTTGTGAGATGAGTGCCCGTCCCCTCGCCCCACATCTCTCATGTGTACCCTCGCCCCACATCTCTCATGTGTCTCTGGTGGGCCCTGCCATCCAGGGAGGTCTGTTGTGAGGTGAGTGCCCGTCCCCTCGCCCCACATCTCTCATGTGTCTCTGGTGGGCCCTGCCACCCAGGGAGGTCTGTTGTGAGGTGAGTGCCCGTCCCCACTCCCCACATCTCTCATGTGTCTCTGGTGGGCCCTGCCACCCAGGGAGGTCTGTTGTGAGGTGAGTGCCCGTCCCCTCTCCCCACATCTCTCATGTGTCTCTGGTGGGCCCTGCCACCCAGGGAGGTCTGTTGTGAGGTGAGTGCCCGTCCCCTCTCCCCACATCTCTCATGTGTCTCTGGTGGGCCCTGCCACCCAGGGAGGTCTGTTGTGAGGTGAGTGCCCGTCCCCTCTCCCCACATCTCTCATGTGTCTCTGGTGGGCCCTGCCACCCAGGGAGGTCTGTTGTGAGGTGAGTGCCCGTCCCCACTCCCCACATCTCTCATGTGTCTCTGGTGGGCCCTGCCACCCAGGGAGGTCTGTTGTGAGATGAGTGCCCGTCCCCTCTCCCCACATCTCTCATGTGTCTCTGGTGGGCCCTGCCACCCAGGGAGGTCTGTTGTGAGGTGAGTGCCCGTCCCCTCGCCCCACATCTCTCATGTGTCTCTGGTGGGCCCTGCCACCCAGGGAGGTCTGTTGTGAGGTGAGTGCCCGTCCCCACTCCCCACCTCTCTCATGTGTCTCTGGTGGGCCCTGCCACCCAGGGAGGTCTGTTGTGAGATGAGTGCCCGTCCCCTCGCCCCACATCTCTCATGTGTCTCTGGTGGGCCCTGCCACCCAGGGAGGTCTGTTGTGAGATGAGTGCCCGTCCCCTCGCCCCACATCTCTCATGTGTCCCCTCGCCCCACATCTCTCATGTGTCTCTGGTGGGCCCTGCCACCCAGGAAGGTCTGTTGTGAGATGAGTGCCCGTCCCCACTCCCCACATCTCTCATGTGTCTCTGGTGGGCCCTGCCACCCAGGAAGGTCTGTTGTGAGATGAGTGCCCGTCCCCTCTCCCCACATCTCTCATGTGTCTCTGGTGGGCCCTGCCACCCAGGAAGGTCTGTTGTGAGGTGAGTGCCCGTCCCCTCTCCCCACATCTCTCATGTGTCTCTGGTGGGCCCTGCCACCCAGGGAGGTCTGTTGTGAGGTGAGTGCCCGTCCCCTCGCCCCACATCTCTCATGTGTCTCTGGTGGGCCCTGCCACCCAGGGAGGTCTGTTGTGAGGTGAGTGCCCGTCCCCTCTCCCCACATCTCTCATGTGTCTCTGGTGGGCCCTGCCACCCAGGGAGGTCTGTTGTGAGGTGAGTGCCCGTCCCCTCGCCCCACATCTCTCATGTGTCTCTGGTGGGCCCTGCCATCCAGGGAGGTCTGTTGTGAGGTGAGTGCCCGTCCCCTCTCCCCACATCTCTCATGTGTCTCTGGTGGGCCCTGCCACCCAGGGAGGTCTGTTGTGAGATGAGTGCCCGTCCCCTCGCCCCACATCTCTCATGTGTACCCTCGCCCCACATCTCTCATGTGTCTCTGGTGGGCCCTGCCATCCAGGGAGGTCTGTTGTGAGGTGAGTGCCCGTCCCCTCGCCCCACATCTCTCATGTGTCTCTGGTGGGCCCTGCCACCCAGGGAGGTCTGTTGTGAGGTGAGTGCCCGTCCCCACTCCCCACATCTCTCATGTGTCTCTGGTGGGCCCTGCCACCCAGGAAGGTCTGTTGTGAGGTGAGTGCCCGTCCCCTCTCCCCACATCTCTCATGTGTCTCTGGTGGGCCCTGCCACCCAGGGAGGTCTGTTGTGAGGTGAGTGCCCGTCCCCTCTCCCCACATCTCTCCTGAACCCCGGGCCTGTGCTCACTCGCCATCCCTCCCAGCAGACATTCCTCTAGACCGGTCTGGACAGATGAGACGGCGTCCGCGCCAGCTGCGGGGAGGGCTCCAGCTGGCACCAACCGAGGGAGCCGGGTGGGGGAATTAGAGAGGAATGCGCGGCCGGTTCATTCTGCATTTAACCCTTCCCGTCCCGGGGCTCCGTGAGCATGGGCAGCGCTCGCTCAGGGATGAAATAGGGGCTCTCGGGGGGAGGGGGTCATCCAGGAGGCGGGACCAGATGCAGGGGGCAGGTGACCAGATGCAGGGGGCAGGTGACCAGATGCAGGGGGCAGGTGACCAGATTCAGGGCGCAGGTGACCAGATGCAGGGGGCAGGTGACCAGATGCAGGGGGCGGGTGACCAGATGCAGGGGGCGGGTGACCAGATGCAGGGGGCGGGTGACCAGATGCAGGGGGCGGGTGACCAGATGCAGGGGGCGGGTGACCAGATGCAGGGGGCGGGTGACCAGATGCAGGGGGCAGGTGACCAGATTCAGGGCGCAGGTGACCAGATGCAGGGGGCAGGTGACCAGATGCAGGGGGCAGGTGACCAGATGCAGGGCGCAGGTGACCAGATGCAGGGGGCAGGTGACCAGATTCAGGGCGCAGGTGACCAGATGCAGGGCGCAGGTGACCAGATGCAGGGGGCAGGTGACCAGATGCAGGGGGCGGGTGACCAGATGCAGGGGGCGGGTGACCAGACGCAGGGGGCGGGTGACCAGACGCAGGGGGCGGGTGACCAGACGCAGGGGGCGGGTGACCAGATGCAGGGCGCAGGTGACCACATTCAAGGAGCAGGTGACCAGATGCAGGGGGCGGGTGACCAGATGCAGGGGGCGGGTGACCAGACGCAGGGGGCGGGTGACCAGACGCAGGGGGCGGGTGACCAGACGCAGGGGGCGGGTGACCAGATGCAGGGCGCAGGTGACCACATTCAAGGAGCAGGTGACCAGATGCAGGGGGCAGGTGACCAGATGCAGGGGGCAGGTGACCAGATGCAGGGGGCAGGTGACCACATTCAGGGCGCAGGTGACCAGATTCAGACAGAAAAAGTCCAGCTGAGAATGACCCTTCTAAGCAGGACCTGTGAGCTGAGTGGAAGCTGACGGTAGCGGGGACATTTTAAGGATTTGGGGGCCCCTGAGCCAAACGTATGTTGAGGCCCCTGTTGGGAACAGCTTTGAATTTGTGATCCAGTCTCAGTTCTTTCAGGCCCCCCTCGGACAGGTCACGGACAGTGACAGACACGGGTCCAAATTGTAAACGTGTCTACATCTAATATTTAGTGACGTGTGTTTTCAACATTCTAACAAGAGCAGTTCACTGATATCACCAATAATCTCGGTGACTCCTTCCAATTTGTCACACGTGGGATCCCGTTTTAAACAAACACAAAGTTTTTATGGACGTTGCATGAAACATAACCATAACTTTTCTCTGCAAAATGTCTGTAGTAGACTCCTCCCACATTAAAAATAACTGAAGGAAAACGGTATTGTCAGCGGAGCTGTTTAAGGAGCATTCAAGGTCATCATGGTCGACCCTATGCAGGCAGAGCTGGCTCTATCGGGGCCCCGGGTCACAGCCAACTTGGCCCAGGCCTTAAAACGTCTCTGGGCGGGGCCGGGGGCAGCCCAGGGGGCCTCTTGCTGGTCACACTGCAGGTGTCTCTATCCTACCCACTGCTTCTGGTGCCAGGAAACTCTATCCCGACAAGAACCACCCTTGGCAGCGTCACTGGCAAGCTGTGACGTCACCACAGGGACCAGACAGACCGTGACGTCTCACCTCGAACCGAACGTCAGGCTGCGACTTCAATCGTTAACTAGCTTTCAGGATGTGACATCACTGGTGGAAGCTGGTAAAGGGCGGTGACGTCAGAACATGAGCAGACTGTCAGGCTGGTCATCACTCCAAGAACTTGACATTAGACTGGGAAATGAACCTTAAGACGGAGTGTGACGTCACACAACGAACTGAACTGCAAGCTGTCACAGCTATCCGAAGTGACGTCATTAGGGAGATTAGCAGACAGACCGTGACATCACTGGAAGAACCCGTAAACAAAAAGACGCCATCCATGAATTGAATGCAGGTAATGACATCACAACATGAAACTGATATTAGGTTGTGACATCATGAGGATAACCAGCTAGCAGACTGCAGCGCCACTACGGAAACCAGCTGCTCGCCTGTGACATCACAGTGGAAAACCAGCTATGAGATTGTGCCATCACCGGGAAAAACAAATACAAAACTGTGAGATCAACCTTGAGCTGTCAGGAAGTGACGCCACTTCCGGAATATGACAACATGCGTTGTCACTGCAGGAGTTTGGGGTCAAACTGCGACATCAATGTAAGATCATGAGGTCAAGAAGTGACATAACAGAACCAGAGGTCAGTCATTCTAGCAGCTTGAGGTCAGCCTAACATCACCCTAGCAGCTTGGGGTCAGACCGTGAGATCACTCTAGCAGCTAGATGTCAGACTGTGATATTACACAGCTTGAGGTCAGCCTCACATCACTCTAGCAGCTTGAGGTCAGACTGAGAGATCACGCTACCAGCTTCAGGTCAGACTGTGACATCACTCTAGCAGTTTAAGGTAAGACTGTGACATCGCTAGCAGCTTGGGGTCAGCCTGACATCACCCTAGCAGCTTGAGGCCAGACTGTGAGATCACACAAGCAGCTTGAGGTCAGCCTGACATCACACTAGCAGCTTGAGGTCAGCCTGACATCACTCTAGCAGCTTGTGGTCAGACTGTGACATCACTCTAGCAGCTTGAGGTCAGACTGTGAGATCACACTAGGAGCTTGAGGTGAGAATGTGACATAACTCTAGCAGCTTGAGGTCAGACTATGACATCACTAGCCGCTTGAGGTCAGCCTGACATCACTCTAGCAGCCTGGGGTCAGACTGTGACATCACTCTAGCAATTTAAGGTCAGACTGTGACATCACTCTAGCAGCTTGAGGTCAGATGTACAAGTTACTTACCTTTGGTAACGATATATCTGGTAGAGACATATTCTAGTTGCAGATTCCTTACCTTAGAATTTTCCTTCAGGCGTCAGACTTAATCCGGGGATTTTTTCTTCAAGCAATATCCTTGCAAATTGGTAGGTGGCGTTGGTCAACTCCGCGGGAGTCATTGGCGTCGTGGTCGCCGTGATGACGTCAGGAGTAGTACATAGACGCCACCTCAGTGAAGTGGCGTTAGTTTCTTTCCATGACTTTTCACGCCAAAGCGCAGAGCCGCGAAGAACACTGAGATTGGTGCGCGGGGGTTAAGGCCCTGAAAGAGGAATCCCTGTCCCTAGAAATCAGTTCACAAGCAGGGAGGATGGGTGGGCGGAAAGGAATCTGCAACTCAAATTTATCTCTACCAGATCTATTGTTCTCAAAGGTAAGTAACTTGTACATCTCATAGAGACTGCTAGTTGCAGATTCCTTACCTTAGAATAGATACCCAAGCAATGCCATCCTCGGTGGTAGGCTGCGAACCAAGATCATACTAGAAAGTCCAGCAGGACCGAACAACCAAAGTAGCCGTGACCTGACTGTCCAGGCAGTTGTGTTTTGCAAACATGTTGAGGGATGCCCACATAGTTGCCTGGCAGATATCCAGGACAGGAACTTCGAGTGCCAGCGCACTGGAAGCAGCAGTTGCTCTGGTGGAATGAGCGCGCAAGCCCTCAGGGGGTTGCTTCTTGGCCAAAGCGTAACACATTCTGATGCAAAGAAGCACCCGTCAAGAGATGGTACGTTTTTGCACTGCCTTCCCTTTCTTCGCATCCACATATCCATCAAAGAGTTGATCGTCCACCTGGAAATCTTTAGTACAATTTAGATAGAACACCAACGCTCTTTTTGGGTCCAGACGGTGGAGTCTCTCCTCATGAGAAGGATGTGGGGGTGCATAAAAAGAAGGCAAGATGATGGACTGGCCTACATAAAAAGGCGTGACGACTTTGGGACGGAAGGAAGCCCTGGTACGAAGCACCACTTTGCACAGACAAGTATGGGGGCTTTGAAGAAAAAGCCTGAAGCTCACTCACTCTATGAGTAGAAGTGATGGCAACAAGAAAGACAGTCTTGAAAGTAAGGAGCCGTAATGGACAATTGTGCATCGGCTCGAATGGAGTAGACATTAGGAAAGTAAGGACAAGTTGCAGTCCCACTGAGGGATGATAAATGGAGTGGGAGGAAACAAATGGGTGAGATCTTTAAGGAAGCGACTGACAACAGGAGATTTAAAGAGTGAGGGCTGATCAGGTAGCCTAAGGCCGAAATAGCCGATAAATACCCTTTAAGAGTGCCCAAAGCAGAGCCCTGCTGGGCCAAAGAAAGAATGAACAGAAGGACCTCGGATAGAGGGGCAGAGAAGAGGGTCAACACATTTGTTGGTACACCATGCCACAAATTTATGGCAGCGACAGGCATATACCGTTTTGGTGGAGGGACGCCTGGCTGCCAAGATAACGTCACAGACTTCGGTTGGAAGGTCAAAATCTGTCAACTGCCGCTGCTCAATCTCCACGCATGAAGGTGGAGATTGGACAGGTTCAGGTGGAGAACCGTCCCCTGAGGCAGCGACAGAAGATCCGCCCGAAGAGGTGGTCTGAGTGGAGCATCGGTGGCCATGCTCAATAGCTCTGGATACCAGACTCTCCATGTCCAGTTCAGAGCCACCAGGATAACTTGGGCTCAGTCGTTGCTGATCTTCTTGAGAACTCTGGGCAGAAGAGGTATAGGCGGAAAGGCATAAAGAAGGCCGGAGTTCCACTCAAGACAAAAAGCGTCGACGAGCGAGTGCCGTCTTGGAAACTCCAACTCGCAAAACAGCTGACTTTGCAAAGGCGAACAGATCTAACCAAGGCTCTCCCCACTGCTGAAAGAGACCTGCGCCACCTCCGGATGGAGACACGATTCGTGATCGGCTAAGCATCAATGGCTGAGTTCGTCTGCTCTGGCTTTCAGAGAGCCCACCAGGTGTTGAACCACCAGAGTAATGCCCTGATGTTCCAGCCATGTCCAGAGGCGCAGGGCCTCCTGACAAAGGGTCCAGGACCCTACTCCGCCCTGTTTGTTGCAGTGCCACATGGCAATAGTATTGTCCGTGAACACTTACACCACTTTCCCTTTGAGAGAGGGAAGGAATGCTTTCAACGCAAACCTGATCGCCCGGAGCTCCAGAAGATTGATATGGAGCCCAGACTCCGCCGAAGACCAGAGGTCTCTGATCTCCGCCTCTCCCATGTGGCCGCCCCATCCCAGAAGTGACGCATCTGTCACTATGGATAGATCTGGCTGGGGAAGGGATCTGCCGTGGAACCAATGTGGATTCGAAAGCCACCACTTCAGGTCTATCCAAGTCACCTCCGAGATCTGGACTATTTCGGAGAGATTTCCCTGATGCTGCACCCACTGGAACTTCAAGTCCCACTGCAGAGCCCGCATATGCCACCTGGCATGTGTCACTAGCAGGATGCAGGAGGCCATGAGTCCCAGCAGCCTCAGAGTCTGTCTCACCGAAACCCAAGACATGGTCTGAAAGATCGGAATCATAGCCTGAATATCTTGGACTCGCTTTTCGGGAGGATAGGCCAAAAACTGCACTGTGTACAGAACAGCTTAGATGAAAAAGAGCGTCTGAGAGGGAGTAAGGTGTCACTTTGGCACGTTTATAGTGAACCCCAGCGTGTGCAAGAGGTTCGCCGTAGTCTGAAGGTGGGAGATGACTTTCTGGGGAGAGTCTGCCTTCAACAGCAAGTCGTCGAGGTAGGAGAAGACTGAAACCCCCAACCTGCACAGATGAGCAGTTACGACCACCCTATCACTTTTGTGAACACCCCAGGGGCGCTGGTAAAGCCGAAGGGGAGCACGGTAATTTGAAAATGCTCTTGACCTACCACTAATCGTAGGTAACGTCTGTGGACAGGCAGGATGGGAATGTGGAAATAAGCGTCCTGCAAGTCCAACGCTACCATCCAGTCTCCTGGGTCCAAGGCAGACAGGGCCTGAGCCAGGGTGAGCATCTAGAATTTCTCCTTCTTGAGGAAGAGATTGAGGTCCCAAAGATCTAGGATAGGATGTAAGCCCTTGTCCTTTTTGGGAACCATAAAATAGCGGGGGAAAAAAAAAACACAACCTACTTCTGGTGCAGGGACCTTCTCTGTGGCTCCCTTGGCCAATAGAGCAGCAACTTTCTGGTGGAGAAGTGACAAATTATCCTCCGGAATATGGCAGACTGATGGAGGCATGGTTGGTGGGGCAGATTCGAAGGGGAGGGAGTAGCCCCTTAGAACGATCCTCAAAACCCACCTGTCCGCAGTGATGGATTCCCAGTGGGGCAGGTGATGGTGAATCTTGTGGCCAACTGGATCGGAGTGAGGAGACAGACTAGGAGGGTTTGGAGGCTGCAGCGGGGGCAGGGGTCGACTGGGCAGACCACTGGTTCCCTGTCCCACACCCATGTGGGATTCCACGTCCCCAGCCACGCAACAGCTGAACAGCATGGGTGTCACGGTGGCTGGGATACGGATGTGACAGGGAGCCCCTTCTATGGCCACGAAAGGGGCGAAAGGTGGACTGTTGGGGGGGAGGGGCAGTGGAAAGGCTGAGGGACCGAGCCATAGCCCGGGAGTCCTTGAGCCTCTCCAAAGCTGTCTCCCTTGTCTCCAAAGAGCTGGGAGCCATCAAAGGACATGTCCATAAGAGTCTGTAGGACATCCCCCGAAAAACCAGATGTACGCAACCAGGCGTGGCACCTCAAGGCCACCGTCGTCGCAACCGATCTACCTAGAGTCGGTCGTGTCAAGCCCACAACGGATCGTGAACTTTGCCACATCTTTCCCATCGTTCACAGCTTGGGAGACGATAGCACGGGCCTCCTCCGGTATCTGCGCAGAACTTGCACGACCGTATCCCACAGAGAGTGGGTTGAGTGGCCCAAAAGGCATGCAGTGTTCACGGACCGCAGCGAGAGACTGGAGGTAGAAAACATCTTCTTCCCAAATTGTTCCAACCTTTTTGATTACGTATCTGGGGGTGAGGCAGGGAATACACCCGAGGATGAGGATGCCTGGGTGACAATGCTTTCAGGCGTGGGGTGTTGGGACAGGAATTTAGGGTCTTTCGGGGCGGGCTGATGGCAGCGTGCAAATGTTCTATTCACAGGAGCCCCTATGTTGGGTCTGGACCAAGTACCCAATAGGACATTGGTGAGGTCTTCAATGAATGGCAGGAGAGGCCCAAGTGTGGAAGTCCCTGGCTGAAGCACCTCCGTCAGGAGATCTGACCTGACCTAAACAGTAGGCAGCTCAAGACTGAGGACCTCAGCCACCCTACTGACCACCACAGAATACGTTGCTCCCTCTGCCGTAGCCACTGTAGGAGGAGGCAGCATGCCAGCGTCTGGAGAAGGGTCCAGGACACTGGCCTCACCCAACTCCTGTGCCCTGTCCAAATTAGGGTCATCCTGGTATTCATAAGGGTCCAGGGACCCCTCCACTCCTTCCCCGAATTTGTACCCTTAAGAAAAAGGGTCTGAATCTGACCTGGAGTGAATAGGCCCCATCAAAGATAGAGGCGGAAGTGGCGGCCAACGCCAGTCCAGCTCCGAGTCGTCTGGGATGAGGATCAGGTTGACGTCGATGGTGGGCACCACCGATGACGGGAGCATCGACAATCGAGCCGGGGAAGGTCTCAATGGTACGACCGGTGCTGGTGAGGATCCGGGAGCAGATCCAGAGGGGACCTCGTAGGCCGGAGCTGGAGCCGCCAGCTCGGGAACCCAAAGGCACTACGACCGAATCCCTTGGGCCCGAAGGCGCCATATCAGGGACGGCCTGCCTAAAAATGAGGCGCATGACCTCATAGAATCCTCTTAACTGGGCAGGGGTTGCTCCGGCTCCCTGAAATTCACAGAGGTGCAGAGTGGACCCAGAAGCAGGCTCCGAAGATGGAGGCCTCAAGCGTCGACGCACCTCCTGCGTCGCATCGGCCAAGCGACGGGGTGAAGTTGAAGGGTGACCGAACCTCTTCGTCTTCTTCTTGCCTTGTCCCAAAGACTTTGAGGAAGAAGAATGGTGGTGGCTCTGCGAGCGGTCTCGAGACCTTCCCCTCGAGCAAGACCGGGACCTACGTGGAGACGAGCTCTGGGGTGCCATAAGCTTGAGGGACCGCTCCCTCAAGGCCTTCGGGGGCATGGCCTGGCACTCAGAGCACAACTTTGGGAGGTGGTCATGCTCCAGGCACCACAAACAGACCTGATGCGGATCCGTCACAACCATCATGCAGTGACAGTCCTTGTACAGTTTGAAACTGGTCTTCGGGGACATCCTCGACGCACTAAAAAACTCACCAAAAAACTCAAAGTCTTTCAAAAAGAAACCAGGGTAGCCTTCTCCGGATAAGCATGTGGCGTCGTCTATGTACTACCCCCGACGTCATCACAGCGACCATGATGCCAACAACGCCTGCGGAGTCGACCAACGCCACCTACCGACGCGCAAGGGTATTGCTTGAAGAAAAAAACTCTGGATCCAGTATGACGCCTGGGGAAAAATTCTAATTTAAGGAATCTGCAACTAGAAGTATCTATCAGATTGTGAGATTACTCTAGCAGCTTGTGGTCAGACTGTGACATCACTCTAGCTGCTTGAGGTCGTCCTGACATCATACTAGCAGTTTGAGGTCAGCCTGACATCACTATATCAGCTTGAGGTCAGATTGTGACATCACTCTAGCAGCTTGTGGTCAGACTGTGACATCACTCTAGCAGCTGGAGGTCAGACTGTGATTTTATTTCTGAGCTCTACGTGAGACTGTGGGAGCCTGGGGTCAACTTGTGAGTTCTTATGAGAGCCTGACGTCACGCTGTGACATCACTCCAGAGGCCAGGCTGTGAAGTGACGTATAGAGCTTGAAGTCAAGATGTAATAACCGTTGAGATGCCCCGACGGGGTGGTCTGGGGGTGAATGTTAGTACCTTAGTCCCTTCCAGAGTGAGTGCCAAGATCCAACAGGTAGATGGAGAGAGGGTAGGGATTAATGCGCACATCCGGACAACTGCTCGGGTAAGCAGTCCTGCCCTGGGACCTTGTGTCCTGGGGTGGGGAGGGTTTATTCATCCCTAACACACACAGCAGGCACACACCTCCCTCAGGTTTGTTTCAGGAACTTCCAGTTCAGGGTTTAGAAACTCAGCAGCAAAACTGAAAGCGCCAAACATGAAAGAACTAACAGCGGCGCCTGAGACACCAGAGATCTGGTTTTGTTCTCACGATTTCCTTTTCTTGAATCATAAGCTCGAGTCCCTCGGTTGTTGGTCCAAGTTGTAAAACTTTAGATGTGTTTGTTGCACTTCGTGCCGTCTCTCCCTCCGTGCAACAAGCTCGACTTTACAATGTCAGTCCTGCATGTGGAGACGGCCTGGTGCGCTGGTAGTCACCCCTCCCTGCCTGCAGAGCCCCCCCTGCCTCAGGCCTGGATGACAAACACCAGACCTGCGAGAGACCTGCCCTGGGGGGCGGGGGGGGGGGTCACTGGGTGCAGCTGTGTTTGCACTGCCAAAGGAAAACAGGCATTCTTTGTCTGCACTCAGTATTGTTGGAGGAGCTGTGCTGACCTCTGACCCCGGTGCGCTCACTCCCGGTGACTCACTGGACTAGAGATCCCCGCGGATTAGAGTGGACATCTGGGCTGACCTTTGCCCTGCTTCTGTGTCCACTCCCGGTGAGTCACTTGACCTCTGACCCCTCTACAGACTCCTGTGCTCTCCGCACACACAGGCTGACTCGAGGCTCGATGGCTTCATCTTCAGATGCGCCTAGATCACTGGAGGATGCAGTGAAGCGCTATAGAATAATAACACTTTACTTCTTGTGGTTGTTTTAGGGGTGCTGGTCCCCGCCCTGCTGGAGCCCCAGGTCTTTATGTGGCATTCAAGCTTGGCTCTAGGATTCTGGATCTGGGGGGCATGACCGTATGAGAGGGGGGTAGGAATCAAAAAACGCTTTTGGGAGGGATGCTATCTTAGACTCTGCCGTCACTTCCAGTTTGAGATGTCTCTGAAGCAAAGCTTGTGTGTCTTTAGTAGTGTGAACACTGGCCACCTCTGGTGCCCGGCTCTAATCTCTACTGGCACAGGCTGTGCCCCCCGGGCCATGCCCAGAAATAAGCAGGGAAGGGGTATTCTGCATAAAGGGCATGTCAGGGTGTGCCCACTGGTCCGTGCCCAGAAATGAACTGGGGAGGGGTATTCGGCATGAAGGGCATGTCAGTCTGTGCCCACTGGTCCGTGCCCAGAACACGACAGGCTGTGCCCACTGGGCCATGCCCAGAAATGAACAGAGATGGGGTATTTGGTTTGAAGGGCATGTCAGGCCGTGCCCAGAAATGAACAGAGAAGGGGTATTCGGCTTGAAAGGCATGTCAGGCTGTGCCCACTGGGCCGTGCGCAGAAAGGAACAGAGAAGGGGTATCTGCATGAAGGGCATGTCAGGCTGTGCCCACTGGGCCGTGCGCAGAAAGGAACAGAGAAGGGGTATCTGCATGAAGGGCATGTCAGGCCGTGCCCACTGGGCCGTGCGCAGAAAGGAACAGAGAAGGGGTATCTGCATGAAGGGCATGTCTGAAGTGCACATGGGGTGAACTTTGGGCAGCTGTGATCCCAGAGCCAACTAGAAATGCTGAAAGTCAATTTTTTTAGTTTTTTTGTCACAATTATGTCACTTTAAGCAATAACTTTCAAATCTATACTTCAAAGAAATGATGTCATACCTACAAAGTGTTCATTTCCCATAATTATGAAAATTATATTATCTAAATATGGTCTTCAGCCAACGAGAGCGGTGGAAAGCATTGTTGCATACTCAGGGACACTGCAATTATGCAGCAAGGGAGGGGGCAAAATATGCGGCAGTGTAGTAAATTATGTGGCAAGGAAAGGCAACATTATGCGGCATAACAGCACATTTCGACATTTTTAAACTTGCCAACACTGTCTCGGCATTGACTGCACCTCATTAGCACCATTTTAATACCCAAATATAGCAACAAGCAACAGAAAAGTCAGCACTCCAGCTTTGTAAAGGGCCTTAAACTCTGTCAACACGCGACGCTGTAGTTTTATTAACTTTTGAACGATTTGAGCTAAAAACGTTTTTTTGGTTAAAACCTGCAGATTATGCGGGAGATAATGGATTATGTGGCAAATGCGGCACACTTTGTAATTGTGTAAAAACCACCGCACCCACACAATAGCATAATTCCAGTGGCATGAGCATACTACTACAAGTAGAAGCATTATGTAGCGCAATACAGCACACTGGAGAGGACGGAGACATTCATTCACATGTGGCGCACGCTTATAAAATAACAAGCATTGGCAAAGCCAATAGGTCTCGCTTTTGCCACAGGTCTGCAAATTTGTGTAATTGGCTTTCACATTTTTATTTACCCCAAAATTCTGGGAAAAACAGCAAATGTGCACAAAATTAACCAAAATGGTGAAGCGCCCCGACGTACCTGCGCACAACATTAGGGTCCGGGGCCCTGGGGGGGTCAGGCCCCCTTTCCTTTTGCGCAACTCTCTGGCCTCAGGGGGTGGGGGCGCGACCACCAGAACCTTCCCGACACGACATGGGGCAAACGCCCCATCGTTCGGTGCTTCTCTGATGATGTCATGTCGCGACAGTCGGGGCTATTTAGCCCCGGTGCGGCATTAAGGCCTCTTTTTCAGTGGCTTCGCGACGGTCGGGAGCGGACACTGCGGCGACAATGTCACGGGAATGAATGTCTCACTAAAAATATAGCGTGAACGACAGAAGTGCTGCACTCAAACTGCTCACGTTGTCATCATCCAAAGTGTTCATGGTAAAGTGTTATCACGGATGGCACGTAACTACGCAGTGTGGTGGAATGGCGTAATTTCAGGAATTTCATATAGTAACGCAAAATTCCCAAAATTATTCAGATGTACTTTAAAGGTTTTGTGTATGACTGAGCTAGTGAGCCCCAAAAGTTGATGAGAGAAAAAATGAGAGAAAAAACACAGACAAAGCAGTGAAAACTAGGGAAAAGCAAGGAGAAGGCACACAAAAATGGGGGGAAAAGCAAGGAGAATAAGGGAAAAGCAAGGAGAATCCACTCAAAAACCAGGTGAAAAAACAAGGAGACAGCAGTGAAAAGGAGGGCAAAGCAAGGAGAAAGCAATGAGAATGAGGGAAAAGCAAGGAGCGAGCATACAAAAAAAAAGTGGAAAAACAAGGAGAGAGCAGTGAAAACGAGGGAAAAGAGGGCACAAAAATATGGGTGAAAAAGCAAGGAAAGCAGTGTAAAGAGGGAAAAGCAAGGGGCGAGCACACAGAAAATGGGTGAAAAAGCAAGAAAAAAGTAGTGAGAGTGGGGAAAAAGAAAAGAGGAGGCACTCAAAACATGGGGGCAAAGGAAGTAGAAAACAGTACCGAGACTGATGCTGCAGCACGGGAAAAGCTGGGCCTTTTTTTTATTTTTTATATTTGCTTCAGATTCGCAGATCTTCTCCAATTTTGCAGCAAACGTTTAAAAAAATATATATTTTGGCCCTTGGCGGGGTCTCTGTGGGACCCCCACCACCAGGCCTAGGGGTCAGGGTATTCCTACCTCGCCGTCTTATGTGTTTTTTTGCTTTTGTTTTGGGACTCTGACAAGTTTGAGTCCTAAGATGGCAGCCAACACTTGTTGAAGTGTTGGCAGCCAATAAGATCTCAGCACGATATCTGTCGGATCCACAGACGGTCCGCGTCCCTAGGTATACACATTTCTTCTTCCTTTAATATCTCCAAAACTACTGAACAGATTTACAGCAAGTTACAAAGAGCGTGCTTTCTGGACCAAGATCTGCCAAGTCTGGTGTAATTCCATCCAGTGGCTCGGGCTGTAGTTGTGTCTAAAATCCCTATCGGACACTGCATGGAGAAAACGTGTTTTGGGACCCCCCCCTTTTCTTGGCCACCGCTTGACGAATTATTCCAAAACTTTCAAGATAGTAGTTCAAGTGAGTGAGGTACTAATTTTGAAAATTTTGTGAAGATTTGTAAAATAGGGCCAAAGTTCTTGGCAAAACCAAAAACGAGTTTTCTATGGAAATTAGGACTATCTACTGGTGACCACCAGAAGGTTAGTTATTGAAGAGGCTCCGTCAGTTCTCAGCTGGGCTTTACCAATGCTTTAGTGTGTATGTAGGCGCAGCAGCGATGGAGGGGAGGGCGCTGCTGGGGGGGTGGGGGTAAAATCTACTTACGGCACGTGAGTAACATGTTGTGGCTGAAGGTGGGAGGCACTGAAGGTTCCAGAATGCCAGGCAGGACCCAGGGATGAGCAGCCTGAGGGCACCTGAAACCACCCCTACAATCCACTGCACCATCCCACGGAGGGCTCCACTGCACAGCCCCACAGAGGGCCCCACTGCACACCTGCACCACCCCACAGGGGCCTCCACTGCAGAGGTGCACTACTTTACGGGGGACTCCACTGCACACTGCACAATCCCACGGAGGGCTCCACTGCACAGCCCCACGGAGGGCCCCACTGCACTGCTGCACCACCCCACGGAGGGCTCCACTGCGCAGCTGCACCACCCCACAGAGGGCTCCACTGCACAGCCCCAGGGAGGGCTCCACTGCACAGCTGCACCACTCCAAGGGGGACTTCCACTGCACAGCTGCACCACCCCACGGAGGGCCCCACTGCACAGCTGCACCACCCCACGGAGGCCTCCACTGCACAGCTGCACCACCCCAAGGAGGCATCCACTGCACAGCCCCACGGAGGGCCCCACTGCACAGCTGCACCACCCCATGGAGGGCCCCACTGCACAGCTGCACCACCCCACGGAGGCCTCCACTGCACAGCCCCACGGAGGGCCCCACTGCACAGCTGCACCACCCCACGGAGGGCTCCACTGCGCAGCTGCACCACTCCAAGGGGGACTTCCACTGCACAGCCCCACGGAGGGCCCCACTACACTGCTGCACCACCCCACGGAGGGCTCCACTGCGCAGCTGCACCACTCCAAGGGGGACTTCCACTGCACAGCTGCACCACCCCATGGAGGGCCGCACTGCACAGCTGCACCACCCCACGGAGGCCTCCACTGCACAGCCCCACAGAGGGCTCCATTGCACAGCTGCACCACCCCACGGAGGCCTCCACTGCACAGCTGCACCACCCCACGGAGGGCCTCCACTGCACAGCTGCACCACCCCACGGAGGGCCTCCACTGCAGAGGTGCACTACTTTACGGGGGACTCCATTGCACACTGCACCATCCCACGGAGGGCTCCACTGCACAGCCCCACGGAGGGCCCCACTGCACTGCTGCACCACCCCACGGAGGGCTCCACTGCGCAGCTGCACCACCCCACAGAGGGCTCCACTGCACAGCCCCACAGAGGGCTCCACTGCACAGCTGCACCACTCCAAGGGGGACTTCCACTGCACAGCTGCACCACCCCACGGAGGGCCCCACTGCACAGCTGCACCACCCCACGGAGGCCTCCACTGCACAGCTGCACCACCCCAAGGAGGCATCCACTGCACAGCCCCACGGAGGGCCCCACTGCACAGCTGCACCACCCCATGGAGGGCCCCACTGCACAGCTGCACCACCCCATGGAGGGCCCCACTGCACAGCTGCACCCCCCCACGGAGGGCTCCACTGCACAGCCCCACAGAGGGCCCCACTGCGCAGCTGCACGGAGGGCTCCACTGCACAGCCCCACGGAGGGCTCCGCTGCACAGCTGCACCACTCCAAGGGGGACTTCCACTGCACAGCTGCACCACCCCATGGAGGGCCCCACTGCACAGCTGCACTGCCCCACTGAGGGCTCCACTGCACAGCCGCACCACTCCAAGGGGGATTCCCACTGCACAGCTGCACCACCCCACGGAGGGTCCCACTGCACAACCTGCGCGTGTGATATTCACAGCCAGTATGTGTGCAGTGTTTAATTTGAGGCAGTGGTTTCCGGTGAGAGGCGGCACTTATTTTTCTGGATAAGGAATTTACTGAGAGCAAAAGACACACATGGGAAAGAAGGAGGAAGAGAAAGACGGAAAACCTTCACAAAGGGAGAAAGCTGCAGGAGTGAGCTGAAGGGGCGGGGAGTGGCTGTAAATGGATTGAAGAGGCCCGAGATGGCTTTAGGATTATGCTGCCTCAGTATTCTCTGCTCCACATTTAGTTGCAGCAGCTGCGTGTTCCAAAGGAGAGCTTTGGGCACTGGCACGTTTTCATTTACAAATTAAGCACCGAATGTCTGCTGCAATGTGTGCTAAACTACAACCCAGGCACTGAGCCTAAACTCCAGCGCGTAAGGCTTAGATCCAGTAAGTGACAGTGTACCCGAGGTGTGAGACAGAGACAGAGGTGTGAGACAGACGTGTGAGACACAGACAGAGGTGCGAGAACAGAGGTGTGAGAAAGAGACAGTGGTGTGAGACAGAGGTGTGAGACAGAGCTGCGACGACAGAGGTGTGAGACAGAGCTCCGAGGACAGAGGTGTGAGACAGGTGAGAGAGAGAGGTGTGAGACAGAGGTGCGAGAACAGAGGTGTGAGACAGAGCTCCGAGGACAGAGGTGTGAGACAGGTGAGAGAGAGAGGTGTGAGACAAAGGTGTGAGACAGAGCTGCGAGGACAGAGGTGTGAGACAGAGCTCCGAGGACAGAGGTGTGAGACAGGTGAGAGAGAGAGGTGTGAGACAGGTGAGAGAGAGAGGTGCGAGAACAGAGGTGTGAGACAGAGGTGCGAGACAGAGCTCCGAGGACAGAGGTGTGAGACAGGTGAGAGAGAGAGGTGTGAGACAGAGGTGTGAGACAGAGCTGCGAGGACAGAGGTGTGAGACAGGTGAGGGGGAGAGGTGTGAGACAGAGACAGAGGTGCGAGGACAGGGGTGTGAGACAGAGCTCAGAGGACAGAGGTGTGAGACAGGTGTGAGAGCGGTGTGAGGCATAGGTGTGAGACAGAGGTGTGAGACAGAGGTGTGAGACAGGTGTTAGAGGTGTGAGACAGGTGTGAGACAGGTGTGAGAGAGAGGTGTGAGACAGGGGTGCGAGAACAGAGGTGTGAGATAGAGGTGCGAGACAGAGGTATGAGACAGAGGTGTGACAGACAGAGGTTCGAGGACAGAGGTGTGAGACAGAGGTGCGAGGACAGAGCTGCGAGACAGAGACAGTGGTGTGGGACATAGGTGTGAGAGAGAGGTGCGAGGACAGAGGTGTGAGACAGAGACAGTGGTGTGAGACAGAGCTGCGAGGACAGAGGTGTGAGACAGGTGAGGGGGAGAGGTGTGAGACAGAGACAGAGGTGCGAGGACAGGGGTGTGAGACAGAGCTCAGAGGACAGAGGTGTGAGACAGGTGTGAGAGCGGTGTGAGGCATAGGTGTGAGACAGAGGTGTGAGACAGAGGTGTGAGACAGGTGTTAGAGGTGTGAGACAGGTGTGAGACAGGTGTGAGAGAGAGGTGTGAGACAGGGGTGCGAGAACAGAGGTGTGAGATAGAGGTGCGAGACAGAGGTATGAGACAGAGGTGTGACAGACAGAGGTTCGAGGACAGAGGTGTGAGACAGAGACAGTGGTGTGAGACAGAGGTGTGAGACAGAGCTGCGAGGACAGAGGTGTGAGAGGTGTGAGACGGAGCTCCGAGGACAGAGGTGTGAGACAGGTGAGAGAGAGAGAGGTGTGAGACAGGTGTGAGAGAGAGGTGTGAGACAGAGCTGCGAGGACAGAGGTGTGAGACAGGTGAGAGAGAGAGGTGTGAGACAGAAGTGTGAGACAGAGATGTGAGACAGAGCTCAGAGGACAGAGGTGTGAGACAGGTGTGAGAGCGGTGTGAGACATAGGTGTGAGACAGGTGTGAGACAGAGGTGCTAAGACAGAGGTGTGAGACAGAGGTGTGAGAGAGAGGTGTGAGATAGAGGTGCGAGACATAGGTATGAGACAGAGGTGTGAGACAGAGGTGTGAGACTGTGCTCCAAGGACAGAGGTGTGAGACAGGTGAGAGAGAGAGGTGTGAGACAGAGGTGCGAGGACAGAGGTGTGAGAGAGGTGTGAGACAGAGGTATGAGAGGTGTGAGACAGGGGTGAGAGAGGGATGTGAGACAGAGGTGTGAGAACAGAGGTGTGAGACAGAGGTGTGAGACAGAGGTGCTAGACTCCTCTTCACAAGCTAGCTTGAAGTCTGGGACCAGGAGGGCTGAAGATGTTACCTGGAGCGACCTTAGTGGCTGTGAAAGGTTCAACCTCTGCTGAGGGCAGACACGTCACTGTGACTGGACACCCAGCGAACTATGCTGAGGGCCGTAATTCTGTGCAGAGGCCTGACTGCACACAAGTATCACCACGGAGTACTGGCTCGGTAACGGGCACCCTCGAGCCTCTGGAAGTAGTAACGGACACCTTTAGGCCTATGCGGGCTTAGTAACTGGTACCCATGGGCCCCTGCAGGGGTGATGAAAGGTATCTGGTACCCATGGGCCCCTGCAGCGGTGATGAAAGGTATCTGGTACCCATGGGCCCCTGCGGGGGTGATGGAAGGTGCCTGGCACCCATGGGCCCCTGCGGGGGTGATGGTACCCATGGGCCCTGCAGGGGTGGTGGAAGGTGTCTGGCACCAATAGGCCCCTGCGGGGGTGATGGAAGGTATCTGGCACCAATGGACCCCTGCGGGGGTGATGGAAGGTGTCTGGTACCCATGGGCCCCTGTGGGGGTGATGGAAGATGTCTGGCACCCATGGGCCCCTGCAGGGGTGATGGAAGGTGTCTGGCACCCATGGGCCCCTGCGGGGTGATGGAAGGTGTCTGGTACGTGTGGGCCCCTGCAGGGGGTGATGGAAGGTGTCTGGTACCCGTGGGCCCCTGCAGGGGTGATGGAAGGTATCTGGCACCCATGGGCCCCTGCTGGGTTGATGGAAGGTGTATGGCACCCATGGGCCCCTGCGGGGGTGATGGAAGGTATCTGGTACCCGTGGTCCCCTGCAGTGGGTGATGGAAGGTGCCTGGTGCCCGTGGGCCCCTGCCGGGGTGATGGAAGGTATCTGGCACCAATGGACCCCTGCGGGGGTGATGGAAGGTGTCTGGTACCCATGGGCCCCTGTGGGGGTGATGGAAGATGTCTGGCACCCATGGGCCCCTGCAGGGGTGATGGAAGGTGTCTGGCACCCATGGGCCCCTGCGGGGGTGATGGAAGATGTCTGGTACGTGTGGGCCCCTGCAGGGGGTGATGGAAGGTGTCTGGTACCCGTGGGCCCCTGCAGGGGTGATGGAAGGTATCTGGCGCCCATGGGCCCCTGCTGGGTTGATGGAAGGTTTCTGGCACCCATGGGCCCCTGCGGGGGTGATGGAAGGTATCTGGCACCCATGGGCCCCTGCTGACCGGCATCCCTGACCCTCTGCGGGTGTTTACCGGCATCCATGACCCTCTGCGGGTGTTAACCGGCATCCATGACCCTCTGCGGGTGTTAACCAGCATCCCTGATCCCCTGCAGGTGTTTATCGGCATCCATGACCCTCTGCAGGTGTTAACCGGCATCCCTAACTCTCTGAAGGTGTCAACGGGCACCCCTGCACCTGTCCAGATGTTAACTGGCATCCCTGGGCCCCTGCGGGGATGATGGAAGGTATCTGGCACCCATGGGCCCTTACGGGGGTGATGGAAGGTGTCTGGCACCCATGGGCCCCTGTGGGGGTGATGGAAGGTGTCTGGCACCCATGGGCCCTTGCGGGGCTGATGGACGGTATCTGGCACCCATGGGCCCCTGCAGGGGGTGATGGAAGATGTCTGGCACCCATGGGCCCCTGCAGGGTGATGGAAGGTGTCTGGCACCCATGGGCACCTGCGGGAGTGATGGAAGGTATCTGACACCCATGGGCCCCTGTGGAGGTGATGGAAGGTGTCTGGCACCCATGGGCCCCTGCAGGGGACACTCGACCTTCTGTAGACTGCAACTGGTACCTAGAGACTCTGCAGAAGCAGGCTATATCCGGCACCCCTTATCGCCAGCAGGTGTTAACAGGATCACTGACCCTCTGCAGGTGTTAACCGGCATCCCTGACCCTCTGCAGGTGTTAACCGGCATCCCTGTCACTTTGCAGGTGTTTACCGGCATCCCTAACCCCCTGCAGGTGTCAACGGGCACCCCTGCACCTGTCCAGATGTTAACCGGCATCCCTGACCCTCCGCAGGTTTTAACCGGCATCCCTGACACTCTGCAGGTGTTAACCAGCATCCCTGACCCTCTACAGTTGTTCTGCAGGTGTTAACCGCCACCCCTGACCCTCTGCACGTGTTAACAAGCATCCCTGACCCTCTGCAGGTGTTAACCGGCACGCTTGCACCTGTCCAGTTGTTAACCGGCATCCCTGACCGTCTGCAGGTGTTAACCGGCATCCCTGACCCTCTGCAGGTGTTTACCGGCATCCCTGGCCCTCTGCAGGTGTTTACCGGCATCCCTGACCATCTGCAGGTGTCTAGGGGCACCCCTGCACCTGTCCAGATGTTAACTGGCATCCCTGGGCCTCTGCGGGGGTGATGGAAGGTATCTGGCACCCATGGGCCCCTGCAGGGGGTGATGGAAGATGTCTGTACCCATGGGCCCCTGCAGGGGGTGATGGAAGATGTCTGTACCCATGGGCCCCTGCGGGGGTGATGGAAGGTGTCTGGCACCCATGGGCCCCTGTGGGAGTGATGGAAGGTATCTGACACCCATGGGCCCCTGCAGGGGTGCTGCAAGGTGTCTGGTACCCGTGGGCCCCTGCAGGGGTGATGGAAGGTGTCTGGTACCCATGGGCCCCTGAGGGGGTGATGGAAGGTATCTGGCACCCATAGGCCCCTGCAGGGGACACTCGACCTTCTGCAGACTGCAACTGGTACCTAGAGACTCTGCAGAAGCAGGCTATATCGGGCACCCCTTATCGCCAGCAGGTGTTAACCGGCATCCCTGACCCTCTGCAGGTGTTAACCGACACCCCTGCACCTGTCCAGATGTTAACCGGCACTCCTGACCCTCTGCAGGTGTCAACCGGTATCCCTGACCCTCTGCAGGTGTCAACCGGCATCCCTGACCCTCTACAGGTGTTAACCGGCACCCCTGCACCTGTCCAGATGTTAACTGGCACCTCTGACCCTCTGCAGATGTTTACCAGCACCTCTGACCCTCTGCAGATGTTAACCGGCATCCCCGACCATCGGCTAATGTTAACCAGCATCCATGATCCTCTGCAGGTGATAAGCGGCATCCCTGACCCTCTGCAGGAGTCAACCGGCATCCCTGATCCTCTGCAGGAGTCAACCGGCATCCCTGACCCTTGGCTGCTGTTAACTGGCACCCCTGACCCTCGGCTGGTGTTAACCAGGATCCCTGACCCACGACTGGTGTTAACCAGCATTCCCGACCCTCTGCAGGTGTCAACCGGTATCCCTGACCCTCTGCAGGTGTTAACCAGCATCCCCGACCTTCTGCAGGTGTTAACCGGCATCCCTGACCCTCTACAGGTGTTAACTGGCACCCCTGCACCTGTCCAGATGTTAACCGGCACCCCTGACCCTCTGCAGGTGTTAACCGGCATCCCCGACCCTCTGCAGGTTTTAACCGGCATCCCCGACCCTCTGCAGGTTTTAACCGGCATCCCCGACCCTCTGCAGGTTTTAACCGGCACCCCTGACCCTCTGCAGGTTTTAACCGGCACCCCTGACCCTCTGCAGGTGTTAACCGGCACCCCTGACCCTCTCCAAGTGTTAACCAGCATAACTGACCCTTGGCTGATGTTAACCAGCATCCCTGACCCTCTGCAGGTGTTAACGGGCACCCCGGGGCCTCTGCAGGTATTAACGGGCACCCCTGGGCCTCTGCGGGTATTAACGGGCACCCCGGGGCCTCTGCGGGTATTAACGGGCACCCCGGGGCCTCTGCGGGTATTAACGGGCACCCCTGGGCCTCTGCGGGTATTAACGGGCACCCCGGGGCCTCTGCAGGTGTTAACGGGCACCCCGGGGCCTCTGCAGGTATTAACGGGCACCCATGGGCCTCTGCAGGTATTAACGGGCACCCATGGGCCTCTGTAGACTTTGCAGCCGGTGTTCTGTCTCTAGCTGCTCCCCGTCTTTGGGGTACACATTCCGGGGAGCGTCAAGAGGCAGTACACCTGTAGCGCTGTGCGCATGCGCCAAAGTTGTGTTCTTATACTAGGAATGAGTTTGTACATAGGGTTTACGAGGTCGCACATCTTCAGATACAGCTCAGGTGCAGATAATACAACAGAAATGTAGGGATTTTATGTTTGAGTCATTGAGCCATGAAGTAGTGTACATGAATCACTGACTAAATGATGAATTATTTTCCACATTCTATTGTTCCTTTTCGTCCAGGGACACCCCCTGACCAAGGACCCCCGCTGCTCCGATTTTGAATTGCACTTATTCACACCAGGAATGTTAAATGCAGATTTGGAAGCGTTTATAATGGATTAACGGGAATACAAACAGGGAATAAACCAGGGGCGTAGCTTTGAGGGGGTGTACACCCCCTAATAAATGTATTTTCTGTAAAGAGCTGGGCACAGGTGCTTTCAGTCAGGGATCTTGATGTGTGGGTCGGATTTCACCAGGAAGTCTGACTTGCACACAAACACTCACTGTTTTGAAAGTGTTGATAAATGTTGGTAAGTTTACACAATATTGTTTATCCCTCACTCAGTGCCCTGCTAGTCTGCATCAGTCTCCCCCTCCACGGCCCCTGGAGCCCCCCTCACGAGCCCTGCTTGTCATGTAGTGTATTGTAACTTTATTTGCCTCGTGATTGTTGGAAATCCTGAACCCCCACAATCGTACTGCGCAAACCACGCCCCGAATAACATTTTTGAACCAAGCTGATTATAAATGGTTCACTCATCATGATGTAAGAGTTCGTACTCGAGGATTACATTAGGAACCCCGCTGGGGCATCACCGGAAGTGAGGTAAGGAGCAGAGCCGGTGTCCAATGCGGAGTCCAGGAGAGAGGGACGTCCACAGACAAGGGCGGGCGTGGGCTCTTCCTTTTATGTGCACGACACTGAGGGGTGACCGCGTGAATCAACAATGTGGGGCTCTGGGGCGTACCCACAGATCCGGGGGGTCTGTGGATGGAGAATAATCACAAGATTTGGAGTTGGATGACAGAGTGAGGGAAGATTAGGGGGCAGGGGTGCCCTGGCCATCACAGGCCCAAAAGAGGAGGGGCCATTAACATCTGCACCCCTCACCTGGGTGACCTGAGTGCAGAGGTTAAACAGGCTGCAGGTGATGGGGGAGGTTAAGAGGGGCTTGGGGCGAGAGGGCAGACAGGAGAAAAGAGTCAGCGAACATCTGCCAAGTGTCCCAGCTCATGCCTGATGTGCTGCTAAAGGGTTCATTCTTTGAATTCTGGGACTTGTAGTCCTGTTTTATAATGCAATAAACAAGACAACAAGTCACAGAATTCGAAGAAACCTCTAATGGAGCAGCTCATCACACACGGACCTGGGGAGCTTGGCAGGGCTTTCAGGGCGCTTTGGAAGGAATAGAAGTAACGGGAGGGGGTCACAGCTTCCTGCTACCCCGGGCCCTCTCGGGCCACAGGCGCACGAACCAGCAGTGCTAACAGGACACAAGCCGGCGACGGTGCACAGGAAACACATGTAAGCACAAGGCAGCCCCCATCTGAGAGGTCTGTCTACTATATCCAGGCCACAGAGCCATCTCAGCGCTTGAGGCAGGGGGGCTCAGGTGAGCTCACTTCACCGGCTCACCTGGGCCCCTGTGCAGGCCTCCGCTCCAAGCAAACACGGAACATCACCCCCAAGGCACTGGTTTAATGTCCGCAGTGGAGCGGGGGGCGCATCAAACACGCCAGCAGCGCCTCGTCCACTTTAAAGATGTTGTGGCGCTTTTCTGAGGCATCAGAAAGGCCTTGGACTGGTGGGGTCAGTAAGGTGCGGGGGACGACGGGGTCAGAAGCAGCCGAGGGGTTCGGAGGCCATGACACCCCTGAATACTGCACAGTGCTTTCTAGAGCCGCGGGCCTGGATGTACCCGGACACGACCCCATAGCGCCATCACGCGCCTTTCTGTCCCCAGCTTCGGTGTTTGCAGCGTCCTGGCATCTGCCCGACTGCATTCATGGGGCCTATCACAGGGTTCTCATGAGCCATCCACCTCATGAAATATCTGGGATCGGTCTTTTTTCCCCCAGTCTCGTGCCATGATGCCTTGGGGCAAAGGTCAAACTTCTAAGTTCTTCACACATTCGGGTACCCAGAGATTCAATGGCTCTGCCATCCCATCTAGGGGTGAACACGATGGTAAACCCAACAGAGCGGGTGCTCCTAAAACCCTCTTGTACTTTGGCCTCATTTACAAGCCCCTACCGTCACCGGACCGTCACTTTTAGCGATGCTCAAGTGGCGCAATGCCTTGCGCCATGTTTACAAGGCGGCGTCAACCCACTATTTGTGGCTTACCACTGCCTTGTAAATACGGCCCCTTCACACCTATCACTTCGCGTGGAAGGGGTGTGCAATGGGTGTTGCTGTGGGCGTAACCACGCAACACTTGTTGGATTCTGACGCTGCCCCAGATTTACGAGAAATCGTGAACCAGAGTCAGCACTAAAAACTAACGCCACACCAGGGGAGGCGTCAGAGTGGCACAACGAGGAGAAATACCTTTATTTCTCCTCCATTTTGCTTTTTCTATGAAAGAGCAAAATGCCATGAATGATTGGTTTTGGGCAGGAAGGTGTCCCTTCCTGCACATAAACAATCATTTAATAATGACAATGTGCTACTTCTATGTGTGCTGCATTCTGCAGCACACAGAGAAGTAACAAATCAGCATTATTGGTTGTTTATGTGGAGGAAGGGACACCGTTCCGCAGATAAACAATCACACCCCTCAACGCAGACATCCTTGCACGATGGTGCAAGGGAGCCTGCGTGGGCGCTAGACAGCTACATTTAACGCAGGCGCAGGGGGAAACGCAGGGGTACACCATGTTTTTGTAAATACGGCACATACATGCATTTCAGAACTGACGCATAGGTGCTGCCAATTTTGGCTCAGCGCTGCTCCATTTCCTCATAAATGAGGCCCTTAGGGAAGTGGTCTTTACCAAGAAACTCTGTGTTTTTGCCTTGAGTCTAGAGTGATAACTTGTGCACTGCTCTTTAGTGAAAAACACCACAGAAAAAAATGTAAGCACTACAGAACCCCAGGCCTTTCCGGGTGTTCAATTTGAAACTGTCGAATACAAACTCACTTATGGGGGTGTTGGATCAAGGGAGGTCACGCCACCAAAAGGGAACCCAGCACATTCGTATGTGCATTATGGGCAGAGGACATGCAGGAATTTGGTTAAATGGCACTGGTGCACAAAAACAGAACCGTCCACACAACTTCTGGTAGAGCGAACGTTTGAATTGGATAACATAGTGCTTTTATTGGTAGTTTTGGATGTAAGAAAAAGTGGGGCGGCGGAAGATCAATGGAACGCATATCTTGACTGATATCAAAAGACGTCTAAGAGACTTCTCACTGCTTGGGTGCGGAGAATTAAAGATTCCCCGCAAAATGTAAAGAAACCAGTGAAGGAATTAAAAGAAAAACGCAACAAAGATTAGACTCATGACATGGTGACAAGGAGAACTGTGAAAAACCTGGTGGTTAGGCCTTCTGCTCCAATATATTCACAGCATAGAGAAACTTCTACTCTTGATTATGAGACTTCTTAAGACATTGCAGATGTTTTCAGTGTCACCTCATCCTCCTCTTTCATCTGTTCCTTACCCTCCAATAACCTCAGCACCCCAACTGAGTTCGCCTCCATCCTACAAACCTGAGGACCCCAAGAGCAGTATGAGGTCGCGAGGTGCCACTTCGAAGTCCGTAACTTCTCCCACCTGAGAGAGGGCTTAGAAGTCACAAATGACCCATGTCTTGTCTCCAGCTGATGCTCACACTCGCAGTCGTACGACACAATAAGGGGGTGCTCTCCACGAACCACTAAGGCCAATATCAGGTTCCGATGGTGCCTTAGTGACGTCCACGCCCCTTTGACCCCAAGGAGCCCAGGAATTCAGTTAAAGAGTTTCCAAATATTAGGGAAGAACCCCAAAGGTTCAGAGAGGAACTAGTGACCATTGCTAACAGTTACAACCCTAAGAGGCAGAGGTAACTCAATCCTAGGAGGTGTCTCTCCCCTGAGACCCCGACTGTGGCCGCTCGGCCACTTAAAGCACCAGACACTTCGGCAGGGTTACAAGGAACAGCACCAAATCAGTGGATGCAGTAACCAAGGTGTGTCCTTGCAAGGCAGACTGGGGGCGGATAAATAATTGCAAATTAAATAAAAATGAGTCAGCAGGACAGGATTTCGATCGCCTTAGGGAGGTTTTTAAGCTGCACTTAGGGACAGGAGATCCATCCAAAACTGCCAGACAAGAAGGAACAGCTGCTTTCCTCCGAGGGTTGTCATCTAAGAGGCAGGAACAATGCATAGCATTTGTGTGGGTTCTGTAGACTAAATACTTGGGTGAGTCAGTCACAGCTACAAACAACTTCGTGAGTTGTCAGCAAAAGAAGAGAAAAATGACTGAGAGCCTGAGGCTCTGGAGATGCAACTTTTTGTCCCAGAGGAAGGGGCAGTGCAGGGGAGGGGAGACGGACGAGGCATGAGAAGGGAGGGGCAGAGCATGGGGGTTTGGGACAGCCAATGTTTCAATACAGAAATAGGTAGTTTGCATTCTTACAGGGTCAGCACAGATATTTTCAGTGGGGAGGAGAGAAGACCTGGTCTGGGGGGTCATAGGACACAAGTTTGGATCTGCACACACAAACAATCAGACAGACATACAGAAACACACAGGCACACAGACACACACTCTCTTTCCCCTTACCATGGGCAATGTCATATGTTTTATTTACATTCCAGTTATTATTTATAACATTTTAGTAAAATCAAAAGGTCTTGGCCAACGTCAGCCCTAAATATATTCTGCTTAGAGAGAAGGTGAAGACATCTTGCAATTTGGCTAAAAAAGTATGTTTTGCAGTGGAGACACACGTTAGAAAGTGCATCTGTGTGTACATTACAGGACACATTCTGGTGAGTTAACCCCCTTAAATCCGCCTTGTGAGACTTGCCAGCAGGCAGCTGCCTCTGGACGTCGGTAGAGCTGGGGCAGCGTGAGTGACTACTTGTCTAGTTGCAACAGGTGATGGCAGATTACTAGGTCTGTCATCAGTCTCTCTGAGCAACCACCTTAGTGTCAGGTAGGTCCTCCACCAGTGGTCCAACTTCATCCATTCAACTACCAGCACCCCCTTTCATCCTTGTCCAGATCTTTCACCCTCTGTCTGCCACTCTGTTTTGCCCTGTATCACCCTTTTCTATTGCGCCCACCCCTCCTTAGCCTCCCCAGGCTCCCCAACCCTGCGTAACCCTCTTCCCTTCGCCTCCACATTCTTTTGTTCTTCTCCATCTCTCATGGACCACCATCTGTTCTGCTCCACCTGCTGAACTCTTTCCCACATCTCCCCACATTATTCCTCTCTCTTCCACCTTCCTTCGCCCCTGCTTGAGCCAAGTACCTGTAAATCGGTCTTCATAAGCGAGGCTCCTGCTTCCACAATGTAATGGCAGATTGTCCGCTGTCGCAGGGCCGCCGCGTGGTGTAAACATGTCTCTCCACTGAAAGAAAAGACAGACTATGAGTAACCAACCTTGCATGTCACAATGGAGCAGGGCATGGTCCCCCGTGCACAGGAGAGCACCAAGAACAACAGCAGAAAACCCTGAGCTCCCACCATCCTTGGCACGCCATGGGATGAGGACAGACAGACAACCACACACCATCCACGTAAGAGGCGCGAGCCTCAAACAAGAGTTCAGAGAGACTAAAACCCTTCTGGGTAGGGAATTCCAGATCTCTGCTCCTCAGATCCACTGTCACAAAACACAACAGAGGCGTCTCTCCAACAACAAGGACAATTCATTCAACTTCACAGATATTAAAAGTGTGAGAAAAAGGACCAATTGCTGGGATGGTTGTGGGACCTCCCCAAGTAATAAAGTCATTATTCTGTGTCCGTTCTAGTCGGGTTTCTTTAAATCAAACCTTAGCTCACTCCTGGGTATCTGTGGCACAGCTTTAAGGCTTAACTCAAAACAAAACACGTGTAAAGCATTTACCAGTAACAAAACGGTCAATAAGTAAGAAACATGTTGCATTAAAAATCCCACTACAATTTGCAAAAATAGTATATCGTTTTATCTTTAAATATCCACAAAATGACACATGTCTCATGAAGACAACCAGAGTTAAGAGTTTGGGAACACTTTCTCAAATCACTGGAAGTCAATCACAAAGTTTGATAAATCACTACTGTTCATCTGCGGTGGTAGTGTTTAAGCCTCAAGCACAAGGGGCCAAGACAAAGTCAAGTTTCAGGCAGACCGCGATGGAGCAGTGTTCGGATACAGGAGCCAGGCTGGTACTGGTCAAACTTATACCTTCGCACTTAGAAACTTTTCTAGAATGTTTTCGTGTCAGCGGGGCCCTCTGCAGCTTGGATCCAGAATTGGGCTCAACATCAGTGGACAGGCAAAGTCCAACACTATGGTAGCAGCCTAGGTTTTCAACAGGGGTTTGAGTTCATCTACAAACCATTAGTATAAAAGGTACCTTTATTTAAAACTGGGGATAACTTTCAACAAGCATGGGGGATTCATGGAGCCTCTCAGATTGGGGATGAAATAGAATATATCTTGCAAGGAAACTGCAGTTGTCCCTGGAATAAACACTATAGTTCTTGTTTCTTCAGGGGAATTTACAAAGTGATTTAAAGTAAAGATACGGGGACCAGGAGGGCGTAAAGCTTTTAACAGCGTAAGCCAATTAAACCAGAGACGCCAACGGGGTTGAACATGCAGAGACCCTGAGGGACTCCAGCTTCCTAAGCCAGCCTGGGGGAAACACGTACAAAAAAGAGAGCATACACGCGGAGCGTGGAAACACCAACTAATAGAGCAGCCTGGAAGAAAAAGGCTCTACAAGAAAAAATAGTGTATAGCACCAACATGGTCCAAAGGCGCTTAGATGCTTGACAGAGGAAGAGCAATTCATCTACTAACACCTAATCCCACCAGCAAGCCTTCCCAACCTAATCCCACCAGCAAGCCTTCCCAACCTAATCCCACCAGCAAGCCTTCCCAACCTAATCCCACCAGCAAGCCTTCCCAACCTAATCCCACCAGCAAGCCTTCCCAACCACACCCGGACTGGAGTGGGACGAGTAATGTAACCCGGTCCTACAACAAGTGGGAAGAGATGGACGAGATTTGGACATTTCTAAGAGGTGGACGCGTATATAAATGGATACTTTGTATGTCTATTTTTAAATTTGGTTTGTAATAGTAATCAAGTTTAATTGTGCAAGGAATTCAATAGACATATGAATAAAAAACAACTATGTTACATTAAAATATTGATTTCCGTTGATTTATGTCATCGTATCATATTCTTCAAATGCACCTAGTGAAATTGTAACCTGAATATCATTCAAAGCAAATTAAAAAAAAGCCTTTGCAGCTCTTAACGTTTGAATCACATTTTCTTTTAAAAAAGTCAAATAAATGCATAAGAAATGCAAAAACCCCTGGCAAAGCACCCGACTGAGCTAACAATGTAGGATCCATTTGATAAATTGACTTTCTGCTAATCTCGTCTCCTGCTACAATAAAACTGAACAGGGAGCTCAAGTAAACCCGTTCACCGCCCAAACATCGCTCTTAGGGCCTGAGTTAGAACTTGGCGGAAAGGTTACTCGGTCACAGCTACTCACCCGTAAGGGCGTCCAGGCGCTGAGGGGGTTTGTCCTCTGAGCTTCAGTTGAAGAGACAGCTTTTAAGGCCCTTCCTGAACTGAAGCAGCGACGGTGACAGCCTGAGGGGCAGAGTATTCCAGCTCTTTGCCGCGAGGAAACGATACCCGTCACCGTAGTGACGGAGTAACCCGTCCGCCGAGTTCTAAATCGGGAGCTTAGTCTGGGATCAGGAGCTCACAGAGGATACTGAAAGGTTCCTCACATCTCACTCCTTGGCCACATCTCTAGTTATTTCTTTGAGGAAGCAGAATTCAGACCGAGCATGCTACAAGTGAGCAAGGCATTCTCTTTAAACTTGATTTTATTGGTGCTAAGATCCTCTTCGATAAAGTCGTGTTTGATTCAGGGTTCATATTAAAAAAACATAACCGGACATTTTTGTCAGGATATACATTTGTCCACTAGAAGGCAGTACTGCAGCGTTTCCACAAAACAATCCACCCCACCCTCCTTCCTCCCACAATTGTAATTATACCATTTCTAGTCAGGTTGTTAAAAGATAGAAAGGCTTGTTTGTTTGCTGTAGGGTTAATTGTCAGCCCTAGCTTGACATGCAACACTTGCACCGCTGCACAAGAGGACAGTCCAACAGCCATCTTTAGCAAGGTCTCTTCAAATCCTTCTGAGTTATAGTTTGTAACCCACGGGCCTGATTTCGAGCTTGGTGGAGGGGAGTACTTTGTCACAAATGTGACAGATATTACAACTCCATAATATCCTAAGGGGATCGGTATATGAGGGATGGGAAATCCGTCACATTTGTGACTGAGTATTCCATCCGGTGAGACCTAAGTCAGATCTAAATCAGGCCCTTTGTTAAAGGTTGGCCATAAAGCACAGTGGGGACTATTTAGCTTGTATGCCCTTAAACACGATCCCTGAATAGCTCTCAAATTATACATTAATAGACGACCAAAAGCCGGTAACCCTTAACTCAAGACCACTTTTCCATGCAATTTCAATGCAAGGCTCCTAGTAAAAGCAACTTCTAAATATTCGTATTCCTCTCCACAGATCACAGCCTTTCAGTGCCTTTGAATCCAAGTATCTTGAGCACTAGAGCTTACAAGAGTTTGAGTTTTCTGTATTTTAATCTTTCGACTTTTAGCAGTACAGTACTGGAATAATAGATTCATCTGCCGGCGTAGGCCTTTCTTTGTTCCGTACAAGAGGTCATCCGCATACATCAATATTGGTTTTGGTCCAACTTGTGGTAGACAACTGTGTTTACTAGCTAAGGCATTTAGACCCTCTTGTATAGATAGTAAAACAGCAACAGAGTCAGCACTCCTCTCGGTTTGAGGCCATTCTCCAAACAACATTAGGTGCTGACACCTTAACCGAATCACTCAACTGCTGAGTCATGAAGTCCTTGTTGAGTCATGAAAAACAAAGCTCTGGAGAAACTCCAAGGCTCCTTAGTTTGTACAAGAGATGGTTTCAGTGAACCCCACTTTCACATGGAACTATCAACCTGCAAAGGGTGTTGGCACTCTGTCCTCAGTGTGCTGCTTTCAGAACACATGTGGACTATCCTCATTCAATGGCTTCTCTCTGTGGCAGAGTCTCTGCTCTCCTGGAGGCCTCAGACCCCTGGTGGAATGTTTCTTCTCCATGGCAGGGGAGCGTATATCTGCACCCTTGCAAGTGTCTCAGAGTACACATAGAACCTCAAGGTTGTATGACCTCACTCAGTGCAAACCTGGGTTGGGGTGCCTGGTCTTCTGAGGGTCTCTGAATCCATCTCTCTTTTACCGGTATAAAGTCCTCCTTCTGTGACAAACAGGAAGCATCTGGTCTCCTGGGGGACAAAATCCCAATACCGCTTCTTAGTGGAATGACTTCTCTCTGTGGAAGTCTGGTTTCTGGTTCACTGCCCTCCCTCTTGGTGGGGCCTCTGCTGTTCAGCTGCTGACCAGTTTTGGAAACTATATAGTACTTCTTAGTGGCATGCTGTCTCAGTGACAAGGAACCTCTGCTCTCTGGGTGTGACTACCCTCTCTGTGGCAGGGGCTTTGGTTTCCAGGGGGGACAAGTCTCAGAAGTCGTCACACCCTCCTAACAGATTGCTCTCTCCGGCAGGACACCCAGAGAACACTCTGGGAACAGACACACTACGCGAGCAGACATTCTGGGGGCAGACACACGTACTGGAGTAGACTCACACATACAGGAACTCATTGGAAAGTATCCTTGGGGGACTGGCTGCAGCCCTGCACCACATGGAAACAAAACAATTTCCCAAATATTCTAGGAGTTGGGATAGATCAGTATGTCATCCAGACCCTAGGCTCTCAGGAAGAAATGTTCTTTAGATACTAATGCAGCCTGGGATTTCATGTTCCAATGTCAATCCTGGCAGCATTTCTACTCTCCCCACATCAACAGAGAGCCTGGGTATACTGTGCTACCAGCGGTTCCCCAGGAGGACCTTCCAGAGATGGTTTCTGTATGACGCAGGACTTACCTTTGGGTTTCCGTCATGTCCAGGATCTCGGCGGGAGCTGAGGAAGAAGGTGACAGAGAGTTAGAGTTTGTGGTCAAGAAGACAAGGCTTCTTCCCCCACCCCCCCACGTAGACTGACAGCGAGTAGGAAGACCCAGTGCCCCCCCTTTGTGCTGCCACCCCAGGTGGGAGTGGGGCGGAGGAGCAGGAGATCCAGCATTCTGTGTTCTACCTGCTGCCCCAGCGGAGAGCGACCTGGTGGAGAAGCCGAAGAGCCCACTGGCTTCCAGGGAACCAGTCAGTGAAGATTGAAAAGATGAAGAAAACAGAGAAACACAAGCGGGAAAGAGAGACACCGGCTGTACCTAGGTTAGCAGAAGTGAAAGGGAGGACGGGCCGCCTTCTGGGCTGTCAGAGCTTACTGGCCAATAACGGCTAGGTTTTAAGTTATTTTATCACAGGTGTCTTGGGATCACAACACCGTTGGACTCAGACTGAATGGCCAATGCTCCCTTTCAGCGCTTGACTCTCTCAGGGTAGTGAAGTTCGAGCAGCCAAGGTTTGCTCCAGGAGGAGGTGTCCGATTAGAAGGTCAAAGAGTGTGGCCCTTTAGGTACCACCCAGTAACTTGAATGTCCAACAGTTCTACAGTAAATGGACTTTATTACAGGTAACTAAAACATGCTAAGCTGTAAACCCAGATGCTTAAAAAAATACCAGACCTTCCAACAGAGTTACAATGCGAAAAGCGTCCCTAGCTCCAATGCACTCGCTGTTATCTAATAAATTTACATGAAGTCCTAGGTCCAATATTATCTTATTGCACCTTAAAGAAAGATACAACGTGACAATATTTGTGACTGTTCTGGTAGGCACCCTGAATTAAAGGCTGAGATTTCTGAATAAAGATTTTTGAAAGAAAGCCCAGAATTCGCCTTGTGCCCTGTTACAGTACAATGAAAATAAAAAATGCACCACCTTTAAAAAAGAAAAAAAGGCTAACCTGCAAAACAAATAAAGAAAGGAAATAAATAAATATATGTACATGGCAAAGCCTGAGTCTATAGGTACCCACACAAAAAAAGCTCATGTCCCTGGCTGGAATATGCAACCACTCCTATTGAAATCTACTAACCTGGCTAGACAGGGCTTTAGCCACAGTCACCAAATAGGTACACTCTGGGCAGTGCTTAATTTGTAAAATAAATAAATAACGACCAGGCCCCACTAGAGGGATGTACAGGTTTTGTGTGCTTTTCCATCCCCTTGCCCACAAAGGGCACCACCCATTGGCGCTCTACCCAACCTCACCTCCTACCACAACAGGCTTCGCCATGGCGTGCACCTGAACCCTGGCACCCATGGGTGCTCCGGAGGGCTGCTTACCTTTGCCCAGAATGTACTTGACGATGTCTTTGCTCCCAGAGTTCACCGCATGGTGCAGAAGGGTCCGGCCCGAGTCGTCTCTCATCATCAGGTTCCCCCCAGCCTCATGTGCCTCCTGGAACTAAATAAAAGAAACTGGGGAGTTGGGAGGTTTTCTTGGCTGGAGCAGCAGTGAGGCGAACATCTCACTGAGAACTTCAATAATTAATTAATATTAAACACTGATTACAAGTGGCACTGGTGGATAAGAACACCTAGAAGTGACCAGGGCCAGAGAAGGAAGCACAGATGCAGAGATGGAGAAAGAGAGAGAGGTCAAACTACACACACAACAAGCCAGGGAAGTAACATAAGCAGAGGTCCCCAGTCTGCAGATCAGAATGGTCAACAAATGCAGACTTTTAAAAGGATCAGTCGGTAGTAACTGAGGCAAGCCAGTGGGCCGAGCATAAGCAATGACCATAGTGAGTGGTACAGGTTTGAGCACACAGAACACATTGATGGCAGGTGATGTGTGTAAGACTGCCACGTGGCAGTGAGAGCCTGCGAGGTTGCTGGGGGTAGTTTACAGTGGACTCTAAGAGACTGAAAACTGAGCCCTGGGAGCCATGTAAAGGTCTGCAGGGAAGGGCTCTCACCACATGTTTTTAATAAAGATGATTTAAAAAGGTTCTACTTGACTGTGATCAGGGTTAAAACTTGTGTAAAACTTGTGTAATGGCACTTCTGATGAGGTAATCGTGGTCCAGTGGCATGTAATGTAACTTCTGCTACCCTGAGATGTTGGTACAATATCAACACTGAAGACTTCTGCTAAGAGATCATTCCGAAGGGGCTTTGTCTGCACCACATACTCAGGCAAAGTACTCCCAGCATCCACCTGTGCTGCAATGCATAACTGAGCAAGCAGCAAGCCACCGACCCTTCAAAACACAAAACTACACATTGCCGCATTCCACGAGCCCGCTGCAAATTGATCGAAAAATCGACTCTGTCATCTCGTTTTAATAAAACTATTCTTCAGGCCATGACTACGTTTGCAGAATCCTCCACAAGTCCTCCTGTGCTCAAATCCTTTCTTTCTCAGGTATCAGGCATCAACTCTTCCAAGACTTCACCTTAAATGTTAGTTTAGTGAGAATGGGATCATTCCACATAATAAACTTTACCACAAATGTATTACAAATGAAAGAACTCCGGTCTACTGCTGGAGTCAAGTTAGAAATTCAGGGAGCTCCACTTGGGAGAGTACTCTGCCCTTTTGTCAGCCCTGTATAGCAGCGTAGTCGTGGGCAGCGGCAGACGAGCAGCGGCGAAATGTGCACGTGATCTACAGACCTGCAGTGATTGCCAAAGTTGTGTTATGGCGGACTTGTGGGTAACACATTTCAATGGCGGTATTGTAGCAAAATAGCCACCGCTACTTAGGGAGACACAAACACTCATTTGTACTTTAGTTCTATGGGATATTAGTCTTAGGGCCTCATTTAGAGTGTGGTGGATGGGTTACTCCTTCGGGTATCTCGTTAAAATATTACAATGTCCATAGGATATAATGGAATCTTAACACAGCGGATGGGAAATGTGTCATGTTTGTGACAGACTAACCCCATCCTCCAACCTCTAAATCAGGCCCTAAAATTTAAGAATTTCCACAGAATAATTAGTACCTGTAAAAATTTCTAAGCATGTGATCCTTTTTGAAAAACACTATACAACAGAAAGTTCTGAGCCATCCTCGCCAGAGATCCAGGTGAAGAGGCGCGGAGACTCATCGAGGGAGGCACGGTCAGGTGCTACTCAAAGAACACTAACCTCAAAGATACAAAATATTAGCAGTTATTTGCCCAGTTACAGAGAGGAATAGAGATTCACTGCTGAATAATGTAGAAAGCAATTCCGTAAAACTGAAAGCAATTCTCAGAAAGGGTCCAGAGGTTCTTCATCCCGGATTCTGACCAAGGGGGAATTTGCAGGAGGAAAGTTGCACTAGGCCACTGTGTCGGGGCAACCACGACGATGGCACCTTTGAGTTACATGCCAGTTTAGATATGGTCAATTGCTCTGTAAAGCAATAGGTAAACTGCTGCTTAAAAGGAAAGAGTTTCCTGGGTAAGGGGAAACAAAATTCATTGGTGATCAAACCTAAAACCTGCAGAAGATTTTGTTAAGAGTGGAGACAGTCAACAAAAGGCTGAGCAGAAACAAGACAAAGTAAATTTAGGTCAGGTACAGATTAGTAACCTGTAGTGTTCTTTTCAGTTTTCTCAACATTGACAGAGAGAAAGGAACCACAGCTGAGGCAGACAAATAGGGAATACTTGGGGGTTTATAGAAAGGAAACAAAAAGACACGGAAATAACAGCAAAGGCGTGCCAAGCCTTACGAGTAGGGGTGAGGGAAAAATCTCACTCCGCCGGCGGAGGTTTGCCCATCCGTGTTCTACCTGGAGCACGGACTACCGGTGTGTGGCAGAGTTTTTTCTTGCACGCAGCTCGCCAGTGTTATGTTGGCGAACGCATGTGAGAATTTGCGTCCACTATTTCTGAGCACTAGAATGCCTTCTGGCGAGATTTCTCAACGTGGGTGGTCGCAGCAGGTCACGACTATTCATGTTCAGAAAGGTGTCGCTCAAGTAGAAAATCTACTCGAGCGGGTGAAAGAAGCAGCGCCCTCTGGCACGCTGTGCGGTGCCGTTTGCACTCATTTTACAGTGCAGGGCAAACTCCCAGCGGTAACAATCGGCACGAGCAGCGCAATGTGCCTGAATCTCATCTGTTTGCAGAACTCCGCAGAATCCCACAGAGTGAAACGCTGTGAGTTCTGCCCAGGCCTAGTGAAGAGCAGAACTACTCACTGTCTGGGGTAAACCATATTTCAGTGTTTGCTCTCTTTTAAGGCTTTCAGTCCTCCTCATATTGCATGAACTTCCTTGAGTGAGGTACATTAATGCCTATTAAAGAAAGTGTTTTAAAAAACGAAAAAAGAGTTTTATTACCTTCTGAACATCATTGGTTTTCGCTGCTTCCAACATAGCTGCATCTAGAGACAAAAGACATAAAAAGAGTGAGACGGGGAAGCATAAAGCAGAGGGAACGAGGGGGCGGTGAGAGAGAGAACAGGAGGGACAGGAGAAAAAAACTGAGCATGAGGAACGAAGAACATGACAGTGAAAAGTGGCATGCAGGAAAGAGCAGAGAATGCACCAGAGTTAAGTTGAGCAAGAAAAAAATATAGGGTTCAAAGTAGAGAAAGGGCATGGAGAAGAGAGAAGAGAGAGGAGAAAGGACATTGTGAAGAGAGAATGATGCGAAAGAGCAGGAGGAAATAGCAAGAAGAAGTAAGGACATGGAGAAGAGACATGAGAAGCAATACAGAGAAGAGAGGAGAAACAACACAGAGAAGAGAGGAGAAACAACACGGAGAAGAGAGGAGAAACATGGACAGAAGAGGAGAAACACATGGAGAAGAGAGGAGAAACAACATGGAGAAGAGAGGAGAAACAACACAGAGAAGAGAGGAGAAACAACACAGAGAAGAGAGATGAAACAACACAAAGAAGAGAGGAGAAACAACACGGAGAAGAGAGGAGAAACAACACGGAGAAGAGAGAGGAGAAACAACACGGAGAAGAGAGGAGAAACAACACGGAGAAGAGAGAGGAGAAACAACACAGAGAAGAGAGGAGAAATAATACAGAGAAAAGAGAAGAAACAACACAGAGAAGAGAGGAGAAACAACACAGAGAAGAGAGGAGAAACAACATGGAGAAGAGAGAGGAGAAACAACACAGAGAAGAGAGGAGAAACAACATGGAGAAGAGAGGAAAAATAGCATGGACAGTAGAGGAGAAGCAACATGAAGAAGAGAGGAGAAACATGGAGAAGAGAGGTGAACAGACATGGGGAGAAGAAACAATACGGAGAGGAGAAAGGACACGAAGAAGAGAGGAAATACAACATGGAGAGGAGAGGAGAACAGACATGGAGAGGAGAGCAGACATGGAGAGGAGAAGGGTGGGGAAAGGAGGAGGCAAGAGTGTGAGTAACAAGCGAGCACAGAGACAAGAGTAGAGACAGCACAGGAAAGGAGTACAAGAAACAAGAGAGCACGGGGAACAGACAATGGGAGGGAGAGTGTCACGCAGGAGATAGCAGTGAATGCACGAGTGAGCGAGAGCCAAGAGAGGGGCAAGAATAGAGAGAAAAGAGAGAAAAAAATATATCTGCAGGAGAGAGCTGGGGAGCTGCCTTCTTCCTGGGGGGTTAAAATATGTTGACAGATTTATTGAGCCAGTGAGGTCAATTGGGTAGGATGGGGAGGGGTGCAGAGGAAAAGAAGGGGGGAAAGGGGCAAGAGGAAAGGAAGAAAGGAGCACGGAGAAAAGAGGATAAGGGGAACAGAAGATAAGGAGGGCAGAGAACAAGGAGGACAAAGAACAAGGGGGACAGAGTACAAGGAGGGCAGAGAACAAGGAGGGCAGAGAACAAGAAGGAGAAAGAACAATGAGGGCAGAAAACAATGAGGGCAGAAAACAAGGAGGGCAGAAACGAAGGAGGGCAGAGAACAAGGAGGGCAGAGAACAAGGAGGGCAGAGAACAAGGAGGACAAAGAACAAGGAGGGCAGAGATCAATGAGGACAATGAACAAGGAGGACAGAGAACAAGAAGAACAGAGAACAAGGAGTACAGGTAGAGAACAAGGAGGGCAGAGAAAAAGGAGGACAAATAACAATGAGGGCAGAAAACAAGGAGGGCAGAGAACAAGGAGGGCAGAGAACAAGGAAGGCAGAGAACATGGAGAACAAAGAACAAGGAGGGCAGAGAACAAGGAGGGCAGGGATGAAGGGAAGGCGGTGGTAAAGGAGGGCAGGGATGAAGGGAAGGTGGAGGTGGTAAAATAGGGCAGGGATGAAGGGAAGGTGGAGGTGGTAAAGGAGGGCAGGGATGAAGGGAAGGTGGAGGCAGTAAGGGAGGGCAGGGATACAGATGGAAGTGAAGGGGACTGATAAGGGTAAGGGTTTGTAGGGCACAGTAAGGGAGGGACATTTGTGGGAGAGGATGGGACTAGAAGATGGGCAGTGGTGGTAAAGGGAGGCAAAGAGGGTGCAGGAGGAAGGGGTGGGAAGAGTGGAGCCCAGGGGGGACCCCTTTCTCCAGATGCTTTGCACATTCTCTAGAAACTCACCCTTCTGGGATGGAAGGCCCTCCTTCTCAGGCCTGAAAGAAAGAAGAGCGCATGTGAATGGAGGCGAAGCCGCCGGTCCAGCTCTGAGAACTTTAAAGCCTCCCAGCCTTTCTCCTGACCCAACCATCCCATGCCACAAACTACTGGGACAAGTCACAGGAGGGAGAAACTGTCTGAAGCAGGGGCCACTGCCCAGACAAGAGGAAAACACTGCTCCTTCCCGGCAGATCCTTCTTTCGCATTTTGAAAGTATCCATTACACAGATGGCACCTTAAAAATGCCAACAGGACAGGAGGCAGCATTTCAGCCTGACCCCCTTGGGTTGGAATGTGTCTGCCAACTCACTGCTCTGGCTGTGCCCTGAGAGGGGGCAAGCGAGCACTCACCTGCAGGGAGTCACTCACACCTCTGCCCTGAGAGGGGGTGCAGTCATCTGCAGGGAGTCACTCACACCTCTGCCCTGAGAGGGGGAGCACTCACCTGCAGGGAGTCACTCACACCTCTGTCCTGCGAGGGGTCCAGCGACCTCTCACCTGCAGGGAGTCACTCACACCTCTGCCCTGAGAGGGGGTGCAGTCACCTGCAGGGAGTCACTCACACCTCTGCCCTGAGAGGGGGTCCAGCGAGCACTCGCCTGCAGGGAGTCACTCACATCCCTGCCCTGAGTGGGGGTGCAGTCACCTGCAGGGAGTCACTCACACCTCTGCCCTGAGAGGGGGTGCAGTCATCTGCAGGGAGTCACTCACACCTCTGCCCTGAGAGGGGGAGCACTCACCTGCAGGGAGTCACTCACACCTCTGCCCTGAGAGGGGGAGCACTCGCCTGTAGGGAGTCACTCACACCTCTGCCCTGAGAGGGGGTGCAGTAATCTGCAGGGAGTCACTCACACCTCTGCCCTGAGAGGGGGAGCACTCACCTGCAGGGAGTCACTCACACCTCTGCCCTGAGAGGGGGAGCACTCGCCTGCAGGGAGTCACTCACACCTCTGCCCTGAGAGGGGGTGCAGTCATCTGCAGGGAGTCACTCACACCTCTGCCCTGAGAGGGGGAGCACTCACCTGCAGGGAGTCACTCACACCTCTGTCCTGCGAGGGGTCCAGCGAGCTCTCACCTGCAGGGAGTCACTCACACCTCTGCCCTGAGAGGGGGTCCAGCGAGCACTCGCCTGCAGGGAGTTACTCACATCCCTGCCCTGAGTGGGGGTGCAGTCACCTGCAGGGAGGCACTCACATCTCTGCCCTGAGAGGGGGTGCAGTCATCTGCAGGGAGTCACTCACATCTCTGCCCTGAGAGGGGGGGCACTCACCTGCAGGGAGTCACTTATACCTCTGTCCTGAGAGGGGGAGCACTCACCTGCAGGGAGTCACTCACATCTCTGCCCTGAGAGGGGGTGCACTCACCTGCAGGGAGTCACTCACACCTCTGCCCTGAGAGGGGGCAAGCGAGCTCTCGCCTGCAGGGAGTCACTCACACCTCTGCCCTGAGAGGGGGTACAGTCACCTGCAGGGAGTCACTCACACCTCTGCCCTGAGAGGGGGCAAGCGAGCTCTCGCCTGCAGGGAGTCACTCACACCTCTGCCCTCAGAGGGGGTGCAGTCACCTGCAGGGAGTCACTCACACCTCTGCCCTGAGAGGGGGCAAGCGAGCACTCGCCTGCAGGGAGTCACTCACACCTCTGCCCTGAGAGGGGGTACAGTCACCTGCAGGGAGTCACTCACATCTCTGCCCTGAGAGGGGGCAAGCGAGCACTCGCCTGCAGGGAGTCACTCACATCTCTGCCCTCAGAGGGGGTGCAGTCACCTGCAGGGAGTCACTCACATCTCTGCCCTGAGAGGGGAAGCACTCACCTGCAGGGAGTCACTCACACCTCTGTCCTGCGAGGGGTCCAGCGCGCTCTCACCTGCAGGGAGTCACTCACACCTCTGCCCTGAGAGGGGGTACAGTCACCTGCAGGGAGTCACTCACATCTCTGCCCTGAGAGGGGGTGCACTCACCTGCAGGGAGTCACTCACACCTCTGCCCTGACAGGGGGAGCACTCACCTGCAGGGAGTCACTCACACCTCTGTCCTGCGAGGGGTCCAGCGAGCACTCGCCTGCAGGGAGTCACTCACACCTCTGCCCTGAGAGGGGGTGCAGTCACCTGCAGGGAGTCACTCAGATCTCTGCCCTGAGAGGGGGAGAACTCACCTGCAGGGAGTCACTCACACCTCTGTCCTGCGAGGGGTCCAGCGAGCACTCGCCTGCAGGGAGTCACTCACACCTCTGCCCTGAGAGGGGGTGCAGTTACCTGCAGGGAGTCACTCACATCTCTGCCCTGAGAGGGGGTGCAGTCATCTGCAGGGAGTCACTCACATCTCTGCCCTGAGAGGGGGTGCAGTCATCTGCAGGGAGTCACCCACATCTCTGCCCTGAGAGGGGGTGCAGTCACCTGCAGGGAGTCACTCACATCTCTGCCCTGAGAGGGGGTGCACTCACCTGCAGGGAGTCACTCACACCTCTGCCCTGAGAGGGGGCAAGCGAGCACTCGCCTGCAGGGAGTCATTCACATCTCTGCCCTGAGAGGGGGAGCACTCACCTGCAGGGAGTCACTCACACCTCTGTCCTGCGAGGGGTCCAGCGAGCTCTCACCTGCAGGGAGTCACTCACACCTCTGCCCTGAGAGGGGTCCAGCGAGCACTCGCCTGCAGGGAGTCACTCACATCTCTGCCCTGAGAGGGGGAGAACTCACCTGCAGGGAGTCACTCACACCTCTGTCCTGCGAGGGGTCCAGCGAGCACTCACCTGCAGGGAGTCACTCACATCTCTGCCCTGAGAGGGGGTGCAGTCACCTGCAGGGAGTCACTCACATCTCTGCCCTGAGAGGGGGTGCAGTCACCTGCAGGGAGTCACTCACACCTCTGCCGTGAGAGGGGGAGAACTCACCTGCAGGGAGTCACTCACACCTCTGTCCTGCGAGGGGTCCAGCGAGCTCTCACCTGCAGGGAGTCACTCACACCTCTGCCCTGAGAGGGGGTGCAGTCACCTGCAGGGAGTCACTCACACCTCTGCCCTGAGAGGGGGTCCAGCGAGCACTCGCCTGCAGGGAGTCACTCACATCTCTGCCCTGAGAGGGGGAGAACTCACCTGCAGGGAGTCACTCACACCTCTGTCCTGCGAGGGGTCCAGCGAGCTCTCACCTGCAGGGAGTCACTCACACCTCTGCCCTGAGAGGGGTCCAGCGAGCACTCGCCTGCAGGGAGTCACTCACATCTCTGCCATGAGAGGGGGTGCAGTCACCTGCAGGGAGTCATTCACATCTCTGCCATGAGAGGGGGTGCACTCACCTGAAGGGAGTCACTAACATCTCTGCCCTGAGAGGGGGGGCACCCACCTGCAGGGAGTCACTCATACCTCGGTCCTGAGAGGGGGAGCACTCGCCTGCAGGGAGTCACTCACACCTCTGCCCTGAGAGGGGGTGCAGTCACCTGCAGGGAGTCAATCACACCTCTGCTGCCCTGAGAGGGGGTGCAGTCACCTGCAGGGAGTCACTCACATCTCTGCCCTGAGAGGGGGAGCACTCACCTGCAGGGAGTCACTCACACCTCTGTCCTGAGAGGGGGTGCAGTCACCTGCAGGGAGTCACTCACACCTCTGCCCTGAGAGGGGGTCCAGCGAGCACTCACCTGCAGGGAGTCACTCACACCTCTGCCCTGAAAGGGGGAGCACTCACCTGCAGGGAGTCACTCACATCTCTGCCCTGAGAGGGGGTGCAGTCACCTTCAGGGAGTCACTCACACCTCTACCCTGACAGGAGGAGCACTCACCTCTAGGGAGTCACTCACACCTCTGCCCTGAGAGGGGGTGCAGTCACCTGCAGGGAGTCAATCACACCTCTGCCCTGAGAGGGGGTGCAGTCACCTGCAGGGAGTCACTCACATCTCTGCCCTGAGAGGGGGAGCACTCACCTGCAGGGAGTCACTCACACCTCTGTCCTGAGAGGGGGTGCAGTCACCTGCAGGGAGTCACTCACAGCTCTGCCCTGAGAGGGGGTCCAGCGAGCACTCACCTGCAGGGAGTCACTCACACCTCTGCCCTGAAAGGGGGAGCACTCACCTGCAGGGAGTCACTCACATCTCTGCCCTGAGAGGGGGTGCAGTCACCTTCAGGGAGTCACTCACACCTCTACCCTGACAGGAGGAGCACTCACCTGTAGGGAGTCACTCACACCTCTGCCCTGAGAGGGGGTGCAGTCACCTGCAGGGAGTCAATCATACCTCTGCCCTGAGAGGGGGTGCAGTCACCTGCAGGGAGTCACTCACATCTCTGCCCTGAGAGTGGGAGCACTCACCTGCAGGGAGTCACTCACACCTCTGTCCTAGGAGGGGGTGCAGTCACCTGCAGGGAGTCACTCACACCTCTGCCCTGAGAGGGGGTCCAGCGAGCACTCACCTGCAGGGAGTCACTCACACCTCTGCCCTGAAAGGGGGTGCAGTCACCCGCAGGGAGTCAATCACACCTCTGCCCTGAGAGGGGGTGCAGTCACCTGCAGGGAGTCACTCATACCTCGGTCCTGAGAGGGGGAGCACTCGCCTGCAGGGAGTCACTCACACCTCTGTCCTGAGAGGGGGTGCAGTCACCTGGAGGGAGTCACTCACACCTCTGCCCTGAGAGGGGGTCCAGCGAGCACTCACCTGCAGGGAGTCACTCACACCTCTGCCCTGAAAGGGGGTGCAGTCACCTGCAGGGAGTCAATCACACCTCTGCCCTGAGAGGGGGTGCAGTCACCTGCAGGGAGTCACTCATACCTCGGTCCTGAGAGGGGGAGCACTCGCCTGCAGGGAGTCACTCACACCTCTGCCCTGAGAGGGGGTGCAGTCACCTGCAGGGAGTCAATCACACCTGTGCCCTGAGAGGGGGTGCAGTCACCTGCAGGGAGTCACTCACACCTCTGTCCTGAGAGGGGGTGCAGTCACCTGCAGGAAGTCATTCACACCTCTGCCCTGAGAGGGGTCCAGCGAGCACTCGCCTGCAGGGAGTCACTCACAGCTCTGCCCTGAGAGGGGGTGCAGTCACCTGCAGGGAGTCACTCATACCTCTGTCCTGAGAGGGGGAGTACTCACCTGCAGGGAGTCACTCACATCTGTGCCCTGAGAGGGGGTGCAGTCACCTTCAGGGAGTCACTCACACCTCTACCCTGACAGGGGGAGCACTCACCTGCAGGGAGTCATTCACACCTCTGCCCTGAGAGGGGGTGAAGCGGGCACTCGCCTGCAGGAAGTCACTCACACCTCTGCCCTGAGAGGGGGTGCAGTCACCTGCAGGGAGTCACTCATACCTCTGTCCTGAGAGGGGGAGCACTCACCTGCAGGGAGTCACTCACATCTGTGCCCTGAGAGGGGGTGCAGTCACCTTCAGGGAGTCACTCACACCTCTACCCTGACAGGAGGAGCACTCACTTGTAGGGAGTCATTCACACCTCTGCCCTGAGAGGGGGTCAAGCGAGCACTCGCCTGCAGGGAGTCACTCACATCTCTGCTATGAGAGGGGGTGCAGTCACCTGCAGGGAGTCACTCAGACCTCTACCCTGAGAGGGGGAGCACCCACCTGCAGGGAGTCATTCATATCTCTACCCTGAGAGGGGTCCAGCGAGCACTCGGCTGCAGGGAGTCACTCACATCTCTGCCCTGAGAGGGGGTGCAGTCACCTGCAGGGAGTCACTCACACCTCTGTCCTGAGAGGGGGTGCAGTCACCTGCAGGGAGTCATTCACACCTCTGCCCTGAGAAGGGTCCAGCGAGCACTCGCCTGCAGGGAGTCACTCACACCTCTGTCCTGAGAGGGGGTGCAGTCACCTGCAGGGAGTCACCCAAACCTCTACCCTGACAGGGGGAGCACTCACCTGCCGGGAGTCATTCACACCTCTACCCTGAGAGGGGTCCAGCGAGCACTTGCCTGCAGGGAGTCACTCACATCTCTGCCCTGAGAGGGGGTGCAGTCACCTGCAGGGAGTCACTCACACCTCTACCCTGACAGGGGGAGCACTCACCTACAGGGAGTCATTCACACCTCTGCTTTGAGAGGGGGTCCAGCGAGCACTCACCTGCAGGGAGTCACTCACATCTATGCCCTGAGAGGGGGGCACTCACCTGCTGGGACTCACTCAAACCTCTGTCCTGAGAAGGGGGGCACTCACCTGCAGGGGGTCACTCACATCTATGCCCTGAGAGGGGGTGCAGTCACCTGCAGGGAGTCACTTACATTTCTGCCCTTAGAGGGGGTGCAGTCACCTGCAGGGAGTCATTCGCATTTCTGCCCTGAGAGGGGGGCACTCACCTGCAGGGAGTCACTCACACCTCTGTCCTGAGAGGGGGAGCACTCACACCTCTGCCCTGACAGGGGTCCAGCGAGCTCTCACCTGCAGGGAGTCACTCACATCTATGCCCTGAGATGGGGAGCACTCACCTGCAGGGACTCACTCACACCTCTGCCCTGAGAGGGGGTGCAGCGAGCTCTCACCTGCAGGGACTCACTCACACCTCTGCCCTGAGAGGGGGAGCACTCACCTGCAGGGACTCACTCACACCTCTGCCCTGAGAGGGGTCCAGCGAGCACTCGCCTGCAGGGAGTCACTCACATCTCTGCCATGAGAGGGGGTGCAGTCACCTGCAGGGAGTCACTCACATCTCTGCCCTGAGAGGGGGTGCAGTCACCTGCAGGGAGTCACTCATACCTCTGTCCTGACAGGGGGAGCACTCACCTGCAGGGAGTCATTCATACCTCTGCCCTGAGAGGGGGTCCAGCGAGCACTCACCTGCAGGGAGTCACTCACACCTCTGCCCTGAGAGGGGGTGCAGTCACCTGCAGGGAGTCACTCATATCTCTGCCCTGAGAGGGGGTGCAGTCACCTGCAGGGAGTCACTCACACCTCTGTCCTGAGAGGGGGTGCACTCACCTTCAGGGAGTCATTCACATCTCTGCCCTGAGAGGGGGTGCAGTCACCTGCTGGGAGTCATTCACATCTCTGCCCTGAGAGGGGGTGCAGTCACCTGCGGGGAGTCACTCACACCTCTGTCCTGACAGGGGGAGCACTCACCTGCAGGGAGTCACTCACATCTCTGCCCTGAGAGGGAGCCCAGAGGCCCAGGATGCGCTTATACCATCATCATGAGAGCCTTGTTGGATTGCTTGTTCAGATGACAGGTTGAAAGGTGTAAGACACAGGCTTTTTGCAGGTTTACCCCCCACTTTGTGCCCCAATTCGGACTACTAGGTACTGGTGTAATGACTCTAAAGTGCCATGAGCCCTGCTAAACAGGACTCAGTGCATGTGTTCTGACCCTTAAAAAGGTGTGTGTTTAACTGACTTGTCCCCAGTTGGTATAGCCTAACTTATTGGTGAGGCCCTAGTATATGGTACCCGGGCCTGTAAAGTAGAATGTTCCCCAGGGACTGCAGCACTTTTTGGGCCACCCTGCGGGGGGCCAGGCAAAACATGGCTCGCACTCTGCCACTGCAGACTGGAAGGGCAGCTTAAAACTGCTTACTCGAGTTTGCCATTTAAAGTAACGGCAAAGCCCAAAAAACCCTTTTCAATGTATTTAAGTCACAGTTATGGGAGGCCTGAAGAGCCCTAAGGCAGGCTCCTGTATGTTAAGCAGTGGAACATGTACTTTTACATGTCCCAGCTGTAAATACCCTAAGTCGTCGTTTTTACTGTGGAAGCTGGCAAGCACAGAGGTACAGGCTGGCACTCCGGCCCCGCTAACTTCTGAATGGGACCGCTTGGTATCTAAAGAATCAGTGCATTAAATCCAATTTAATGGTTACCGTTTACTGATCTACACTGGGCCTGTCCTGCAGACACCTTCTGCCCTCCCGGGGAGACATGCTAATGACTCCCAGGAAAGGCCACAATAGGAGCCACCATGGGGGAGAGCTGCTAACTCCTTCCTGCAGTAAGCCCCACAGATGTTAGCCCAGAAGGCGAGCTTCAAAGGTGAAGCCACCTTTAAAGGGCAAATGGGTAACACTTAGGCAAGGAGTACTCTATTGTTTAGGCAGACAGACTGGCACTGGGGACAGAAGTGGAGAAAATAGCTGCCAAACCATTTTTTCCAGGGCCGTGTACCCCCATAGTAGCCAAACCTCTGGGGGTAGGCTAAGGAGATCCGAGTGCCGAGAGAGGGCCTCACCAAGTTGGAAGTGGCCAGAATGGTGCATCCTAGGATACCGGTGCCAAACTTCCCAGGAAGTGGTCATCAGGAGGTACAGAACTTGTTTGTCCATTGGCTACCAACTGCATCCTACCCGGAGGGCATTTTCTGAAGATAAATAGGGCACCCCTGACAGCCAGATCTCGACTGACTTTAAGGAAGGATCGAAAGACTGCCTTGCTGCACCAAGGTACGAGCAAAGAGCGGCTGCACTGACGAAGACTACACCTGCTGTACCTGGTGGCTAACCAAGAGAGGTACTGTACGTGCCATGTCCTGCTCAAGGATAGGCTGTCGCCAGAGCCTAGTCAAGCCAAGAGACTCCAAGGGCCAGCCGACTGGCCTCCTGTTCGCAGCACAGGGAAACAACCACTGAGAAACATGATGGGACAAGTTGGTAGCCCAAAGTCCCCAAGCTGCTACGACCGCCGCCGTGCAGCACCAAGAACCAGGACCAGATGCACAGAGTTGCACCAGAGTTTGCTGAACCAGGGGGTGCTGTTGAAGAGTTGCAGGAACCCTCAGAAGGTGAGTAATCGGCCAAGGAAGGATTGGCCTGTAACAGCGACACCGGGCGACTGGTAGTCCAGTGGTGACTGGATTTCCGCTAGACAGGAGAAGACCTTGTGTGACGTCGACGCTTCAACCAGGACCCCTCACCACCTTTGTGGTCCAAGGAAACCCTGCAGCAAGACTCCATTCGACGGCATCACATCCAGAGCATCCTTGGAGCATCTTCAGCATCCTTCATCCCTTGCATCAGGACCAATCCATAGGAATCCACTGCAACGTGGATAACGTGCCTGAAACTGTTGAAGGTCTGCTTCGTCTGTGAAGGTAACTGTTCTTGAGGATCCTGCTCACCACCCTGGCTAGCTCCCTGCCAGAGTTGGTAGCCCCAAGCACATTTAATTGACCGCATTAACACTTACCTAAGTATTCTTTGATAAATCTTTCAAGTGTCCAGTTTGTTGAATGTACCAAGGCTTGTTTGCTGTTAAGTGAATCTGCTTTGATTTATTATTGCTTGTAAAATCTATATCACTGGAACACTCCAGTGGATCTTTTTCGTTCTTGTGTTTAAATTTACATAACAATACAGTATATTTTTATAAACCGGTGTCTGATTTCTTGAGTGTTATGTAGATTTCTTCTTCAGTTGTTTTGGTGCTGTTTAAATGCTTTACAATGGCTCCTGTCTAAGCCTAGCTGCTCAGAGCCACAGCTACCCAGAGTTGAGCTGAGGGTTTTACAGACCAAACCTACTGGACCTAAAGGGGTTGCTAAGTGTGTTAAGCAGTAAGGTCGCACAACCGCACCATATAATGCACCCCATTTCCTCACCAAAGGCTCTTAGAACCTGATGTGAAATCAGTCTCTTTTAATGCGCATACAATAGATTTAATTGGCTATTTTCAGCTGTGATTAAATTGATGAAAAGGCCCCCTAAAATGTAAGTTTATCTGGCAAGCAGAGATGGGTGGATGAATGGGTGGGTGAGTGTGTGTCCCATGTGCCCTTTAACTAGTCTTAGCCGTGAGGCCCCTTGGTTTAGCCAGTCACACCCTTGAAGCATTCCCAAATGTTTTCAATGAACCTTTGGGAAAACCATTGTGTAAAATGGAGAAATGATGCCAAGACTGTGAAGCAGCTAAGGGGCACGACCATGCCTATGTGAAGACTTCCAGCACTTATTGCATGAACTGTTGGATCAGGACATCATTGAGGAGGCAAAGTACTCAAGAGTGGATTCCCCCCATTATTTTAGCAAAGAGTAACATCTGAGAGGAGCAGTGACTGACACAGCCGGATGCCATCCCCACCCTCTCCAAGGGCAGTGACTGGCATTACCTGCACTGGGGCCTCTGCTCACCTGGCACGCCCCTTGCACAGTGCCTGCTATTCCTTCACCTAGTGAGGGCAATGACTGATAGTTCCCTATGAAAACCATCCCACCCCCTCCAAAGGCAGTGATGGACTGGCACTGTGCATAGCTAGTGCCCATCACCCCCTTTGTCCACTGCCTTCTCACCTAGAACCACTGCCCGCTCACCTGCTGAGGGCAGGCTTGGCACTCCGGAGGGACTCGCTGTGTGCCAGGGCCTCTGCCACCACGCTGTCACTGGAGATGCGTTTCCTCTGGGCACCTCGGTGCAGGTCCAGTATCCTGGGCAGGGGAAAGACGAGCAGGTTAGGTGCACGGAGGGGACGGGAGGTCGCCTGTGAGGAGGGCATAGGTAGAAGAGGGTGGAAGTGGCAATGAAATGTAAAGTGTGGGAAAGACTGGGGTGGGGTGAGAAAAGCTGATGAGAATCTGAACAGCTGGGGAAAGGCCAGAAGAGAGAGGACAGCTGGCAGGGGGTGATGTCCCTACATTACATGAGTGGGGTTATGTTTGAAGGCTACTATCTGTTGATGTATGATGTTAGTGATGCGGGGGGCAGTGCCAGTGGGCGATGTGTGAGGACAGGTCCCCTTAGAATTGCCTGATGTGTGAGGGGAATTGTCAAGAGTGTTATGTGTGGGGATGGGTGCCAGTATGAGATGTGTGAGGTCAGGTCTCCTTGGGAACGTGTGATGCAGAGTTCCAGTGTGGGATGTTAGAGGGCGAGTTACAGCGGGTGATGAGTGAGGGCACAGCTTGGGAGTGTGTGATGTGTGAGGGTGTTTGTCAGTGTGTGATCAGTTATGGAAGGTCTCTTTGGTGCTGTGTGATGTGAGTCGAGGCGTGTCTCCTGCTGACTGTGTGATGTGTCACGGTGAGGGCAAGTGTGTGATGTGTGAGTGCCAGCCCACGATCCGTAAAGGCAGGTCTCCATAAGATCCTGGGATGTGGGAGTGCCACTGAGTGATGCATGAGCGCGAGTGCAGGTGGATGGTTTGTGAACTCAGATCTGCTTGTGATTGTGGGAGATGTGTGGGCAAGTGCCAGCGTGTGATGGGTGAGGGTAGATGCCAGTTGGTGGTTTGTAAGGGCAGGTCCCTTTGGGATTATAGGATGTGTGAGGGCAAGTGCCAGATTGTGACGGGTGGTATGTCTGGGCAGTGCCAGTGTGCTATGTGTGTGTTGAGGTCTCCTTGGAATTGTGTGCGAGCGAGTGCCAGTGGGGAAGGTATGAGGGCAAGTCTCCGTGGGACTGTGGACAAGCCTTTTTGAACTGTGTGAATGTATGAGGGGCAGTGTGAATGGATGGGGCCAATGGGTGATGTGTAAGGGCAAGTGCCAGTGGGTGATGGGTGAGGGATAAGGCCAGTTTGTGACGTATGAGACTGAGTGCTAGTTGGAGAGGTCAGGTCTCCTTGGGATTGTGCCAGGGCGAGTTCCAGTGGGTGATGTGTGAGGACAGTGACAGTGAGTGATAAGTGAGGTCGGGTGTCTTTGGGGGTGCCAGTGGGAGATGTCTGAAGGCATGTGCCCACAATCCCAAAGAGACCATAACAAGGTCAGCTACCAGGCTTCATGTCCGTGTGATAGGTAGGCAGGGTCAGACTGGCCTATTGGGCAATCCGGCATTGCCACAGGGAATGGTCTGACTGTTCAGTCTGTGGGTCCAATTTTGCCTGTTTCTTGGAGGTGGTGCGCTGGGTTTTAATGTTGATTTCCATGATATTAGCACAAACATTGAGTCCAGAAAGCAGATGTATGCAGTCTCTATACCTTGCAAACCAACTGGGGTTCCTCCTTTGCAGAGGCCCCCCTTTCATCCGAACCATTCTGAATATGGTGTGTTTTTGGGGGTTCCCTCTGGATTACTGAGTCTAGGACATTCAGGATAAGAGATTCTAATGCGTCAGCCTCTGTCTGTCCTGGGTCTCGGTGAGAGTGACTATGAGGATTCTTGGTCCATTGGCCCATGTCATCCCGCTCGTCAACCATGCCAGATGGCATGTGAGGGCGCTGCAGTGGGGCCAGCACCAATAGAGCCTGTCAGATTCAATCCAGGTGTTGGAGGAGACTGCAAAACAGTGGTGGTTGCTCAACCACAACCGGACCAGGAGTGACCGCTCTCCATACCTCATCCAGAGCTGATGGTGGCGAGAGATGCATCCCAGCTGGGTTGGGGAGTTCATCTTGAAGAAGTGGAGATCAGATGACCTGTTCCCACATCAATTAGTTGCCGGCCCTTTGCTTTGTGTTGAAAGCCTTCCCATCGTCCATCAAAGGGAGGACAGTAAAGTATCTCACAGACAACACCACTGCCATGTGGTACTGCAACAAAGAGGGCAGAGTGGTTTCCTGAGCCCTGCGGCTCTGGACCTAGCTGAGTCGTCAGGGTGGTTCACAGGATCTTTAAACGCTAGGGCAGACAAACTCTGCCAGTGATGCTTAGCAGACCATGAATGGCAGTGACATCCATTGGTGGCACAGAGCATCTTCCATAAATGGGTAAAGCAATGACTACATCTCTGCCACCACCAAGAAGTCAGTGTTTACTTTATTGCTCGCATGAATTCACAAAAGGCTATCTGTGGGAGACATATTCAATGCAGAGTGCACCAGACAGCTCTCTTATGCCTTCCCACTGCTACCTCTTCTGCCCAGGTTCTGAAGATCAGAAAGAACCAAGCCCAAGTTATCCTACTAGCTCTGAATCGGGATAGAGGAGTCAGTACCCGGAACACCTGGACATTAGCATCTGTCCTCTGAGAGGCTGCCACGTCAGAGGGATCTTGTGTCGCAGCAGCAGGGCAGGGTTTTACGCTCAGACCTGCACAATCAACACCTCCATGTGTGAAGACTGAGTGGCAACAGTTGACTACATTTGATCTCCCTCCCAAAGTAGTGGATGTCATCACTGCGCTCAGGAGTCCTTCTACAAAGTCTGTGCACCCTGGGACAAGTTTATGGCCCCGCAGTATGAAAGTTTCCCAGGCCAGACTATCGGATGTCTTGTGGTTCACTTTGTCTTTGGCCCAGCAAGGAATTGCAGTGGGCATGGTTAAATGTTATCTGTTTGCATTTTCAGCTTTTTTGCTTTAACTTGACAAAGAGTCCTTGTTCAAATTACCTGTTGTGACCCGATTTCTTAAAGGTTTAATCCAGATGTTTCCTCCTAAATCTTTTCTGATGCCACAGTGGGATCTTAATTTGGTCTTTACTTTTCTTGTGTGATCCTTTTTGAGTTGCTGCACATCTGTCCTCTATGTTTCCTGACACTGAAGACTGCCTTCCTCACTGTGATAATTTCAGCTCATCACATGAGTGAGTTTGAAGCTTTGTCTGTCCTTATGCCTTTCTACCAAAGGTTGCAACTCCCTTTCACATCAGACAGTCCATCACTCTTCCAATGTTTTAGCTCCGCGTCCCCTCTCAAAAGAGAAGGACAGACTATCATTTGGAACCCAAAAGAGGATGCATTTTTACATCGATCGCACCAAAGACAATTGGGTACACTCTCACTCCTTATGGGGTTCAGTGCAGAAACAGGCGCTGGGCCTGATATAGAGTTTAGCAGATGGGTTACTCAGTTACAAACGCGTATTACGATTCCCATAGGATATAATGGGATCGTAATACGGTGGACGGGATATCCGTCATGTTTGTGACGGAGTACCCCCATCCACCAAACTCTAAATCAGGCCCTCTGTCCAGAATGATATTCCACTGCATTAAGATCCACTATGAATTGGCAAGAAGCCGACTCTGGAAAGTGCCTGTCCTGGATATAATCAGGCTTAAATGCGGGCTTCCTTGCACACGTTCATGAAGCATTACTGCCTTGTCACCCAGGTCCGACAGGAAGGACTTTTTGGCCCTTTGGTGCAGCAGGACATTTTGACCTGAGTCCTTCCAGAGACCCCCCCACTGGGGATGTACTGCCTTGGCAGCTATTCTAAAGGTGAGGAATCTGCAGCTAGAAATATCCAGTAGAAGACAAAGTTAGTTACATACGATATCGCTTTTTCTAGTGCAGTGGTTTCCAACCTGTGGTTGGGGGACCACTTAGGGTCCGCAAAGCCTCTTCAGGGGGTCCATGACTGCTTAGGAAATTAATTGATATTTGATTAAAAGAGTGTACATAAATAAAGTGGGTAAATATACGATTGAAAATTTTAAAGCATACTGTAAATGCCAAGGGCTTTGAAATTGGAGGCTAAAAATTAAATTAGTATTCTCAGCTTGATTCGTGGGAGGACTGCATGTGCATCAAACAGAATATTGTATGGGTGAGGTGTGGCTTCTATTGAATTTATGAAAGCTCCAACCTTTCTGTTAAGTTTAAATTTTTATTTTTTTTCCATTTTATTTGCTTGCAAATTAAATAAAATGTGTTTTCATTTTTGTATGTGTTTGATAGAATTCTTGTTTCTGTATTTTTTTGTGCATTGTTTTGAGGTTAAACCCAACAACGTTTAGGCCGGGATGCACGGTTTCCAGCAATGACTCAGTGGGGGTCCCCAGATTCCAATAATGATACAGTGGGGGCCCGTGGGTTCCAGTAATGATAAAGTGGGGGTCCAGAGAAGTCAAAAGGTTAAGAACCACTGCTCTAGTGGATACTCTATCTTCCACAGTTTCTTCACTGCCCTCTTGCCTCCCCTTTATGTGGAATTAGAGATCCCCAACTGACAGCATTCAGAATGAGTCTGACATCAGTGTGCTTGGGTGGCACCTACACGTGGCGCCAGTTGTTTCTTCAGGGGTGCAGTGGGGTCAACACGGAGCCACACAGCACCACTTAGTGGGACGTAGGAGGTATGCTGAAAACCTCCCAGATCCAGCCTGGCACCTGGAATATTCCTAAGGAGAGTATTCCTTTGTTAGACAAACCACCAGAAAGAGTGTTGCCAAAGGAAAGTAATGTGTTCGTTTAGCCCAATTGTGCCAACGAGGGAGAAGCCCAACCTTCCTAGCGAACCAAACCCATCCATAGCCTAAGCTCCCACTCCTGAGAAGAGACTGATATTTTCAAGTAAGAAACCTTAGCAAAGCCTCAAAGGGAATGATCTCGAAGGGAAGGGCTGGAACACCGTGGACCGACTCCATTAGTAATGTGGACACCGTAAGGCTTTGCCGAAGTCTACTGCACGGTGTTGACATTGTGAGACGCCTCGGAGGATCCTTCTTTTTTAGGAGTACCGGCAAAAGCCAGTCTTTGCATCTTGTTCCTGTTCAATCCAGACTCTTCCAACAAGGGTCGACCTCGCTACATGAACCCACAATAACAACATCACATTTTTCTGTGCTCCCACTCCCTAAAAGAGACTGATATTTACAAATAAGAGTCCTTAGTTAAGCCCCAGAGGGAGCGACCTCTGAGAATGTACTAACACTATGGATCTGTTATCTGTAGCAAGTGCCAAAAATGAACACCAGCAGGTGACGCGCTATCGCATTGCAAACCTCCAATATAAAACAGTGCTGATTCAAAGTAACACTGTGTGCTCAGTTTATATTGTGAGCTCTCGGGCCTTTCGGGCATGTAAAGGTCTGCTGTTGCTCCATCTTGCACTGCCAGCTTCGAATCTCTCTTCTTCCCCAAGTGCCATACATGAAACTTTGAAACGTGCCATGGCTGTGCCTCTGAAAAAGATAATTCTGTTTCTTTCCTCATCTCTGATACCTTTCAAGCACCTGTGAGACTGCAGCTCCTCCAGAAAGTGCAGCCTCCCAGGGACGAGTGCTCATTGTTGTGTTGGACTGGGACTGAAAATAGGCCAGGCACCGTAACAAAGCGTCAGGGACATCGAGCTTGTGTTCTATAGCCCGCTGCTGAGGCAGGGGAAGACACGTTTACCCCAACGGTATGCTGTGACCACCACCATCACCTTTGTGAACACCAGAGGGGCACTGGAGAGGCTGAAATAGATTATCCCGCCTTGATTTGTCTTCCATTAAACATACTGGACTTGTGACATCTTTGCTGGCTAAGTTTGTTGCTTTATCTCCTGCGAGTTGATCGAAGCTAGGGAGGCGTCAGTCAAAGACATCCCGAATGTGTTCTGGTTTAGACCGTTTCCAGGCCAAAGGCAGATGAGATCTGAGTAGTGAGTAGACTAGAGTTACAGTGTGTAGCCTCCAAACTTCAGCTACTTGAAAATGTTTTACATGATTGTGGGATGGCGACCAGTATCACTCCTGGCCTCCCCTGGATAGCAACGGAGAAGCAGGACTGATATGTCCAGTCTCACACTAGCAGCCAGGTTTTGATTTGGTTTGGGGCAGACCAGTGAGCATTACATTGTAAGAGACATCAGTGCCAAGAGATGTTCTGCCCGGAGGTTGGTGTTTTCAGTCGCCTCTTTAATTACAGAATTCCTCCACAAAAAGCCCTTCAATCAATCAGTATTTGTTGAGCACAGCACTGTCACCCCTGGGGGTATCTGGGCGCTGTGGTGCAAGGTCCCTGTTGAAGAGCCAAGTCTTGAGTTTCTTTCTGAAGTCTGCAAGTGAGGGTGCTGTTTGGAGGTCAAGGGGCAGGATGTTCTGGATCTTGGCACAAATGTTGGAGAAGGAACAGCCACCGCTGCAGCTGCAATGGAATCAAAGGGGTGTCTGCAACGGCTAGTAAGGAGGAGTGCAGGTGTCTGGCAAGTTCAGTCGGTGACTGATGTAGGTCACTCCTTGATTGTGTAAGGCCTTGTAGGCGTGAGTGAGGAACCTGAAGTGGCATCTCTTCCGGACGGGGGCTGGTGGGGGTTTTCAAGGTGAGAGGTGATGTGGGTGGCCTAGCTTGGTCCGGGATGAGTCTGGAAGCCTTGTTTTGTATTGTCTAGAGTCTCTTTAGGAGCTGGGAGAACAAGAGGCATAGAGAGCATTACCGTAGTCGAGCCCGGGTGGTGACAAGGGCCTGGGAGACGGTTCTCCTGGTCTGTATATACTGCGGAGAATGCGGACGGTGTGGAAGCAGGAGGAAGAGACTCCATTGATTTGTCGCTTCATGTTCAATTCGCTGTCGAGGATGATACCAAGGGTGCATCCGTGGTCGATTGGAGCGGGTGTGGATCCGAGTTTCGCTGGCCACCAGCTGTGGTTCCATATCGATGAATTTCTCCCAAAGATCAGTGCTTCTGTCTTGTCGGAGGTGAGTTTAAGGCAGTTGGCACTCATCCAGTTAAATATGTTGGTCATGGCATCGCAGAAGTTTGTTCTGGTGGGAGGGGTCTACTGTGGGCAAAAGGATGAGTTATGTGTCGTCTGCGTAGGAGATGATGTTGAGATTCAGTAAGCTGTTGGTTGATGGTCTTCTCGAGTAGTTTGGCAGGGTAGGGGAGCAGAGAGATTGGTCAATACATTTTGAGTTTGCCAGGATTGGATGATAGTTTCTTTAGGAGGGGTCTGATCTCAGTGTGTTTCTATATGTTGAGTAAGGCTGTTGTGTTGATGGAGGCGCTGAGGATGCTGGTGAGTTCTATGCTGATTCGACTGATTCAGAGGTTGAAGAGATGGTGGGGACATGGGTCGGGGAGTGCTCTGGAGTGGATGGATGACATGATGGCCGTGGCGGTTTGTGAGGTGAGTGGTGTCTATTAATTGATTGTACGGTTAAGTACTAAAAGTACATAACACTGACCGAGACATGTATTATTAAGAATCAACCTCTGCATCTAGCTGGACTCTACAGCTCATGTCCTCAGGAGTTTCATTCACATGTTTTTTTTCTATAATCAGTGATCCCAACCAACTTAGGCAAAATATTGCGCTTTGTAAAACTCTCAAATACACTTGTGTTTAGAAGAATAAGACTATGCCAAATACGATGCCCAGTGCTTTGACGTTCTGTGCGGTCTCTGCACTATGGGCAAAGTATGGGACCATTTGAAACAGAAGCCCCATCTTTGGTGCATCCCAGCGAATGTGATTTGTTTTAAGCAGGGTGAAAGAGAGAACATTCCCTCTCTATGAGATGTAAGAGTTAGTCATTCTGAAATATCGGTCGGAAATAAACTTGTGCATCACCAGGGCAGTGGTCACCGAAGCCTTCGGCTATAACAGATGATGCAACGTTCTCTCAGCCTTAGTAGAAAGATGCAGTGTGACAGGACATCAGTGATCGTTTGGGTTGAAAGACACCCTACTTCTGTGATTGACAGGGTGTTGCCACGCCCACCATTGCTGAATCTGTTTTGAATGAGTTACTGCACATGTGCTATTCATTGCATTACTTAGTTACATTCCATTTGATATGTGCTGCATTTATTAAAGGGCTTTGCCCTGGCCCCTGAATGCAGTGTAGTGAGAGGAGATATTTACATTATGTGTCTGTTTCATTATGCTTTTGTTGGGTATGAGTGACGTAGTAGTGTGTTCTGCGTTGTCTTTGACACAGTTATAGTGCGCATTCGTGTGTTTCCTGCATGGTTGTGTTGTTTTGAGTTTGTTGCTTTTTGTCCCTCTGTCCCAATGTTGCCTGGCTTCTTTTCCTTTTCATTAGGAGGAAGGTGTGAGGTGATGTGAGGTGTTGTAAGGTGTTTTGTGTTATGTTTGACACTTTTCAGGATGTTGTGTTGATATCTATCATTTGATGCAGATCTCACTCTTCTCTTGGAAGGATGGTAGGGTCTGTGGTGCCCACCTTGTCAGGCCATTGATGACATCATGGAAGGCCAGTGGGAGGGGGCAGTTCCATAGGTAGGAGCTAGCCATGGGGACCTGGGATGAGCTAGCCATGGGGACATGGGATGAGCTTGCTGTAGCACCTGCTCAAGGTAGGGTCATTCATAATCTCTTTCTTACAGCAGCCTTCTCTCTTGACCATTACCACTTCAGTTACAAGTCCACACCGCCTACCTGTGGATTGTAGCATCACAAACATGTCTCGATTCTGAAGCTGCGGTCATTGTAATGGACTGTATCACTCGTATAGTGCTCAGTACAACTGATGAGGCCTAAAAGCGCTTCGGGTGGACACGGAAGAGGCCAGTGTGTTTGATGAGTGTGAGTATGTGCTTATAAAGCGGCAGAAGGGAGAGTACAGAGAAACAGGATGCATAAGGGTGTTGGCAAGAGAGGTGCAGAGAGAAGAAACTGAGAGAAGAGACTAAGTGCAATGATGGTGGAAGGAGAGAGACAGCTGTAGTTACAGGCACAAAATTATAAGATAAGAGAAGACAACATGAGAGAGACTGAGAAGAGGAGAGAACCTCACAGGGAAGATATCACAAATACACCAAGATGAGAGACAACTGACCAGAGGAAGACCTAGAAGAGCGGGCCACGTGAACGGCATGGAGAGGCAGGCTGATGGAGGGATAGAGAGGGTGCGAACACAAAGACAGCAAAAGAAATGTAAATGAAGGAGAAGACATTGAAAGAGCAATGACTAAATATGGCCAACGAGAATAGAACAATAATTTAGTACCCACATTGGAAAAAGAAAAGAAATGAAGAAATAAAGACTGCCAGACCCTATGGAGGGTTGCTATGAGGAGTATGAGGGTGGTATGATGCCATGATGTCTTTGGAGGGAGCTGTGAAGGGACTGCACGAGGCCTGTGGAGGGACTGCATGGGGTCTGCGGAGGGGAGGAACATGGAGCCTGCGGAAAGAAGGCATGGGGCCTGGGGAAGGGTGGCCCGAGGCCTCGGGAGGGATGGCATGGGACCCGGGGAGGGGTGGCACTAGGCCTGGGGAGGGGTCCAGAAGACAGATGGCTCAGGGCCTGCGTAGGGATGGTACATGCCCTGTGGTTGAATGGCATGGGGCCTGGTGAGGGATGGCCTGAGGCATGGGGAGGGATGGCATGGGTCCTGCGGTCCAGAAGACAGATGGCTCAGAGTCTGCGTAGGGATGCTACATGCCCTGTGGTGGAATGGCATGGGGCCTGGGGAGGAATGGCATGGGGCCTGGGGAGGGATGGCATGGGGCCTGGGGAGGGATGGCATGGGGTCTGGGAGGAGTGGCATGCGGCCTGGGGAGGGATGGCATGGGGCCTGGGGAGGGATGGCATGGGGCCTGGGGAGGGATGGCATGGGGCCTGGGGAGGGATGGCATGGGGTCTGGGGAGGGATGGCATGGGGCCTGGGAGGAGAGGCATGCAGCCTGGGGAGGGATGGCATGGGGTCTGGGGAGGAGTGGCATGGGGCCTGGGGAGAGATGGCATGGGTCCTGCGGTCCAGAAGACAGATGGCTCAGAGTCTGCGTAGGGATGGTACATGCTCTGTGGTGGAATGGCATGGGGCCTGGTGAGGGATGGCATGGGGAGGAATGGCATGGGGCCTGCTGATGGTATGAGGTCTGCAAATGGATTGCACGAGGCCTACAAGAAACGGACAGCCCGTGGCCATGCACACAGCATGAGGAGTGGGAGGGAAGGAGGGCAGCTCAGAATGCACCAGTACCTCTTCTTAGAAGGAAAGTGGAAGCCAGCATAGGAAGAGAAGAGCGGCTTCCGAGGGGCCGAGACCAGGGCCTCGCTGTCGGAGTGCGAGCCTGACGGGCTTTGGCTGAGGAGAGGCAGCAGCAGGGCCACAAGAAAAGAGAAAGTGTGTAAGAAGAGACAAAACAGTGTTAGGAGAGAGAAAACAGTGTAAGGAGAGAGAAAACAGTGTTAAAAAAGAGAAAACAGCATAAGAAGAGAAGAAAGAAAACTGCAGGTAGAGAGAAAACAGTGTGAGAAGAGAGAAAACTGTGTAAGGAGAGAGAACGCAGTTTAAGGAGAGACAAAGCAGTATAAAGAGAGGAAACAGTGTAAAGAGAAACAAAACAGTGTTAGGAGAGAGAAAACAGTGCAAGGAGAGAGGAAATAGTGTGAGGAGAGAGAAACCGTATAAGAAGAGAGAAACTGTATAAGGAGAGAGAAAACAGTGTATGGAGAAACAAAATAGTGTTAGGAGAGAGAAAATAATGTCAGAAGAGAGAAAACAGTGTAACGATAGAGAGAAAACAATGTAAGAAGAGAGAAAACTGTGTAAGGTGAGAGAAAACAGTGTAAGGAAAAATAACAGCGTTAGGCGAGAGAAAACAGTGTAAGGTGATAGAAAGCAGCATAAGGAGAGAGATAACTGCGTACGGAGAGAGAAAACAGTGTAAGGGGAGAGAACAGAGTGCAAGGAGAGCGAAAACAGTGCAAGGAGAGAGAAAACAGTGCAAGGAGAGAGAAAACAGTGCAAGGAGAGAGGAAACAGTGTGAGGAGAGAGGAAACAGTGTGAGGAGAGAAGAACAGAGGAAACAGTGTCAGAAGAGAGGAAACAGTTTTCGGAGACAGAAAACAATGTAAGGAGAGAGAAAACAGTGTAAGAAGAGACGAACAGAGGAAACAAAGTAAGAATAGAGGAAACAGTGTCAGAAGAGAGGAAACAGTGTTCAGAGAGAGAAAACAATGTAAGAAGAGAGGAAGCGGAGTAAGAAGAGACAAACAGAGGAAACAGTGTAAGAAGAGAGGAAACAGTGTAAGGAGAAAGACAATAGTGTTAGGAGAGGCGAGTGAGCCAAGCAACGACCTCTTAGAAACAAACGGTGGATGGCAGGAGGTAGGGCAAGAAGATAGGGCACAGCAGGGGGACAGAAAAAACAGGGTACATGAAGATATGGGTGGGGCTAAACTTGTAGGGAATGCAAGGCACAGGAGTGGGGACTGGAAGCAAGGGCACAAGAGTGGGGGGTAGAAAAGTATGGAGGCAGGAAGTACAGGAGAAAGAACAGGAAGTGAATGGGGAGACAGTAAGACACAGGAGAGGAGGCACAGGACAGGGAGAAACAAAGATGACACAAGGGACAGAAAGACATGAGGGTCGGAAGGCACAGAAAAGTGGGCAGTAACAGACAAGAGAAGACAGGAAGGCACTGGAAGGAGGGACCGGAAGACAACAGGAAGACACAGGTGGGGGAGAGGAAGCCACAGGTAAGGTGGGGGGAACAGGAACACACAAGAAAGGGGACACAAAAGTACAATAAAGGGGAAAAGGCTCAAGAGGGGCAGGATGGTACAATAGGGAACAGGAAGCCACAGGAAGGGGGAAACAGCCACGGGAAGGGACAGTCATTCCAAGATGGTGACACACAAGAGTGAAGGGAAGGTGCAAGAGGGGGACAATGAGGCACAAGGGGGGACAGAAAGTTCACAGGAGAAGACAAATAGGCAGAAGGCACAGGAAGAGACAAGACGGTGCAGAAGAAGACAGACGGCACGTGAGGAGACAATCGGACACAGGAAAAGTAAGGGAGAACTAGGAGAAGCCAGGAAGGACCCATGGGCACCGGACGTGAAGTAACAGGAGGGACGAGGAAAGGACCGGAGTGCCAAAAGTGGATAGGGAAGATTTAAAAAACTGAAGCGGAAGAGAGGGCCTATTCAATGGAAAAAAGGGTGTTGCCAGACTGAGTATTGCTCTAGGAGCATAAATCAAAAACAACCCACACCACCTCCCTCTGGTTCCTGAAGCTGACTACTCTTGCCTACCAGAAGCTTGTCTTGTACACTGGGAAGGCTTCATTCTTTTAATCCATTGAAAACTGGTTTGGATGGGAGGCTTGACCAGTGACAGCTCCCCATATCTGCTCAAGACAGTGAAACATGCTTCTCGGCGCTGCCTTCGACAGACCCTTGGAACGTACTCTCCTTCACCGGTACTAACCGAGCCTTAAATCCCGCAGCAGCAAGATCTGCTTGTCTGATGGCATGACATACCTTCCCCAGGGGGGCAGATGGACCACCCAACTGGCAATAGACACAGCTATTTCTTCTAAGTAAGTGACACTGGAGTCACCCAAACTAGTGAACAATACATTTGCCATGTCACAGGGGTTGGAAGTATTCATCTCAAGGGGCATCAGTTGGAGGTGAAAAAGCCCTTCAGGTGTTGCAAACATAGAGCGAGTAGACGTGCTCAGGAATAAAGCAGACCTCAACCTATGTATGAACTTGCTGGCTTGTAAAACGAGATAGGAATTGGTCTTGATAATCACAAAAAATCACAAGGCCACGGATGACCTTTTTGAATGACGTAAAACTGGGTCAGACAAGGGAGTTGGGAGAGCTCATGGAGCCTCGGATCAACATCATGTTGTCTTTGGCCTTGATGCTGCTATGGACCTCGACCTATATCCTTCAACTCTTTACTCAGATAAGCAAGTGGTCACCAATGTCAATGTCTCTATCACCCATGGGGTTTGGCTTAGAAGTGACCATGAGCCGGGCTATTCTCTCCATAAGGTACAACACAAACACCAATACATCTTCAGGAGGTACCTAAAGTTGTTGCCCAAACTTCAACCCTCTTGTGGCCAATTCCACCACAGAGGTGCCATAGACGCACCCTAGTGGTTGGTCTTTCTACATCGACACGGGCAGCGGGTGTGCCGAAGCCACACCAAAGCAAGTCTGTGTGCGCCTGGCCGCGTTCAGCCCCAGCCATGCTACCAGAGCTCACCCCCTCAGGTACACTCAAGGGATGAGTTGCTTAATTTACGCATTTCACAATGCAATCACCAATTTAATTGTAATTCTGAATTGTGTAACTGGCCTTTATGTATATGTCCTCACTGTGGGCTGTCTCTCGAGTTTGCTAATAAGATGAACCTCTGGGCTCCTTCCAGAGCTAACTTTTCTGCTATGATTGCGCCGTTGGCGCCTTCCCCATGGGTTCTACTTTTTCGGCTTGCCTCAAATTGTAGATTCTTGGCCAAACATGCCTTGTTTGTTTATAATTTACCTTTACAGGATCATTGGGAGTTAATGTTTTTAACCTGGTTAAAGGGGTTTTCTTCTACTGAGAAAGTTTTAGCTCTCCCCCGGGTTTCAAATTCAGCATACTGATCGTGAGGATAAAAATGCAAGCGGTGGATCAACAGTGCACTCATCCTCCTTTTCTTGCGTTATATAAAAATTTACAAATATAGCAAATATTGAGGCTGTTTTCGCACCTTCATATGCTTTATCTGGTGCACTAATCTACAGATCGCTAGAGTGCTTCGCTAATTCCCTCCACCTATTGACGGATGTGCTCGACCAATTGCCGTCACCCCATTCTGATTTCCTGGGGTTAGGTGATTTCAATTCACATTTAAAGCACCTGAGTTGTAGGAATGCTCAGCTGTTTTTGTCCACTCTTGAGGGATTCAGTCTAGAACAGTTAGAAAAGAATCCCACACACAAAGCAGGTCACATCATCAATTTTATCTTTTTGAGTCCTTTGACCGTTCTGGTCAAACCTGCCCAAAAGCTAATCTGGTCTCACCATTTTCTGATTCCATGTAAAGTTTTTTTTCGACCATGCCCAGTAGACAACAGGCTGCGGTTCAGAAAACCGATAGAGAATGGCATAAAATCTCAGAACCTTGGCTACTTGAAGCGCTATCATTGATACCTATCAATTTATCTGTTTCTTTAGTTCTGGATGTGGTAGGTTTAATGATTGGCTATCAGAGGTTCTGGATTTAGTTGCCCCTTATAAATGTTCTATTTTTAAGACATCAAGGCCATCTGCTCCAGGGGTCTCACCTGCATTAAGGGAGGATCTGCCTCAATGCAAACTCCTGGAGCGCAAATGGAGGAACTTGTACAACACAGATACAAAACTTGTTCACAAAGCAGCCCTGCAAAAATATCGCACTTCATTCGTAGGGCCCACCAGGCTCAAATCTCGCCCACAACTGTAGCCACAACTAACAAGTGCTGCAAGATTTTTAAAATTGTTAATTCTTTTCACTTCCCCATCCCCTCTAAAAACCCTCTCAGCAGCTCGATCGATTCATGCGAGGATGTTTCAGATTTCTTTTTTAAGACAGGTCAAACTATTTACAATCAATTTTCATGGCAGGATTCAAAGTATCTCCTAAAGGATCCCGTCTCATTCCCCAGCTCTTTACTTCCTGCTTTTAATTACATTTTCCTGGAAGATTCCTCTGCTGAATTAGTTAAATGCAAATCAGGATCCCCTTTAAATCAATGCCAGCCGGATGATTTAAAACTTCCCTCCACTCTGGGGAACTCCATTTTGAATAAACTGATGAACTCTTCACTTGAACTTGCCTTTGTACCGCAAACAGGCTCTTCCGCTTCCTTTATTAAATAAAAACAGAATTCTGACCCTGAGGTATTAAGTGACTTCAGACCCAGCTCACACCTGCTGGTAATGGCTAAACTGCTGGAGAAGTTAGTAAACAGACACCCCTCCCATTCCTCAGACCCTAATCATCAGCTACATGGCTCTGTCCGGATTCTGATCAGGATTCAGTGGTGAATCAGTCTTACTTCAGGCTACTGAGCTCATTAAGGAAAATCTTGACCAAAACTCCTCCGCGATGGTGGTTTTTCTTGATCTGTCCTCGGCGTTTGACCTAATTATTCTTCCTATTTTGCTAAAGAGGTTCAGTAGGACTAGAATCGAGGACAAGCCTTGCCCTAGCTTAAATCTTTTAGTGAGGATAGGACTCAGGCAGCCTTCCCTCCCCTCTCTCAGACTTCTTCCTCCAAGCCACTAGAGGGTGGAGTTCCACAGAGTTCTGCAGTCAGCCCCCCCCTTTTCAACATGTATTTAGAGCCTCTAGCGAGTCTGGTGGAATCCTGGGGGGTACGCGTGGTCTCTTATGCGGACGACACACAGCTCCTTTTGTTCTTGCAGGAGAATGAGGTTGTCTTAAGTCAGTAGTAGAATGGATGAATAATAACTTGTCTTAGGCTCAATTCTGATAAATCAGAGATTTTATGATTTTTTTTTTTTTTTTTGCAACCAAGCACACCCCTGATTCCTGCAACTGGTGGCCGGCTGAGTTTGGGGCCCACTCCTTAGCCGGCACAGACTGTAAGAAATTTGGGTGTCAAACTTGATTCCAACCTTTCCTTTGAACCCCAAATTAAGGCAACTTCGTCAATCTGTTTTGCTTAGAACTTTAAACAGGATGGTACATTTGGTGCCTGAAGATACTGGCAAGAGTAAGGTTCATGCCCTGTGGCTTCTAAAGTGGGTGATGCAAACAGTCTATACTTGGGTCTACCTGCAAATCTAACTCAGTGACTTCAGGCGAGCCAAAATGCTGCTGCGCGTCTGGTTACCTTTAACCAAGCGGATGCAATTCAAGGCGCTAATTTTTGCCTTCAGAGCATTTGAACAGAAAGGACCTCTTTACCTAGGGAAGAGGTTCAAGGCTTAGGATCAAGTTGGATCCTTGAGATCTAACAATCTAAAACACCTGCTGCGGTTCGCAAAGTTAGGAGAGGTGGGTGGGAGATCTTTTGTCTATCTCACCTCCAGACTCTGGAAGTCACTTCCTCTAGCCTTCACCTTCTCCCGTCAGAAACTGCTTTTAGAAAGAATCTGATAACTTTCCTCTTTAATTTTCGTCTGGTTGGTACCTGATTTGGGGTTGGGTTTGGTTATTGACTCTTGCTGCTAGCGCTCGGACGCCTCTTCCGAAGCTGCCGTGCGCTTTGTAAATGCTTATTGCACTGATTGTATTGTACGGTCAAGGAGGACGTCATCAGGACTCAGTCCCTCATTTCTGATGCACCCCTTTCTTCAGGCTACAACCTTTATGCTGATGGACACTCATCGGGTCCCAGGACCATATCTAAAGGGGCTTCCCACCATATCTAAGGGGCTTCCCACCATTGGTTTTCCACAGTCTAGACAAGATGAGCACTCTCTTTGCTTCGTGTCTTTCCTGGAGACCCGTCACCAGTCCTCCAGTGGCGTCGGTCACCACAGTCCCCGTCACCAGTGATCTCCTAAGGCCTTCCCACCATTGAACTCCTGTGAAGTCTTTCTAATGTGGACCCAACATCCTGGAATGTGTCTCCTGCCCTTGGGGGCTAGCTGGACTGCTTGCTTTTGGGGGAGTTGCTTAGGATAATGCTCTGCAAGAAGGGCTCCTCAAGAATGACACTGAATGACCCCAGGATGGTATCTACCTTGCACCCCGTTTCTTCTAGGCATCTTGCACATCGCCGCAGAGGACCTGAACGTTGTCAGCGTGGCTTCTTTCATCTTCACATGGCCTTTTTGTTCAACACATCAAGTTCTAGAATAACTTAATTTCCATTTTACTCGCCCACCCACACGTGGCTCTAACGCTGGATACGCATAGGAGATAACAGCAATACAGGGATGTGGGGAGAGTATTGGGGTACCAGTGCATATGTTTTGCCAACACAGACATGTTAGCGTCCCTGTTAGTGGCGTGGACACAAGATTAGTAACCAATGCTGCAACTTCAGAGTCTGCACAGATTTTCAAAGTGTAATTCTGGGGGTACGCAGGGACTTGCTAGTGACTACCTGGGCTCTTTAGGAATTGTGGTGAGGTGCTCATCTGAGCATAAGTTTGGCAATGCCCAGGAGTTCTGGGCTAACTACCTTAAAACAGATAGTCAGGCTTCCTGACTTCTTCTCTTGATGCCTGAGCCCTTTACTCCTGGGGTTGTGCACACACCTTGCATGCACACTGTTCTGACATTCTGTATGTGCTCCTCCACGTGACTGTGCACACTAGCCTGTTATTTTGCATGCACAAACATGCACGCTCTTGAGATTACAAGGCACCCCCATGTTAGTCGCTCACATGCTGAGATTTTGCATGCAAACACATGCACGCTCGCCCACGTTAGCCGCCCACACGCTGAGATTTTGCATGCACACTCGCCAACGTTAGTCGCCCACACACTGAGATTTTGCATGCACACACATGCACGATCGCCCACGTTAGTCGCCCACACGCTGAGATTTTGCATGCACACACATGCACGCTCGCCCACACGCTGAGATTTTGCATGCACACTCAAGCCGGTGATTGGTACTAGCTAGGCTCCTGCAATACTCGTGTTCTACCGCCCTGACAGGAAGTACATGCAGAGTTGCAGTTTAAAATTCGCACTGTTGGTGGTGGGAGAGTTGCACGATTCCCACAGCACTGCTACTGATGTTCAACACTGCCTGGAAGCAGCACTCACCTGGGAACTGGGGACAAGGGTGGAGAGGAAGAGGTTGAAGGGAAAGCAAAATGGCGTCCAGTGGGGCTGGCGGATGCATCAACGAGGTCAGGCATGGCCGGAGAAGTGCCCACTGTCTGCGTGATGACCAGCTCAGGGTCCAGAACAAACAGCTCCTCCTGAGAGATCTCGGTCACGAAATTCAGGTGCTCCTGGAGGACAGAAAGGAGAGTCAGCCCTGGTAGGACCCCAGCACCATGAGGCCATTTCTGGCTCGCTGCACCCCTGTCGCAGGAGGCCACAGACACTCACCTGCCCACGGTCTATCCGGTAGAAGCGGTCGGCTGTCGTGGCTGCAAGACAACAGAGAATACCGGGGTCGTTAAGGGATGCCAGGATGATGATATAAATGGTAGGCCGTGTGCTAACGACCACTCACAGACCACCCTGTAAACAAGACCCCAAACCACAAGCACATGGGAAGGTAGAAGAAGGCAGCTTTGATGCATTGATAAGGATCACAGATGAGGACCCCCAGAATCATCCAGGTCCACCAACTCGACGCCGGCTGGAACACCACACAGTTTACCTGTCAGGCTCAACTTATGCTGCAGCTAGAGGTTGGGTGGTGAGATGCAGCAAAGGGGTTCTGGTCAGCAATGAGGTGTTTCTGCCTATCTGTGAGGCAGTGGCGTAGCGTGGGTTGTCAGCACCCGGGGCAAGGCAAGTAATTTGCGCCCCCTAACCCGTGGATTTTAGCACTCGCGAGTGTGAGCGCGCCCCCCCCCCCCAGATGTTGCGCCCGGTGCGGCCGGCCCCCCCCTGCACCCCCCACGCTACGCCACTGCTGTGAGGTCAACGGGGGAAACACCATTACCCTGCACCATCACACATTGTTTTGTGCACATTCAGCCACAGCGTTTTACTGATAAAACAGATCATTTTGTGAGAGATGTGATTGAGTTGAGCACTTCAGTAAAGTTACACCATTGCTCAACTCAAACCATGCACGGGAGATGGAGCCTGGCCCTCAGCAAGATGGAGCGAACTCCGAGCGCCATATGCACGGATCCTTCTGGCACTCCGGTGAGGGACCCAGCATGTGAGGTGGCAACAAGCAGAGACCGACACAGGCCTGGCGGGGAGCATGGAGAGACTATGGTGCACCCACAGACCGACACAGGCCTGGCGGGGAGCATGGAGAGACTATGGCGCACCCACAGACCGACACAGGCCTGGCGGGGAGCATGGAGAGACTATGGCGCACCCACAGACCGACACAGGCCTGGCGGAGAGCATGGAGAGACTATGGCGCACCCACAGACCGACACAGGCCTGGCGGGGAGCATGGAGAGACTATGGCGCACCCACAGACCGACACAGGCCTGGCGGGGAGCATGGAGAGACTATGGCGCACCCACAGACCGACACAGGCCTGGCGGAGAGCATGGAGAGACTATGGCGCACCCACAGACCGACACAGGCCTGGCGGGGAGCATGGAGAGACTATGGCGCACCCACAGACCGACACAGGCCTGGCGGAGAGCATGGAGAGACTATGGCGCACCCACAGACCGACACAGGCCTGGCGGAGAGCATGGAGAGACTATGGCGCACCCACAGACCGACACAGGCCTGGCGGAGAGCATGGAGAGACTATGGCGCACACCTAAAGTCCGAGTGTGGCACCTCTGACGATGGCGGCCTCCGCAGAAGCAATCTGTGGCATTACAATAACACAGCCCAGGTGAGCACATGACAACCCGGGTTGGAGAGCATGGACAAACCAATGGGATGCAACGTGGGCCCATGATAAAAGCTGAAGAAGACCATTTTGAAAGAGACATGTTGACATTTTACAGTCTAAGGCGGTCATTCTGACTTTGGCGGGCGGCAAGGCCGCCCGCCAAAGTCCCGCCGTCAGAATACCGCTGCGCGGTCAAAAGACCGCCGCAGTAATTCTGAGTTTCCCGCTGGGCTGGCGGGCGACCGCCAGAAGGCCGCCCGCCAGCCCAGCGGGAAACCCCCTTCCATGAGGATGCCGGCTCCGAATGGAGCCGGCGGAGTGGAAGGGGTGCGACGGGTGCCGTTGCACCCGTCGCGATTTTCAGTGTCTGCTTGGCACTGAAAATCTTGGTGGGGCCCTGTTAGGGGGCCCCTGCAGTGCCCATGCCATTGGGTCAAAACCGCCAGAACCAGGCTGGCGGGAAGGGGGTCGGAATCCCCATGGCGGCGCTGCCTGCAGCGCCGCCATGGAGGATTCCCAAGGGCAGCGGGAAACCGGCGGGACACCGCCGGTTTCCCGTTTCTGACCGCAGCTGTACCGCCGCGGTCAGAATGCCCATGGATGCACCGCCAGCCTGTTGGCGGTGCATCCGCGGTCCCCGGCCCTGGCGGTAGTCAACCGCCAGGGTCGGAATGACCCCCTAAGTCCTTTACCTGCCTAATCCTGCCAGGGAGCTCCGACGCAGATCCCCGGCTGCAGGTTTGACTGCGCACCGTGGAGTCGCAACGGAGCCAGGGTAGTGTCAGCGGAAGGAGAGTACGTATCCACAGAGTCCAACTCAAGACCAGGACGAATAGATGGACAAGATACAAGCAACCCACAGTATATGGCACGTTCAACCCCCTAAAGGGTAAGCTTGTCCAAAAACACCCAGAATGTCTAGCATCAGTATGGGTGCAGCCACAGACCGATCCGTAACTAAATTCAACAACACAATCACCGAACTATCCCCAGAGAGAGATGAATTCCTGAGGGTGCACTACAGGTTTAAACAATCCCTGCAAACTCCTGTAAATTAATTTTGTATTCGAGGAAGACAGAGAAGGGCTTCAAGAATCTCCCTGAGCTTGGACACAATAACCAGCCACAGATCAATGTCTGCTTTCATCTGCCTCCCAGGTTCTGCTGCTCTTCGTGGCCACGCTTCGTGTACTGCGCATAACTTTAGCCTCACCAATGACTCCCGTGTGTGCACCACACTTACACCGATCAGTTAACCAGACAAACTCCATCCACCTAGCTTCTGGGTGCACCTGACCCATGAAATCCTGGTGCTAAGATGAGCAGAAACAATGCAGAACTGGTCCCTTTCACAAATAACACTGGGAAGTGTCTGGGAGATAACATGATACATGTAGTGAGTAAGTCACACACAGTACACAGGGGTAGCCCCTCAACAACTCCCTCCTAAAGTGTTATGTTATTGAAGGAAAAAAATATTCTCATCATTGGCACCCTGGGGTGAAAGTGCACCTACATTCCCATGTGCAGCATGCATGTCACGGTTACGCTGAAACCAGGAGGATGACCCGCCACTGGAGTTTTCTACTAGCCGCGGGGATTGATTGCAAACAGCTCAGTAGGGCATGGTCACCTTACACTAGGAAGGAAGCCTATGACTGCTTAGGGGCAGCTTCTGAAGGGCCAAGATCATTGCTAAACACTCACTCCACACTCCAGCACTTCGAGTATGTAACAGGGGTTCCAGAATCCCTATTCCTCACTTGATTCAAAACAACTCAAAACCATTAGAGGACAATGTATGCAGCTTTGGGGTAATAAGTGTCAAACAGAGAGGATATGGAAAGCCAAGGGGGCGAGGGGGCCGACTGCTTCACATCAAGGATCCGTACAGCAGTATCACGCTCCGTTACAGGAGAAACATTAGCTATTAAATAATCCTGTCCAGAGGAAGGCTGGGGACAGGCAGTAATCCCCTGAAACAATCCACAAAGCTTGCAGTTTGCTTTAGCCCAATACTGGTAAAGTTTCACCAGCCCTCGATCCCTGTGGCTTCGATGGCGTTGGTATCTCTAGCCCAGGTTCATCACGCGCTCCGAGGCACTTCCGTCTTTGGATTTAGTTTCCTTGGGGTTTTTTGTAATCACTTAGTAAGTAGGACTCAGGTAGCCAATTCACATAGGGTAGAGGTTGTAAATATATTTAATAGGTTACAGGATAAGTTACAAGTTAGTTGAAAGATACCCATTACAAATTTTAGAATGATGGTTCGAACACACCTTTGCTTCCTGCTACAGTGAGGGTAAAAAGACACCCATTGTGTTATGCACAATATGCCCTGTTCTGGGTTGAGTGAGGGTTTAAAGATACCCGTGTTGTGGTTCATTTGATTGTTTCTACCTGGTGGAGTAGTAGGTGGTGTGTTCAGTGGGACCTGTATATGGGTGTACTTATGGTTTTGTATGGATGGGGTCGGATACAACCATTGTTTAAACAATTTATAGGGTTTGAATAATTTATAGGACTATCGAAGCTCGAGTCTCTTACATTTCCTGTTTGCATTTTATTATTCTTTAAAGGAAGGAGATGTGTTATGATCTGCTATGCCGGTGATGCATTCTGTGCACATCTCCACTCTGCTCTGCTCAGCCAGTGTGTGATGTCATGGATTGTTGGAGAGTGACTGGTGTGACAGAGAGAGTGGGCTGAGCAGAGAGGATGCTGCTCCTGGTGGCGTCTTCTTATGAAGTAACTTATAACTCATCCTGTAACCTTTTAAATAAATCTACAACCTCTATCTTGGGTAAACTGGCTACCTGACTCCTACTTGGCAAGGAAGAATATTAATTATAACAGGTTCCAAGACTGTCCATGACTCACGAGACATCACTGGGGCCTGGAGGGCTCAGGCAGCCAACATCACTGATATATGATGTGATGTGGTCCTGAGCCTGTTTGACTCACTATGGGGCTCATTACCAACCCGGCAGTTCAGACCACCATGCCGGCGGCGGTGGAAAAGACCGCCACGGGCATGGCGGTCTGAACCGCCATATAATGAACACAGGGAGAGCCGCCTGTGGCGGCCCTCCACCACCGCCAGGCTACCGCCGGCAGGCAGCCGGACGATGGCGGATTACATTATCCGACAGGGCAGCATTGCAAGCAGCGCTGCCCTCCGGATAATGTACCCTGTTTCCCCCAGCCTTTCCCTGGCGGGTTCCCCCGCCAGGGAAAGGCTGGCGGAAAGGGTGCTCCGGGGCCGCTCTGGGGGCCCCTGCACTTGGCATGGGCAGTGTAGGTGCCCCCGTGCAGTGCCCTGTCACACAGGTCACTGCCCGATTTACGGGCAGTGATCTGCACGACGGGTGCTGCTGCACCCGCCGCACTGAGGCACTGACGACGGCTCCACAATGTCGCGGCCCAGCAGAAGTTTCGTAATGCGGCCAGCGGGGTCTCAAGGGGGCTGGCGGTCTATGGAAAAACCACCACCATGAACACGGCGGTGTTCACCGCCGTGTTCATAATGACCCCCTTTGTCTGGAGTTCTGAGGCAAGCGGCATCACTGACGTTGGCTGCGGACATTTTCGGAACCACAAAATCATTAGGGTTGGAGATCTCAGAAATGGTACATCACTCCATACTGGATCTCCTGTGGTTCTGAGGCCTTCAGCATCACTAGGTCTGCAGATCTCAGGCAGCTTACAATGCAGACATAGGATCTGGACGTAGGACATAGGATAGGGACGTATGCTCACAAGAGCCATACAGCGGATATTTTCATCCCAACAAAGATTCCAGGTCGTTGGAGCTGCCAGCAGAACGTTTCTATGTCGTAACTCGGAAGAAGCTGAAGACATTCTCTGTGGACCCTGAATCCAAATGCCTGAATGAAGAACATCAGTCGCAACCAGGATCAAGACCGCCACAAGCCACAACTATGAAACAGGACCAGCCATACCATGCAGGAGGCCAGATCACGCTTGCCAGATGAAGGCAGGGGGTCTCCCAGGAGGACTGCCCACGCCTAGCAGGCACATTACCACACGCCTGTGAGCATCTGTCCTCCCTCACCTCTGTGGGTTCCTCCACATGTAACAAGTGCACTTCCTTCGGCCATGCTCACACTGTGCACGGTCGATTATAATCCACCCGTACTGCAAGAGTGTCCTGAGACATGGGGAGCAGCTTCCGAAGTTCGACTGCTATGATGCTGCGCTCAAACAATGTGTGGCCCATTACCGAATCCAAGACTGGGAATGTGCGAGTCCGCCTCACCGCTGCTTTCTGAGAGAGAGGGGAACGGAGGAACTGACCTGTTTTACCTGAAGCCTTAGAGAAGATTTAGGTAGAAGCAGGTCCCAGGCCCAGCTCACCCCGTGCTGCTGCATCGCTCTTGCTCCCGTCTTCTCATTGCTTTCCCCCTGTTTTCAGTGCCTTATCCTTGCTTTTCTCTTGTTCTCGCAGTTTTTGCTTTGCTTTCCCCCCATTTTTGTGTGCATTCTCCTTGCTTTTCCCCTGTATTCTGTGCCTTCTCCTTGCTTTTCTGTTGTTCTCGCTGTGTTCTCTTTGCTTTTATCTAGTTTTTGTGTGCATTCTCCTTGCTTTTCCCCTGTTTTTGTGTGCATTCTCCTTGCTTTTCCCCTGTTTTTGTGTGCATTCTCCTTGCTTTTCCCTAGTTTTTGTGTGCATTCTCCTTGCTTTTCCCGTTTTTGTGTCCATTCGCCTTGCTTTTCCCCTGTTTTTGTGTGCATTCTCCTTGCTTTTCCCTAGTTTTTGTGTGCATTCTCCTTGCTTTTCCCCAGTTTTTGTGTGCATTCTCCTTGCTTTTCCCTAGTTTTTGTGTGCATTCTCCTTGCTTTTCCCTAGTTTTTGTGTGCATTCTCCTTGCTTTTCCCCTGTTTTTGTGTGCATTCTCCTTGCTTTTCCCCTGTTTTTGTGTGCATTCTCCTTGCTTTTCCCTAGTTTTTGTGTGCATTCTCCTTGCTTTTCCCCTGTTTTTGTGTGCATTCTCCTTGCTTTTCCCTAGTTTTTGTGTGCATTCTCCTTGCTTTTCCCCTGTTTTTGTGTGCATTCGCCTTGCTTTTCCCCTGTTTTTGTGTGCATTCTCCTTGCTTTTCCCTAGTTTTTGTGTGCATTCTCCTTGCTTTTCCCCTGTTTTTGTGTGCATTCTCCTTGCTTTTCCCCTGTTTTTGTGTGCATTCTCCTTGCTTTTCCCTAGTTTTTGTGTGCATTCTCCTTGCTTTTCCCCTGTTTTTGTGTGCATTCTCCTTGCTTTTCCCCAGTTTTTGTGTGCATTCTCCTTACTTTTCCCCTGTTTTTGTGTGCATTCTCCTTGCTTTTCCCTAGTTTTTGTGTGCATTCTCCTTGCTTTTCCCCTGTTTTTGTGTGCATTCGCCTTGCTTTTCCCCTGTTTTTGTGTGCATTCTCCTTGCTTTTCCCTAGTTTTTGTGTGCATTCTCCTTGCTTTTCCCCTGTTTTTGTGTGCATTCTCCTTGCTTTTCCCCTGTTTTTGTGTGCATTCTCCTTGCTTTTCCCTAGTTTTTGTGTGCATTCTCCTTGCTTTTCCCCTGTTTTTGTGTGCATTCTCCTTGCTTTTCCCTAGTTTTTGTGTGCATTCTCCTTGCTTTTCCCCTGTTTTTGTGTGCATTCGCCTTGCTTTTCCCCTGTTTTTGTGTGCATTCTCCTTCCTTTTCCCTAGTTTTTGTGTGCATTCTCCTTGCTTTTCCCCTGTTTTTGTGTGCATTCTCCTTGCTTTTCCCCTGTTTTTGTGTGCATTCTCCTTGCTTTTCCCTAGTTTTTGTGTGCATTCTCCTTGCTTTTCCCCTGTTTTTGTGTGCATTCTCCTTGCTTTTCCCCAGTTTTTGTGTGCATTCTCCTTACTTTTCCCCTGTTTTTGTGTGCATTCTCCTTGCTTTTCCCTAGTTTTTGTGTGCATTCTCCTTGCTTTTCCCCTGTTTTTGTGTGCATTCTCCTTGCTTTTCCCCTGTTTTTGTGTGCATTCTCCTTGCTTTTCCCTAGTTTTTGTGTGCATTCTCCTTGCTTTTCCCCTGTTTTTGTGTGCATTCTCCTTGCTTTTCCCCTGTTTTTGTGTGCATTCGCCTTGCTTTTCGCTAGTTTTCACTGCTCTCTTGTTGCTTTTGCCCCGTATTTTGAGCGGCCTCCCGCACAAATCCGGACCATCACTTCACTTCCAGAACTCTGAAGGGCCCTGAAGACCTGGCTGTTCAATGAGCCTCGCACCTGGATACCCTGTGGGGTGATTAGCTGGACTTTGCAAATCCTGATTGATTGAAGTAGACTTTGTGCTCTTTAGAGGAACAACTGATCTATTTTTACTATTCGGGGTTTTACAGATCTCATGGTTTAAAGGTGGGCCGGCCATAACTTTTACTCCTAGTGTCCCCAGTTGCTAGTGTGCTGACTGGGTGGGTCCAGGGACACCCCTGGTCCTCTTCTTGAGAGATCTTCAGCACCCATGTGTTACCCTGGGTATTGGCCAGTTCCCTGCACCAGAAGGCCCCTCAGGAAGATCTGACTCCATATGGAACCTGGAGCCCCACACGACACAGGACCTGGCTTAGAGTTCAGCAGATGGAAGGAAGGGCAGTCCGGGTGGCGGAGGACTTTACGTCCGCCACCAAGATTTACTCTACCCCTCAATATCACTGCCAGCCCTGCGCTGAATGCCTGGATTTGTATGAACTGTTGTCACAGCCGCCCATACAAAGTCATTTAAAAGTTTGGTTTGCGTCTGTCGCTTATACCAAAGTTTTTCAATTATTTCCTTTTCAAAAACAAATTCCAAAGTGGGATTTTGTCATTGGCAAAATTAAAACTAATGATCTGACGGCATGATAGTTTTCTCCCACGGCGCGAGGGTCATTTTAATGTTCTTATTTTTCACTGTCCCTCACAGCCAGGATATTTTTGGCCTTGACGGGCAGTAAATAAACTTAAAATAAAAAACACGAGACCATCAACTCTAAATAGGGGCAACATTTGGAAGGTTTGCCTCCAGTGCCCTTACTCCCTCTGGCCACCGGAAGAAGATGTATGTACCCGGAGTACATGTTACTGTTTTAGCGTAAGCCTGGCAGTCATCTGACTCTAAATCAGGCAGGCAGGCAGACTTTTTGGAGGACAGGGTGCTGGTTGCAACTGAGTACTGTGTCCGACAATCTCTAAATCAGACCCCTAAGTCCTGAACCGTGCGAGGTGTCTGCTACGCACAACAATGCAGTTTGGGCTCCTGATTAAATGTACTTTGTCTTTGGAAACCAGTCCCTTTGGGCGGTGTAAAAGCATAGGTTTATCATTGGTGCGAATTCTATTTCATCAGTGGCATAGCTTTGGGGTGGTGTTACACCCCCCCCCCCAATAACTGTATTTTCTGAAGAATAGTTGGGTGCAGGTGCTTTCAGTCGGGTATGTTGAGGTGTCTGTCCGATTTCACCTGGGATTTTTGCAAGCACACAGACACAAATCCACACACACTCATCTCTGTTTGGAAAATGCTCAAAATGTTGGTTATTTTACAACGTTTTGCGCGTCTCTCACTTAGTGCCCTAACCAGCCCGCATTCATCTCCCTTCCCACTGCCCCTTAAGCCCCTCTCATGCGCCCACCCTCCTTGTCCTATGATGTATTTTAACATTATGTGCCAGCCTGATTGTTGGGAAATCACCCCCCAATCTTACTCACCAGGCTACGCCCCTGCATTTCACTTTTGGGGAGAGGCAGAGCTCAGACACTTTTAGCAGCATCTCAGGTACTGGACACAAACCCACTGAGCTGCCGCGCCCTTGCACCGGGGGCTGCCGTGAATCTGGGGGATGGACACAAACCCACTGAGCTGCCCCGTCCCTGCACCCGGGGCTGCCACTGAGCTGCCGCGTCCTTGCACCCGGGGCTGCCACTGAGCTGCTGCGTCCTTGCACCCGGGGCTGCCACTGAGCTGCCCGTCCTTGCACCCGGGGCTGCGGTGAAACTGGGGGATGGACACAAACCCACTGAGCTGCCCCGTCCTTGCACCCGGAGCTGCCGCTTCCTTGCCCCCGGGGCTGCGGTGAATCTGGGGGATGGACACAAACCCACCGAGCTGCCCCGTCCTTGCACCCGGGGCTGCGTTGAATCTGGGGGATGGACACAAACCCACTGAGCTGCCGCGTCCTTGCACCCGGGGCTGCGGTGAATCTGGGGGATGGACACAAACCCACCGAGCTGCCGCGTCCTTGCACCCGGGGCTGCGGTGAATCTGGGGGATGGACACAAACCCACCGAGCTGCCCCGTCCTTGCACCCGGGGCTGCGGTGAGGGATGGACACAAACCCACTGAGCTGCCCCGTCCTTGCACCCGGGGCTGCGGTGACTCTGGGGGATGGACACAAACCCACTGAGCTGCCCAATCCTTGCACCCGGGGCTGCGGTGAGGGATGGACACAAAGCCACTGAGCTGCCGCGTCCTTGCACCCGGGGCTGCGGTGAGGGATGGACACAAACCCACTGAGCTGCCGCGTCCTTGCACCCGGGGCTGCGGTGAATCTGGGGGATGGACACAAACCCACTGAGCTGCCCCGTCCTTGCACCCGGGGCTGCCACCGAGCTGCCCCGTCCTTGCACCCGGGGCTGCCGTGAGGGATGGACACAAACCCACTGAGCTGCCCGTCCTTGCACCCGGGGCTGCGGTGAATCTGGGGGATGGACACAAACCCACCGAGCTGCCCCGTCCTTGCACCCGGGGCTGTGGTGAATCTGGAGGATGGACACAAACCCACTGAGCTGCCCGTCCTTGCACCCGGGGCTGCGGTGAATCTGGGGGATGGACACAAACCCACCGAGCTGCCGTGTCCTTGCACCCGGGGCTGCCGTGAATCTGGGGGATGGACCCACTGAGCTGCCCCGTCCTTGCACCCGGGGCTGCCGTGAATCTGGGGGATGGACACAAACCCACCGAGCTGCCGCGTCCTTGCACCTGGGGCTGCCACCGAGCTGCCCCGTCCTTGCACCCGGGGCTGCCGTGAGGGATGGACACAAACCCACCGAGCTGCCGCGTCCTTGCACCCGGGGCTGCGGTGAATCTGGGGGATGGACACAAACCAACTGAGCTGCCGCGTCCTTGCACCCGGGGCTGCGGTGAATCTGGGGGATGGACACAAACCCACTGAGCTGCCCCGACCTTGAACCCGGGGCTGCGGTGAGGGATGGACACAAACCCACTGAGCTGCCCCGTCCTTGCACCCGGGGCTGGGATGGACACAAACCCACCGAGCTGCCCCGTCCTTGCACCCGGGGCTGCCGTGAATCTGGGGGATGGACACAAACCCACTGAGCTGCCCCGTCCTTGCACCCGGGGCTGGGATGGACACAAACCCACTGAGCTGCCGCGTCCTTGCACCCGGGGCTGCCGTGAATCTGGGGGATGGACACAAACCCACTGAGCTGCCCGTCCTTGCACCCGGGGCTGCGGTGAATCTGGGGGATGGACACAAACCCACCGAGCTGCCCCGTCCTTTCACCCGTGGCTGCGGTGAATCTGGGGAATGGACACAAACCCACTGAGCTGCCCGTCCTTGCACCCAGGGCCAGGGCTGCGGTGAATCTGGGGGATGGACACAAACCCACTGAGCTGCCGCGTCCTTGCACCTGGGGCTGCGGTGAATCTGGGGAATGGACACAAACCCACTGAGCTGCCCGTCCTTGCACCCGGGGCTGCCACTGAGCTGCCGCGTCCTTGCACCCAGGGCTGCCGCGTCCTTGCACCCGGGGCTGCAGTGAATCTGGGGGATGAACACAAACCCACTGAGCTGCCCCGACCTTGCACTGAGGGCTGCGGTGAATCTGGGGGATGGACACAAACCCACTGAGCTGCCCCGTCCTTGCACCCAGGGCTGCCGCGTCCTTGCACCCGGGGCTGCGGTGAATCTGGGGGATGAACACAAACCCACTGAGCTGCCCCGACCTTGCACTGAGGGCTGCGGTGAATCTGGGGGATGGACACAAACCCACTGAGCTGCCGCGTCCTTGCACCCGGGGCTGCGGTGAATCTGGGGGATGGACACAAACCCACTGAGCTGCCGCGTCCTCGCACTGAGGGCTGCCACTGAGCTGCCGCGTCCTCGCACTGAGGGCTGCCACTGAGCTGCCCCTCCTTGCACCCGGGGCTGGGATGGACACAAACCCACCGAGCTGCCCGTCCTTGCACCCGGGGCTGCGGTGAATCTGGGGGATGGACACAAACCCACTGAGCTGCCGCGTCCTTGCACCCGGGGCTGCGGTGAATCTGGGGGATGGACACAAACCCACTGAGCTGCCCGTCCTTGCACCCGGGGCTGCCACCGAGCTGCCGCGTCCTTGCACCCGGGGCTGCCACTGAGCTCCCCGTCCTTGCACCCGGGGCTGCGGTGAATCTGGGGGATGGACACAAACCCACTGAGCTGCCGCGTCCTTGCACCCGGGGCTGCGGTGAATCTGGGGGATGGACACAAACCCACTGAGCTGCCCGTCCTTGCACCCGGGGCTGCCACTGAGCTGCCCCGTCCTTGCACCCGGGGCTGCGGTGAATCTGGGGGATGGACACAAACCCACTGAGCTGCCGCGTCCTTGCACCCGGGGCTGCGGTGAATCTGGGGGATGGACACAAACCCACTGAGCTGCCCGTCCTTGCACCCGGGGCTGCGGTGAATCTGGGGGATGGACACAAACCCACTGAGCTGCCGCGTCCTTGCACCCGGGGCTGCCACCGAGCTGCCGCGTCCTTGCACCCGGGGCTGCGGTGAATCTGGGGGATGGACACAAACCCACTGAGCTGCCGCGTCCTTGCACCCGGGGCTGCAGTGAATCTGGGGGATGGACACAAACCCACTGAGCTGCCCGTCCTTGCACCCGGGGCTGCGGTGAATCTGGGGGATGGACACAAACCCACTGAGCTGCCGCGTCCTTGCACCCGGGGCTGCGGTGAATCTGGGGGATGGACACAAACCCACTGAGCTGCCGCGTCCTTGCACCCGGGGCTGCGGTGAATCTGGGGGATGGACACAAACCCACTGAGCTGCCGCGTCCTCGCACTGAGGGCTGCCACTGAGCTGCCGCGTCCTCGCACTGAGGGCTGCCACTGAGCTGCCCGTCCTTGCACCCGGGGCTGGGATGGACACAAACCCACCGAGCTGCCCGTCCTTGCACCCGGGGCTGCGGTGAATCTGGGGGATGGACACAAACCCACTGAGCTGCCGCGTCCTTGCACCCGGGGCTGCCACTGAGCTGCCCCGTCCTTGCACCCGGGGCTGCGGTGAATCTGGGGGATGGACACAAACCCACTGAGCTGCCGTGTCCTTGCACCCGGGGCTGCCACTGAGCTGCCCCGTCCTTGCACCCGGGGCTGCGGTGAATCTGGGGGATGGACACAAACCCACTGAGCTGCCGCGTCCTTGCACCCGGGGCTGCGGTGAATCTGGGGGATGGACACAAACCCACTGAGCTGCCGCGTCCTCGCACCCGGGGCTGCCACCGAGCTGCCGCGTCCTTGCACCCGGGGCTGCGGTGAATCTGGGGGATGGACACAAACCCACCGAGCTGCCCGTCCTTGCACCCGGGGCTGCGGTGAATCTGGGGGATGGACACAAACCCACTGAGCTGCCGCGTCCTTGCACCCGGGGCTGCGGTGAATCTGGGGGATGGACACAAACCCTCTGAGCTGCCGCGTCCTCGCACTGAGGGCTGCCACTGAGCTGCCGCGTCCTCGCACTGAGGGCTGCCACTGAGCTGCCCGTCCTTGCACCCGGGGCTGGGATGGACACAAACCCACCGAGCTGCCCGTCCTTGCACCCGGGGCTGCGGTGAATCTGGGGGATGGACACAAACCCACTGAGCTGCCGCGTCCTCGCACTGAGGGCTGCCACTGAGCTGCTGCATCCTCGCACTGAGGGCTGCCACTGAGCTGCCCGTCCTTGCACCCGGGGCTGGGATGGACACAAACCCACTGAGCTGCCCGTCCTTGCACCCGGGGCTGCGGTGAATCTGGGGGATGGACACAAACCCACGAGCTGCCGCGTCCTTGCACCCGGGGCTGCCACTGAGCTGCCCCGTCCTTGCACCCGGGGCTGCGGTGAATCTGGGGGATGGACACAAACCCACTGAGCTGCCGCGTCCTCGCACTGAGGGCTGCCACTGAGCTGCCGCGTCCTCGCACTGAGGGCTGCCACTGAGCTGCCCGTCCTTGCACCCGGGGCTGGGATGGACACAAACCCACCGAGCTGCCCGTCCTTGCACCCGGGGCTGCGGTGAATCTGGGGGATGGACACAAACCCACTGAGCTGCCGCGTCCTCGCACTGAGGGCTGCCACTGAGCTGCCACGTCCTTGCACCCGGGGCTGCCAACGAGCTGCCGCGTCCTTGCACCCGGGGCTGCCACCGAGCTGCCCCGTCCTTGCACCCGGGGCTGGGATGGACACAAACCCACTGAGCTACCGCGTCCTCGCACTGAGGGCTGCCACTGAGCTGCCACGTCCTTACACCCGGGGCTGCCACCGAGCTGCCGCGTCCTTGCACTGAGGGCTGCCACTGAGCTGCCACGTCCTTACACCCGGGGCTGCCACTGAGCTGCCGCGTCCTTGCACCCGGGGCTGCCGTGAATCTGGGGGATGGACACAAACCCACCGAGCTGCCGCGTCCTTGCACCCGGGGCTGCGGTGAGGGATGGACACAAACCCACTGAGCTGCCCGTCCTTGCGCCGGGGGCTGCCGTGAATCTGGGGGATGGACACAAACCCACTGAGCTGCCACGTCCTTGCACCCGGGGCTGCGGTGAATCTGGGGGATGGACACAAACCCACTGAGCTGCCGCGTCCTCGCACTGAGGGCTGCCACTGAGCTGCCCCGTCCTTGCACCCGGGGCTGCCACTGAGCTGCCCCTTCCTTGCACCCGGGGCTGCGGTGAGGGATGGACACAAACCCACTGAGCTGCCCCGTCCTTGCACTGAGGGCTGCCACTGAGCTGCCCCGTCCTTGCACCCGGGGCTGCCCGTCCTTGCACCCGGGGCTGGGATGGACACAAACCCACTGAGCTGCCCGTCCTTGCACCCGGGGCTGCCGTGAGGGATGGACACAAACCCACTGAGCTGCCCGTCCTTGCACCCGGGGCTGCGGTGAATCTGGGGGATGGACACAAACCCACTGAGCTGCCACGTCCTTGCACCCGGGGCTGCCACTGAGCTCCCCGTCCTTGCACCCAGGGCTGCCGCGTCCTTGCACCCGAGGCTGCCGTGAATCTGGGGGATGGACCCACTGAGCTGCCCCGTCCTCGCACTGAGGGCTGCCACTGAGCTGCCGCGTCCTTGCACCCGGGGCTGCCACTGAGCTGCCCGTCCTTGCACCCGGGGCTGCGGTGAATCTGGGGGATGGACACAAACCCACTGAGCTGCCCCGTCCTTGCACCCGAGGCTGCCGTGAATCTGGGGGATGGACCCACTGAGCTGCCCCGTCCTCGCACTGAGGGCTGCCACTGAGCTGCCGCGTCCTCGCACTGAGGGCTGCCACTGAGCTGCCACGTCCTTACACCCGGGGCTCGGATGGACACAAACCCACTGAGCTGCCCCGTCCTCGCACTGAGGGCTGCCACTGAGCTGCCGTGTCCTTGCACCCGGGGCTGCCACTGAGCTGCCCGTCCTTGCACCCGGGGCTGCGGTGAATCTGGAGGATGGACACAAACCCACCGAGCTGCCCGTCCTTACACCCGGGGCTGGGATGGACACAAACCCACTGAGCTGCCCCGTCCTCGCACTGAGGGCTGCCACTGAGCTGCCCCGTCCTTGCACCCGGGGCTGCCACTGAGCTGCCCCTTCCTTGCACCCGGGGCTGCGGTGAGGGATGGACACAAACCCACTGAGCTGCCCCGTCCTTGCACTGAGGGCTGCCACTGAGCTGCCCCGTCCTTGCACCCAGGGCTGCCACTGAGCTCCCCGTCCTTGCACCCAGGGCTGCCACTGAGCTCCCCGTCCTTGCACCCAGGGCTGCGGTGAATGGACACAAACCCACTGAGCTGCCGCGTCCTCGCACTGAGGGCTGCCACTGAGCTGCCCGTCCTTGCACCCGGGGCTGCGGTGAATCTGGGGCGCACCCAGCTGGTACCCCCAGGCACATCTGTCGCGTGAGTCATTGTCTGATGTGCGCTGCGGAGGTCCGATGGTCTTCAAGCCGCCCCGGGGGGAGGGAGTTCAGCTTCAGGGTTGGAACCAACAGGAGAGGATGGTAACAAAATCTTGGGACACGACAAAGGCAACTTCATCAAGTCACTTTTTTTTTCTTTTTTTTCTTTGGACACTTAAAAAAATGGTCCGATTCCTGGAAATAAAGGAACCAGGAAAGTAGAATGACTCAGACCTTTGCGCGCGCGGTCACTTGTTATAAAACATCTGCAGCCCTGAAGGCCCCCCCACCCCCCACCTCTGGCAAGACATAACCCTGCATCCTGCAAGGCGCAGCTGCTGCAGACCCACAGCCGGGCCTCGTGGCTCATATCACGATGTTTGGTGCACGTGGCCCGAGAGGGAGGGCACTGGGGACATCACAGTCCAGGCCTCAGGTGGAAACACCCTCCCCAGCCTGCAAATGCACACGAGGTCGCAGTAAAACGGGAAGTAGATTATTTGGAGACCCAGAAACTTTCTGAACTTTGCAGCCTTCTCATCTGTCGACCAAGAGACAGCTTCAGGGGCCGCCATGGACAAGGAGATGTTTCCAACAGCTGGTGCCCCCGTCCCTGCCCAGATGCCCTCTCAGAGTTGGCTACCTGCCACTTCTACTGGCCTTTCACTGGCACAATCGTGGCATGGGAGTGACTCTGCCCCAGCTGCCCCGGCCTTGCGGAAGCGTGGGCTTGTCGCAGGCGCCCCCTTTCGCCCGTAGACTAGGCTGCAACCAGAGTGTGCATTAAGAAAAGTCCCTTCGGTGGGAGCGCCTTGGGGCGGCAGGGGTGGGAGGTTTGCTAGGTTAGTTCACTTGGGTTACATTTTCTGTCCCTAGAGTGGGGCTGGGGGCTCCTTTGACGTCTTAGGCCCCCCTGCAGTGGAGAAGAACAGTGGCTTCTCTTTCTCAGCCCCAGTTACTAAAGGCGGCCATTGTGGCAGGCCTTAGCGGGACACCCGGGCTCTGCGGCCTCTTGTCATATTTTCCTTAAAGAGGGAGAAAAGCCCAGAAAAGAAGCGAAAACAAGCCACTTTCAGACTACCAGGAACAAAATCTGAATGTCACAGAGGGGGTTCGGGCTCAGGAATGGGGCTTGTGGCAGTGAGAAAACCTCCAACAAAAGGTCTGTTTATAAACAGGCGGGACAGGCCGGACCGCCATGCCTGGCGTGCGTGAGGCTCATGGGCAGGGTTGGGGTGGGAGCACAATGGAGGCCGCCCAGAGTCCGCCTCAACTTCTAATTCAACTACATAACACTCTGGAAAGATCTCAGAACAATGAGGGTTCAATCAATCAATCAGTTTTTGTAAAGCGTGGCTACTCACCTGGAGGGTCTCAAGGCGCTGGTGGGAGGAGGGGGCCTCATCCGAAGAGCCACATCTTGACGTTCTTCCTGAAGATGGTGAGCGATGAGCTTTGTCTGAGGTGCAGGGGGAGGTTCAATCCCTTCAGATCTGAGAAATCTACTACAGCGAGAAGGTAAAGGCCCTGCTGGAGACGTGCTGCACAGTCATTCCCTCCTGGGCCCAATGAGGCCTGTGAGTGAGGGCTTGAGGTCAACCCAGGGATACAGTTCTTGTACCATCTACTCCTGCACTGAATAAGTCCTACTAGTGAATGCCCTCTACAGACCCTCCTGAGGCCAGTAATGTGTCTTAGAACAAAGAAACGACTCTTAGCGAGGGACTGACGGCCCCTGAAGGCCCCCACTCCTGTACTGTTCTCCGCCGCACTGAAGGCGCAGAGGCCGACACAGAAGCAGATGTGTTGGTGCTGCACAAGATCCAGCACTCATTCCCTGCCCCTCATTCTCCCTCCTTCGGCCCTCTCCGAGGGCTGGGAGCGAGTATGCGCCCTTCACTCAGGTCGGCATCGCAGGGTGAGGGGGACTTACATTACCACTCGTGGAAGCTCGCTCTACAGGAGGTGACGTCTGTACCTTGGCAAAACATAAAACCTAGGGACGCAAACTGCAGGGGCTAAGAAAAATAAATAGAACAAATACATTGAAAGGGAAAGAACGGGAACCGCAAGTACTGGAATAAGGCTTCAGCCCCGCGTGAAGGAACAAGGAATCCGAGGATGGTTTAAAGGTAATGCAACCACAAGGAGGTCTTCCACCAAGCACCTGCTGCTACCACCATCTTATTCAGACCTTAATTTGTATAAACTACATGTTTTTGGAGCCCTTGCCGTAGTCTGCCTAGTCATGATCCTACCTTGTCTCTTCCATCCACCACCGTACACTTCCTGTCTCTTTATTTCGCTATTGCAGCTTCTTATTCAACCAATTATTTGTATAGCGCAACTTCTCACCCGTGGGGGTCTCAAGGTGCTGGTGAGGGGGCGCTGATCAGTCGAACAGCCAGGTCTTGAGGTCTGGGGCTGCGTTCTGTATTCTCTGGACTCTTGTTCCATGTGTCAGGCAGTCATAAGTGTCAGTGTTGACAATTAAATACCAGCGCCAAGCACCGGAAACCACTGGATCAAGTTAAGCACCGTCTTGACTATGGAAGACGCGTCACAGAGTTTGAATGGTGTAGCGCGTCTTCCTTTGACTTGGTTCAGAGGGACCAGACAGAGGCTGGAGCCCATGAGCAACACCTAGACTTTATACTTCAGTTGATTTTGCCGGCGTAGAGTTGTGCTCCTGGGGCCGGAGAGCTGCAGGTTGAGAGTTGTCTCATTCTCCACAAGTTAGGATCTCATGTTTAGATCTCAACATCCATTGGTCAATCACACAGAGGAAGTGGTAAAGCCCGAAGAGTCTACGGGCTGAATTTAGATCTCGGTGGACAAGATACTCCGTCCGAACGGTGACGGATAGCCCATCCGCTGAAATATAAATCACATTATGTCCTACGGCATTTATAGTTTGGCGGGTGAGATACTCCGTCCGAACGGTGACGGATAGCCCATCCGCTGAAATATAAATCACATTATGTCCTACGGCATTTATAGTTTGGCGGGTGAGATACTCCGTCACAACGGCGACAGATATCCCGTCCGCTGAAATATAAATCTTATTATAAACTATGGCATTTATATTTCGGTCGGATGGGATATTCGGCACCATTGTGACGGTGTAACTCGTCCGTCAGGATCTAAATTAGGCCCTAAATCCTTTGGGCTTTTCAGACTAAAGGTGATCTATGGGTCGTAGCAGGTCGATCGAAGGACTCGAGGTCCAGAATCGGGATAGAGTTTGAAGAGTGATAAGATGGTCGAACTGGTAGAAACACCTGAATTGGGGGTGAAAGAAGCTGAAATGAACAAGTGCAGAGCGATCATGCTACAACCGCCATATAGGGCGAAGGAGATGCTCCCTCGGATGTCAAGTTACTTTAGTCTTGGAAGTAGAGCGGCTTACAGCTCAGCAGCAATAGCGCAGCCACTTATCTCTGATGGGTACCACCATGGATTCCATGCCTCTGCCTGGGAACAATCTTATTCGATCATCTCAAAGGAGGTTGTTTTCTTCTATTAAGTTGGAGATCTGAGGGAAGGCAACTCTTTTTAATCAGTTTTCCAAAAAACTGGCTTTTGGAGATGGCCTGCAGGCGGTTGGACCTGCTGATTCGAGGTTCTTTTTCTCTTTGAGTGGCCTAATGTAACAATAGTGAGTTTTTGAGGCTGGTTCTTGCTGGGAAGGCAGTATCTGCGGGCAGTAGGATGTCACTGAAGGTCTACCTAAGGCACGGATCAGATGGGGACACAACTGGACCATTCGCCTTGACCAGTTAAGTTTGGACTGTCTGCCTGTGCCATTTATGTTGTTAGAGCCTGGTTCCAGAAGGCTGCTTGTTTGGTGAGAGGTGCTCTACAAGTTCTTCTGTTCGTAAGTGTGCTTGGCCTTCCTTGCACTCTGTGGAAGGTGACATTTGGTCCAGCTTGCGTGTGGATATTAGGCAAAGCCCAGCTGGTGTGGTGAGTGAAGGTGGCACCAAGGTAGGACTTCAGCAGCACTGAGATGGTGGTAATGAGTGCCGGGTGACGCATTCTGTGTAGGCCATCGATCCACGGCGGATAGATGAACCCAAGGCAGGGCCTTCCTTGGCTACCAGTAAAGTACCTTGGCGTGCATTACACCCCTTCGCTCCTGGCCTAGGGGCTCCTCCAGTGTGATGGAGCCCTTGGCCCACAATGGCCCCCTAAAATGATATGAAAGTAAGACAGAAAGCTTACCAGGGACCATCCCACAGATGCTCTATTGCCCCAGACTCCATGATGCAGTGTCTGGGAATAATAAATTAAAAAAGACCTAGGGGAAGTCAGAGGAAAGCCAGGGTCCTCTGAGCTGCAAGAACCGCACCACGATTGTCCACTAAAGGTCACCCGAGATACCTCCTGGATTGCCCCTCTAAAGGTCACCCGAGATACCTCCTGGATTGCCCCTCTAAAGGTCACCCGAGATACCTCCTGGATTGCCCCTCTCGGGGTCACCCGAGATACCGCCAGCAAGCACCACTGTCAGTCTGTCTTCAGGAACCCAGGCATGCCACAGGCACTTGGTATCAGTGTGTGCCAGGGCACGTCTCCTACCACTCGTCTAAGGGGGCCTGGGTGGATGGAATGAAGACTTGCACCCTAGGAAGCTGGAGTGTGTGGACATGGAAGGAATGTGCTCAGATGTGTTTGGTGGGATTCTAGCTCCTTTCTCTCACATGTATGTGCCTGGTCATAGAATCCTGGGCTGTGAAACATCACAGAGCAGACTGGCAGTAACCAGATCCCTGCATCACACCAGAGCCAGGAGCTGAGAGAACAGAGGCTGCAAGCTGGGGCAATCCTGGCACTCTCCACCGAGCCCACGTGTCCTGCCAGGAGTGAAACAAAGTGCATTGTGTGTGTGTGTGTGTGTGTGTGTGAGTATATACATACCCACACATTCTCAAAGCGATGCAAACATTTTAAGCAGGCTGTGAATTATTACTACGGTCAGGTGCTTTCAGGGCGGTATGGCAGCAGGCACTTTACTAAAGTCTGTGGACGGAGTAGAGATCTTCGGAGCGTGTCAATCACTTCTGTTCTCTTCTTTTCACATCACTTTATTCTACAGCCTCTCAGGTAGACACTTACGCCCCTTTCATTCTCATACATTTCTGAAATGCTCCATCTGCATACCTCATACCTCATCTCTGTCCTCTGCAGCAAACTCTGTCCGTGCTGTCCGCATGCATTTCCTTGCATCATCTTTGCTTCACCACAGACCCACACACTACACACCCGCTCCCCTGGAGGCACCGCACTTTCCTCAGCAGTCACCCTGCCAATATTTCAATAGCTGTGCGCCTCCTTCACACACTTTTACATAGAATCACAATTAAAAGTGGTTCGCTCGGCCATTGCTCGTTGCGAGCCGCAGAGGAGACAAGGAATGGATGGGCGTGTGTTCTGAACCCCTTTATCACCTACGGATGGGCAACATCACAGGTGTCACTGGCTCCAGCCAGAACTCCACAGCGCTATAAACACCGGCCCACAACCTGAACTTACGCAGACCCCTAGAAGCCATTCATTTCACAGTGTGAGCTATGCACAAAGAATATGTTGCATGAAAAAACTACAGAAACCCAACATCCTGGAATAAAACAAATACTCTAAAGGAATGCAAGAGTAAGTAAAACATAAAATATAAATACGAGCAACATAGCTGTTTCCAGGTAGAGAGGACAGTGTGTGTTCTCCCAGCTGTCACCTGTGGTGGTGCACAAGGTCGATGAGGGGCAGAACAGTTAATGATGGGGCCTCAGATGCCCCGCCCCCCCATATGACACCACAAAATGTGTCATATAACAGAAGCACACAGGCTAGGTAATCTCTCTCTACCTCACCCATGCTCCCTGTAGAAGGGCGCATTCACTCTGCCACAAGCACGCACTCTCCAGGCAGGGACATTCTCCCTCCTACCTTGATCCATGCACCATCCACACAGGTCCATCTGCTGTTTACCATCGCCGACTGCATCACACAGCCAGGTCCCTCTCCTCTTTACTCAAGTTCACTTGTGCTCCACACAAGTACAGTCACTCTCTGCCACATCTCATGCACCCAGGCCACTCCCTTCCCTGCCCTAGCCCATGCAGACCACAGAGTCTAGCAACAGTCCATCCCCTGACCCATCCATCACACTCACCCCAGCCAAAGCTCCACACACCCAGGTTCATTCATTCTCTGTCCTAGAGCAGGCGCCCTCCACACAGGTCCAGTCACTCTACTCCAGCACATGAACCCTCCACACAGGTCCAGCCACTCTACTCCAGCCCATGCACCCTCCACACAGGTCCAGTCACTCTACTCCAGCCCATGCACCCTCCACACAGGTCCAGTCACTCTACTCCAGCCCATGCACCCTCCACACAGGTCCAGTCACTCTACTCCAGCCCATGCACCCTCCACACAGGTGCAGCCACTCTACTCCAGCCCATGCACCCTCCACACAGGTCCAGCCACTCTACTCCAGCCCATGCACCCTCCGCACAGGTCCAGCCACTCTACTCAAGCCCATGCACCCTCCACACAGGTGCAGCCACTCTACTTCAACCCATGCACCCTCCACACAGGTCCAGTCACACTACTCCAGCACATGAACCCTCCACACAGGTCCAGCCACTCTACTCCAGCCCATCCGCCCTCCACACAGGTCCAGTCACTCTACTCCAGCCCATGCACCCTCCACACAGGTCCAGTCACACTACTCCAGCACATGAACCCTCCACACAGGTCCAGCCACTCTATTCCAGCCTATCCGCCCTCCACACAGGTCCAGTCACTCTACTCCAGCACATAAACAATCCACCCCATGCACCCTCCACACAGGTCCAGTCACTCTCCATCCTAGCCCATGCACACAGAGTCTAGCAATACACCAGGCCCTGTACACTCGATCACCTCTCACCCCAGCCAAAGCTCCACACACCCAGGTGGATTCATTGTCCATCCTAGAGCAGGCGCCCTCCACACAGGTCCAGTCACTCTACTCCAGCACATAAACACTCCACCCCATGCACCCTCCACACAGGTCCAGCCACTCTACTCCAGCCCATGCACCCTCCACACAGGTCCAGTCACTCTACTCCAGCCCATGCACCCTCCACACAGGTCCAGTCACTCTCCATCCTTGCCCAGGCACCCTCCACACAGGTCCAGTCACTCTCCATCCTAGTCCATGCACAGTACACAGAGTCAAGCAATACACCAGGCCCTGTACACTCCATCACCTCTCACCCCAGCCAAGGCTCCACACACCCAGGTTCATTCATTCTCTGTCCTAGAGCAGGCGCCGCCACACAGGTCCAGTCACACTACTCCAGCACATAAACACTCCACCCCATGCACCCTCCACACAGGTCCAGCCACTCTACTCCAGCCCATGCACCCTCCACACAGGTCCAGTCACTCTCCATCCTAGCCCAGGCACCCTCCACACAGGTCCAGTCACTCTCCATCCTAGTCCATGCACACTACACAGAGTCAAGCAATACACCAGGCCCTGTACACTCCATCACCTCTCACCCCAGCCAAGGCTCCACACACCCAGGTTCATTCATTCTCTGTCCTAGAGCAGGCGCCCTCCACACAGGTCCAGTCACTCTCCATCCTAGCCCATGCACACTACAGAGAGTCTAGCAATACACCAGGCCCTGACCCATCCATCACCTCTCACCCCAGCCAAAGCTCCACACACCCAGATGGATTCATTGTCCATCCTAGAGCAGGAGCCCTCCACACAGGTCCAGTCACTCTACTCCAGCACATAAACACTTCACCCCATGCACCCTCCACACAGGTCCAGCCACTCTACTCCAGCCCATGCACCCTCCACACAGGTCCAGTCACTCTCCATCCTAGCCCAGGCACCCTCCACACAGGTCCAGTCACTCTACTCCAGCACATGAACCCTCCACACAGGTCCAGTCACTCTCCATCCTAGCCCATGCACACTACACAGAGTCTAGCAATACGCCAGGCCCTGACCCATCCATCACCTCTCACCCCAGCCAAAGCTCCACACACCCAGGTGGATTCATTCTCCATCCTAGAGCAGGCGCCCGCCACACAGGTCCAGCCACTCTACTCCAGCCCATGCGCCCTCCACATAGGTCCAGTCACTCTCCATCCTAGCCCAGGCACCCTCCACACAGGTCCAGTCACTCTCCATCCTAGCCCATGCACACTACACAGAGTCTAGCAATACGCCAGGCCCTGACCCATCCATCACCTCTCACCCCAGCCAAAGCTCCACACACCCAGGTGGATTCATTGTCCATCCTAGAGCAGGCGCCCTCCACACAGGTCCAGTCACTCTACTCCAGCACATAAACACTCCACCCCATGCACCCTCCACACAGGTCCAGCCACTCTACTCCAGCACATGCACCCTCCACACAGGTCCAGTCACTCTCCATCCTAGCCCAGGCATCCTCCACACAGGTCCAGTCACTCTACTCCAGCACATGAACCCTCCACACAGGTCCAGTCACTCTCCATCCTAGCCCATGCACACTACACAGAGTCTAGCAATACGCCAGGCCCTGACCCATCCATCACCTCTCAACCCAGCCAAAGCTCCACACACCCAGGTGGATTCATTCTCCATCCTAGAGCATGCGCCCGCCACACAGGTCCAATCACTCTACTCCAGCACATAAACACTCCACCCCATGCACCCTCCACACAGGTCCAGCCACTCTACTCCAGCCCATGCACCCTCCACACAGGTCCAGTCACTACTCCAGCCCATGCACCCTCCACACAGGTCCAGTCACTCTCCATCCTAGCCCAGGCACCCTCCACACAGGTCCAGTCACTCTCCATCCTAGTCCATGCACACTACACAGAGTCAAGCAATACACCAGGCCCTGTACACTCCATCACCTCTCACCCCAGCCAAGGCTCCACACACCCAGGTTCATTCATTCTCTGTCCTAGAGCAGGCGCCGCCACACAGGTCCAGTCACACTACTCCAGCACATAAACACTCCACCCCATGCACCCTCCACACAGGTCCAGTCACACTACTCCAGCACATAAACACTCCACCCCATGCACCCTCCACACAGGTCCAGCCACTCTACTCCAGCCCATGCACCCTCCACACAGGTCCAGTCACTCTCCATCCTAGCCCAGGCACCCTCCACACAGGTCCAGTCACTCTCCATCCTAGCCCATGCACACTACACAGAGTCTAGCAATACGCCAGGCCCTGACCCATCCATCACCTCTCACCCCAGCCAAAGCTCCACACACCCAGGTTCATTCATTCTCTACCCTAGAGCAGGCGCCCTCCACACAGGTCCAGTCACTCTACTCCAGCACATAAACACTCCACCCCATGCACCCTCCACAAAGGTCCAGTCACTCTCCATCCTAGCCCATGCACACTACACAGAGTCTAGCAATACACCAGGCCCTGTACACTCCATTACCTCTCACCCCAGCCAAAGCGCCACACACCCAGGTGGATTCATTCTCTGTCCTAGAGCAGGCGCCCTCCACACAGGTCCAGTCACTCTCCATCCAAGCCCATGCACACTACACAGAGTCTAGCAATACACCATGCCCTGTACACTCCATCACCTCTCACCCCAGCCAAAGCGCCACACACCCCGGTGGATTCATTCTCCGTCCTAGAGCAGGCACCCTCCACACTGGTCCAGTCACTCTCCATCCTAGCCCATGCACACTACACAGAGTCTAGCAATACACCAGGCCCTGTACACTCCATCACCTCTCACCCCAGCCAAAGCGCCACACACCCCGGTGGATTCATTCTCCGTCCTAGAGCAGGCGCCCTCCACACTGGTCCAGTCACTCTCCATCCTAGCCCATGCACACTACACAGGGTCTGGCAATACAACAAGCCCTGTACACTCCATCACCTCTGACCCCAGCCAAAGCTCCACACATCCAGGTGGATTCATTATCTGTCCTAGAGCAGGCGCCCTCCACACAGGTCCAGTCACTCTCCATCTTAGACCATGCACACTACACAGGGTCTGGAAATACACCAGGCCCTGACCCATCCATCACCTCTCACCCCAGCCAAAGCCCCACACACCCAGGTGGATTCATTCTCTGTCCTCGAGCACGCGCCCTCCACACAGGTACAGTCACACTACTCCAGCACATGAACCCTCCACCCCATGCACCCTCCACACAGGTCCAGCCACTCTACTACAGCCCATGCACCCTCCACACAGGTCCAGCCACTCTACTCCAGCCCATGCACCCTCCACACAGGTCCAGCCGCTCTACTCCAGCCCATGCACCCTCCACACAGGTCCAGCCACCCTACTCCAGCCCATGCACCCTCCACACAGGTCCAGTCACTCTACTCCAGCACATAAACACTCCACCCTATGCACCCTCCACACAGGTCCAGTCACTCTCCATCCTAGCCCATGCACACTACACAGAGTCTAGCAGTACACCAGGCCCTGTACACTCCATCACCTCTCACCCCAGCCAAAGCGCCACACACCCAGGTGGATTCATTCTCTGTCCTAGAGCAGGCGCCGCCACACAGGTCCAGTCACTCTCCATCCTAGCCCATGCACACTACACAGAGTCTAGCAATACACCAGGCCCTGTACACTCCATCAACTCTCACCCCAGCCAAAGCGCCACACACCCCGGTGGATTCATTCTCCGTCCTAGAGCAGGCGCCCTCCACACAGGTCCAGTCACTCTCCATCCTAGCCCATGCACACTACACAGGGTCTGGCAATACACCAGGCCCTGTACACTCCATCACCTCTGACCCCAGCCAAAGCTCCACACACCCAGGTGGATTCATTCTCTGTCCTAGAGCAGGCGCCCTCCACACAGGTCCAGTCACTCTCCATCTTAGCCCATGCACACTACACAGGGTCTGGCAATACACCAGGCCCTGACCCATCCATCACCTCTCACCCCAGCCAAAGCTCCACACACCCAGGTGGATTCATTCTCTGTCCTCGAGCAAGCGCCCTCCACACAGGTCCAGTCACACTACTGCAGCCCATGCACATTCCACACAGGTCCAGCCCCTCTACTCCAGCCCATGCACCCTCCACACAGGTGCAGCCACTCTACTCCAGCCCATGCACCCTCCACACAGGTGCAGCCACTCTACTCCAGCCCATGCACCTTCCACACAGGTCCAGTCACTCTACTCTAGCCCATGCACCTTCCACACAGGTCCAGCCACTCTACTCCAGCCCATGCACCCTCCACACAGGTGCAGCCACTCTACTCCAGCCCATGCACCCTCCACACAGGTGCAGCCACTCTACTCCAGCCCATGCACCCTCCACACAGGTCCAGCCACTCTACTCCAGCCCATGCACCCTCCGCACAGGTCCAGCCACTCTACTCCAGCCCATGCACCCTCCACACAGGTGCAGCCACTCTACTCCAGCCCATGCACCCTCCACACAGGTCCAGTCACACTACTCCAGCACATGAACCCTCCACACAGGTCCAGCCACTCTACTCCAGCCCATCCGCCCTCCACACAGGCCCAGTCACTCTACTCCAGCACATAAACACTCCACCCCATGCACCCTCCACACAGGTCCAGTCACTCTCCATCCTAGCCCATGCACACAGAGTCTAGCAATACACCAGGCCCTGTACACTCGATCACCTCTCACCCCAGCCAAAGCTCCACACACCCAGGCTCATTCATTGTCCATCCTAAAGCAGGCGCCCTCCACACAGGTCCAGTCACTCTCTACTCCAGCACATAAACACTCCACACAGGTCCAGCCACTCGATCCCAGCCTCTGAACCCTAAATGCAGATCCAGTCACACTCTGCTTCAACTCTTGCACCCTCCATACAGGTCCAGCCGCTCTACTCCAGCCTCTGAACCCTCAATGCAGATCCAGTCACACTCTGCTTCAACCCTTGCACCCTCCATACAGGTCCAGCCGCTCTACTCCAGCCTCTGAACCCTCAATGCAGATCCAGTCACACTCTGCTTCAACCCTTGCACCATCTACACAGGTCCAGCTGCTCCATCCCAGCCTCTGAGCCCTCAATGCAGATCCAGTCACACTCTGCTTCAACCCTTGCACCATCCACACAGGTCCAGCCGCTCTACTCCAGACTCTGAACCCTCAATGCAGATCCAGTCACACTCTGCTTCAACCCTTGCACCATCTACACAGGTCCGGCCACTGCATCCCAGCCTCTGAGCCCTCAATGCAGATCCAGTCACACTCTGCTTCAACCCTTGCACCATCCACACAGGTCCAGCCGCTCTACTCCAGCCTCTGAACCCTCAATGCAGATCCAGTCACACTCTGCTTCAACCCTTGCACCATCTACACAGGTCCAGCCGCTCCATCCCAGCCTCTGAACCCTAAATGCAGATCCAGTCACACTCTGCTTCAACCCTTGCACCCTCCATACAGGTCCAGCCGCTCTACTCCAGCCTCTGAACCCTCAATGCAGATCCAGTCACACTCTGCTTCAAACCTTGCACCCTCCATACAGGTCCAGCCGCTCTACTCCAGCCTCTGAACCCTCAATGCAGATCCAGTCACACTCTGCTTCAACCCTTGCACCATCTACACAGGTCCAGCCGCTCCATCCCAGCCTCTGAGCCCTCAATGCAGATCCAGTCACACTCTGCTTCAACCCTTGCACCATCCACACAGGTCCAGGCGCTCTACTCCAGCCTCTGAACCCTCAATGCAGATCCACTCACACTCTGCTTCAACCCTTGCACCATCTACACAGGTCCGGCCACTGCATCCCAGCCTCTGAGCCCTCAATGCAGATCCAGTCACACTCTGCTTCAACCCTTGCACCATCCACACAGGTCCAGCCGCTCTACTCCAGCCTCTGAACCCTCAATGCAGATCTAGTCACACTCTGCTTCAACCCTTGCACCATCTACACAGGTCCAGCCGCTCCATCCCAGCCTCTGAACCCTCAACGCAGATCCAGTCACACTCTGCTTCAACCCTTGCACCATCCACACAGGTCCAGCCGCTCTACTCCAGCCTCTGAACCCTCAATGCAGATCCAGTCACACTCTGCTTCAACCCTTGCACCATCTACACAGGTCCGGCCACTGCATCCCAGCCTCTGAGCCCTCAATGCAGATCCAGTCACACTCTGCTTCAACCCTTGCACCATCCACACAGGTCCAGCCGCTCTACTCCAGCCTCTGAACCCTCAATGCAGATCCAGTCACACTCTGCTTCAACCCTTGCACCATCTACACAGGTCCAGCCGCTCCATCCCAGCCTCTGAACCCTCAACGCAGATCCAGTCACACTCTGCTTCAACCCTTGCACCCTCCACACAGGTCCAGCTGCTCCATCCCAGCCTCTGAGCCCTCAATGCAGATCCAGTCACACTCTGCTTCAACCCTTGCACCATCCACACAGGTCCAGCCACTCTATTGCAGCCTCTGAACCCTCAACGCAGATCCAGTCACACTTTGCTTCAACTCTTGCACCCTCCACACAGGTCCAGACACTTTTTGCCCCTGCCCTTGCTCTCACCAGAAAGGCATATTTACTCTCTACCCCAAATCATGCACCATCTACTCAGATTCATCTCTCTTACCCCTGTTCACTGAGCCTTAATACTCACAGTCCAGAAAGCACCACTTGGGGGACAGCTTCTGAGAGGACAGGGTCTTCGGCTTGGATCCGTCTCCTTCCTGCACGAGAGAACCACAATAGGGCATGGTCAGTCAGGGCTGGCAAGAGGGCACACTGATGTACCCACTTTAATCTTTAAATGCACCAGTTGCAATCTGTAAGAGACAGTCTGACTAAGGTAGGATCAGAACAACTTCAAATTTGATGAACCTGTGAGTGGAACCTGCCCCACGCTGTCCCAGAGCACATCTCAGGCCATCTACCACCAAACATATCACCACAAGACCAGGCCACAAAGAACAAAAGGAACAACGCAGCTGCACATGCACAAAGAAATCCATGTGGGTGAATACCACGTGTGACAAGACACGGCACTGCAACGACATGGCATGGGAGTGACACAACACGTATGGGATGGAAACACGGGCACAAGGAGCACAGGTGAACCAGACAAAGCATACACACCTGGAGGACCAGACGCTGCAGAGCAGGGGGGTATGGAGGGAAATCCTGTGGAGAGGGAACTTGGTTACCACCTAGTAAAACAGCACAATGTGCCTCAGGCCAGAGCAAGACCTTCTCGCCACTCGTTCAAACTCTGGTCAGGCCGACTCGTTTTATAAACTTAAGGTGCATTAAAGACCAAGTACAAATAAGATTGGTAAAAAACAAAAGCGGAGTCTTCATGCACATAGAGTCAACGTATTCTGTGCAATTTGGTAAGGATTATTATACGCCCCCCCACACTATGGCGAACATTTCACAACATGGATTTGATTACAAAATGGGCACTTCCGTTTCGCGCATGCCCCTACGCTCTCTAAAAAACTTACTGTTCACAACCCCAGTTCGACCAGTGGCATAGGCTTCTCAAAGGTGTGCATTAGGTTGAATTGCTTGCAAAATAATCATTTTTTTAAAAGTTACTACTCTGGTCTCCCCGGTCCCTTTCTTGTCCACATTGTCTCCACTCATGCTCGTCTTTGGAAGTCCAGTGAGGAGGGAATTCCCACAACTGAGCCCAGACAGGAGAAGGGGTCGCCCACAGTGTTGAGGTCTTTAGACTTTAGAAAGAGTCAGCGGCTATAGAGTGATTTAAGTTCAACTGTTTCCAGTGGCGCGGTAACCAACACCGAAACCCTTGACTACTACGGTAATCTGTAAGATTCCGTGTAACTAAGACATGTCTATCGGGTTTACCACAGTGCACTAGCAATCCACCCGTAACTGCCCAACAGCTTCAACATATGCCTTCAATAGTAAGCAAGTCAGGCCTACAGCCTTTGTCGTAACATTTCATAATAAACAAATCAGACCTACAGCCACTGAGATACCTTTTTCCAATTATCCAGTGTGGTCTATAGCCTCACACCATAACCATGTCAGGCTTGTTATACTAAGCATACGTTTTACCTGAAGGCGCCATCAGTCGTTGTAGGAGGCTGGCCTGGCTCGTAGTGGGTACCAGAGGTACTTACACCTTGTGCCAGGTCCAGTTATCCCTTATTAGTGTAGAAGAGGTGTTTCTAGCAGCTTAGGCTGATAGAAGGTAGCTATGGCAAAGCAGCTTAGGCTGAACTAGGAGACATGTAAAGCTCCTACTATACCACTGGTGTCATATGCCCAATATCATAAGAAAACACAATACACAGAAGTACTAAAAATAAAGGTACTTTATTTTTATGACAATATGCCAAAAGTATCTCAGTGAGTACCCTCAGTATGAGGATAAGGTATATACACAAGATATATGTACACAAACCAAAATTATGAAGGTAATAGCAAGAAAAGTAATGCAAGCAGTGTAAAGTTACAATATATTGCAATAGGAGCACATAGGTATAGGGGCAACACAAACCATATACTCCAAAAGTGGAATGCGAACCACGAATGGACCCCAAACCTATGTGAGCTTGTACAGGATCGCTGGGATTGTAAGAAAACAGTGAGGGTTAGAAAAATAGCCCACCCCAAGACCCTGAAAGGTAGGTGTAAAGTGCACCTACTACCCCCAGAGAACACAGAAGTCGTGATAGGGGGATTCTGCAGGAAGAACAAACACCAGCAATGCAACAACAGTGGATTTCCAGACCTGAGTACCTGTAAGACAAGTGGACCAAGTCCAATAGTCGCAACAGTGTCAAGAGTGGGCAGGAGCCCAGGAAATGCCAGCTGAGGGTGCAAGGAAGCTGCCACCTGTTGGAAGAAGCTTGGAGTTCTGCAAGAAAGAAGAGGACTAGGAACTTCCCCTTTGGAGGATGGATGTCCCACGTCGTGAAGACGCTTGCAGAGGTGTTCCCACGCAGAAAGACCTCAAACAAGCCTTGCTAGCTGCAAGGGCTGGGGTTAGGGTTTTTGGATGCTGCTGTGGCCCAGCAGGGACCAGGATGTCTCCACTTGGATGAGGAGACAGAGGGGGCGCCCAGCAAGTCAGGGAGCCCTCACAGAAGCAGGCAGCACCCGCAGAAGTACCTGAACAGGCACTTAGAAGAAAAGTGAACCAGAGTCCACCCAAAGTCACAAAAGGGAGTCCCACGACGCCGGAGGACAACTCAGAAGGTTGTGCACTGCAGGTTAGAGTGTCGGGGACCCAGGCTTGGCTGTGCACAAAGGAAATCCTGGAAGAGTGCACAGGAGCCGGAGCAGCTGCAAATCACGCGGTACCCAGCAATGCAGTCTAGCGTGGGGAGGCAAGGACTTACCTCCACCAAACTTGGACTGAAGAGTCACTGGACTTTGGGAGTCACTTGGACAGAGTTGCTGAGTTCCAGGAACCACACTCGTCGTGCTGAGAGGGGACCCAGAGGACCGGTGATGCAGTCTTTTGTTGCCTGCGGTTGCAGGGGGAAGATTCCGTCGACCCACGGAAGATTTCTTCAGAGCTCCTGGTGCAGAGAGGAGGCAGGCTACCCCCAGAGCATGCACCACCTGGCAGGATGAAGCGATACAAGGTTGCTAGTAGTCGTCTTGCTACTTTGTTGCGGTTTTGCAGGCGTCCTGAGCAGTCAGCGGTCGATCCTTTGGCAGAAGGTGAAGAGGGAGAAGCAGAGGAACTCTGGTGAGCTCTTGCATTCGTTATCTGGTGAGATCCCCAAAGCAGAGACCCTAAATAGCCATAAAAGGAGGTTTGGCTACCTAGGAAGGAGGATTGGCTACCAAGAGAGGTAAGAGCCTATCAGAAGGAGCCTCTGACGTCACCTGCTGGCACTGGCCACTCAGAGTAGTCCAGTGTGCCAAAAACACCTCTGTTTCCAAGATGGCAGAGGTCTGGGACACACTGGAGGAGCTCTGGGCACCTCCCCTGGGAGGTGCAGGTCAGGGGAGTTGTCACTCCCCTTTCCTTTGTCCAGTTTCGCGCCAGAGGAGGGCTGGGGGATCCCTGAACCTGTGTAGACTGGCTCATGCAGAGATGGGCACCATCGGTGCCCATCAAAGCATTTCCAGAGGCTGGGGGAGGCTACTCCTCCCCAGCCCTCACACCTATTTCCAAAGGGAGAGGGTGTTACACCCTCTCTCAGAGGAAGTCCTTTGTTCTGCCTTCCTGGGCCAGGGCTGCCTGGACCCCAGGAGGGCAGAAACCTGTCTGAGGGGTTGGCAGCAGCAGCAGCTGCAGTGGAGACCCCGGAAAGGCAGTTTGGCAGTACCCGGGTTCTGTGCTAGAGACCCGGGGGATCATGGAATTGTCCCCCCAATGCCGGAATTACATTGGGGTGACAATTCCATGATCTTAGACATGTTACATGGCCATGTTCGGAGTTACCATTGTGATGCTGTACATAGGTAATGACCTATGTACAGTGCACGTGTGTAATGGTGTCCCCGCACTCACAAAGTCCAGGGAATTTGCCCTGAACGATGTGGGGGCACCTTGGCTAGTGCCAGGGTGCCCACACACTAAGTAACTTTGCACCCAACCTTCACCAGGTGAAGGTTAGACATATAGGTGACTTATAAGTTACTTAAGTGCAGTGGTAAATGGCTGTGAAATAACGTGGACGTTATTTTACTCAGGCTGCAGTGGCAGGCCTGTGTAAGAATTGTCAGAGCTCCCTATGGGTGGCAAAAGAAATGCTGCAGCCCATAGGGATCTCCTGGAACCCCAATACCCTGGGTACCTCAGTACCATATACTAGGGAATTATATGGGTGTACCAGTATGCCAATGTGAATTGGTAAAATTAGCCACTAGCCTGTTAGTGACAAATTTGGAAAGCAGAGAGAGCATAACCACTGAGGTTCTGGTTAGCAGAGCCACAGTGAGACAGTTAGGCATCACACAGGGAACACATACATATAGGTCACAAACTTATGAGCACTGGGGTCCTGGCTAGCAGGGTCCCAGTGACGCATAACAAACATACTGAAAACATAGGGTTTTCACTATGAGCACTGGGCCCTGGCTAGCAGGATTCCAGTGAGACAGTGAAAACACCCTGACATATACTCTCAAACAGGCCAAAAGTGGGTGTAACAAGGCTAGAAAGAGGCTACTTTCTCACAGTCGTATATTCATAAAACTATAAATATGCATAAAATTATACTCTGCAAAACAATAGACAAACCTCTTCCAGGGACGCCAAGAAGGATTTTTACCAGTGCATGTTGGAAAAAGTGTATAAGAGACATGGGCCTCAAGTGGGAAGTTTGTGGCGCAGAAGCCCAGTGTGGGATGGCGATCCGCACATTAACCCCTTGGGTGCGGGCATCGGCCACTGGGGAGGGGGTTAATAAATCCTGGGGTGCGTCACACCCGAGGATTTTTGTTGTTGTTGTTTTTATTCCCCGGGAGACACAGAAGCTTTTCCGTGTCTCCCCCGCCCCCCACCTGCCCCTTTGTGACGTCAGCGCGCCTCACTTTGTGGATTTTCCCTTGCGGCCGCTTCCTACTCCGACGGGGAAAACGGCCATACACACTACGGGGGGACTCTTCCCTTTCTTACGAGGCCTTCCTGAAAGTGTTTCTGCGACCTTTCTTACGAGGCCTTCCTGAAAGTGTTTCTGCGATCGGGGGCCAGGAAACACCACTAGACACCAGGGATGTCACTTGCCGCCCCCCCCTGCCCCCCTCCCCCCCCCCCAGGGCATATTAAAAAAAAAAAAAAAAGTAGAAAAGTAGGTGTCCCCTTGGGGGGGGGGGGGGGGGGCTACATTTTATTGAAAAAAATAAAAAGAAAAAAAAGAAAAAGAAATGGACAGGGGGGGATTTTTTTTTTTATTGTTGTAGGGTTTCCCTGGGGGCCATTTTGGCCCCCAAGGAAACCATACAACAACTAAAAAAATATATAGATCTATATATAGATCTATACATATAGATATATCTATGTAGATATATCTATCTACATGGATATATCTATAGATAGATCTATATATATACATATATATATATATATATATAGATCTATCTATAGATATATCTATATATATATATATATATATATATACATATCTGTATATATATATAGATCTATCTATAGATATATCTATGTAGATAGATGTATATATGTAGATATATAAATCACTTTTGTCAATACGTGTGTGGTTTCCCTGGGGGCTGCGATCGGCCCCCCAGGGAAACCAGACCCACATATAAAAGTGATATATTTGCCGCCAGTTGTCTTGCAGTTGCAGCTTGCGTCTTCAAAGCAATGCACATACTTCAACTGACGCATTTCAACTGTAGCTTTTAGGCAGCAATAAAAAAGTCAAGTAAGTATTGTGATTATGTTTCTGCTACAAAAGGGTCAGACCTGTCTAGTGGCAGTTTTAGTGCCACAAAGAAGCGCAGAAGGTTTATATGCCTACTGCAAAGAGCAAATCTGTATTTTATGTAAATAGCTGAGTACATTAGTAAAGTCAGCCATTACCTGCGCTATAATACCAATGAAATATATGTGCGGGGTGGAGGGCGGCTATGGAGAGATGAAGGGCACTTTTGCTGGGTGATAATGAGGGAATCCGAGGAGGAGGGAGTGGGAGCACCAATAATGATTGTAGGACTGGGCGCAGGAGGTGCTAAAGACTCTGACGAATGGTATGTGACAAGGTGTTTTTTGAGTGTCTTGAAAGTACGTGCTGATTGAGGGAAGAAGCGCAGGTAAGGTGGCCTCTACTGTTGCACGTATCTCACACACACCATCGATTTTGTGACTGTCTACGTAGGCTAGTGTTTTAGAGCAACAGTTTAGCCAATAGCAGAGATGGCATCTTGATGGATGACTGCTGCCTGCACTCGGGTTATCGAGGACGGCTCTGACATAGGATCAGAGACTGAGACATCAGATACTGAGACAGCATCTGAGGGATAGGACAATGGCGCAGACTCTGGGAGTGATTTTTCAGTCGGAGGAGTCCCATTCTATAACTCCTCTTCCAGTACATTATGAGGGAGGTGATGAGGACAGTTCTGCTGTCCCTTCGCAAGCAGTCTGTGCAACTGGGTAATAGTGGGTTAGCCCAACCCAGAGAGCAGGTGAATGTGGCGGCAAGCAGAGAGAGAGTGCTCTCTTGGGAGCTCCCCAATTTAGTTCAGCCCCAAATTCCACCGCCCAAATCGTATTGTGGAGACATCAAAATTATCTATCGCAAAACAAACTGGTTTTGTAAGGCAGGCACCTGTGTTTTTGGTCCTGGGTTCGGCGGCCCTATAGAGAAACACACTAAACCCGAACATTTCTCGAAACTAGACATTCGGGGGAGTCCACAGAGGTGTGACTTGTGTGGATTCCCCAAAGTTTTCTTACCCAGAATACCCTGCAAAGCTGAAATGTTGAATAAAAACTCTATTTTTCTTGCATTTCTGTCACACAAACTACAGGAATATGCTGGGATCCACAAAATTCCTACCACCCAGTGATTCCTCACCTGTCCTGATAAAAACACTACCCCACTTGAGTGCCTACGCCTAGTGTCTGCGTCGGGAATGGATCACCCCAGGGTCAACAGCTGCCTCATGTAAGGACCAACATTGACCGTTGTGTGATCTATTCTTGTTGCGGGCACCAGGCCTACCCACACAAGTGAGGTACCATTTTTATCGGGAGACTTGGGGGAACGCTGGGTGGAAGGACATTTGTGGCTGCTCTCAGATTCCAGGACTTTCTTTCACCGAAATATGAGGAAAATGAGTTTTTTTAGCCAAATTTTGAGGTTTGCAAAGGATTCTGGGTAACAGAACCTGGTCAGAGCCCCACAAGTCACCCCATCTTGGATTCCCCTAGGTCTCTAGTTTTCAAAAATGCGCTGGTTTGCTAGGTTTCCCCAGGTGCCGGCTGAGCTAGAGGCCAAAAAACAACAGGTAGGCACTTTGTAAAAAACACCTCTGTTTTCTGTGAAAAAATGTGATGTGTCCACGTTGTGTTTTGGGACATTTCCATTTGTGGGCGCTAGGCCTACCCACACAAGTGAGGTACCATTTTTATCGGGAGACTTGGGGGAACACAGAATACCAAAACAAGTGTTATTGCCCCTTGTCTTTCTATACATTTTTTCCTTCCAAATGTAAGACAGTGTGTAAAAAAGACATCTATTTGAGAAATGCCCTGCAATTCACATACTAGTATGGGGACCCTGGAATTCAGAGATGTGCAAATAACCACTGCTCCTCAAAACCTTATCTTGAGACCATTTTGGAAATACAAAGGTTTTCTTGATACCTATTTTTCACTCTTTATATTTCAGCAAATGAATTGCTGTATACCCGGTATAGAATGAAAACCCATTGCAAGGTGCACCTCATTTATTGGCTCTGGGTACCTAGGGATCTTGATGAACATACCAGCCCTATATATCCCCGCAACCGGAATAGTCCAGCACACGTAACGGTATATTGCTTTAAAAAATCTGACATTGCAGGAAAAAGTTACAGAGTAAAACGTTGAGAAAAATGGCTGTTTTTTTCAGCTCACTTTCAATATGTTTTTTTTCCAGCTGTTATTTTCTGTAGGAAAACCTTGTAGGATCTACACAAGTGACCCCTTGCTGAATTCAGAATTTTGTCTACTTTCCAGAAATGTTTAGCTTTCCGGGATCCAGCATTGGTTTCACACCCATTTCTGTCACCGACTGGAAGGAGGCTGAAAGCACAAAAAATCGTAAAAATGGGGTATGCCCGAGTAAAATGACAAATTTGTGTTGACAAATTGGGTTTTCTGGTTCAAGTCTGCCTGTTCCTGAAAGCTGGGAAGATGGTGATTTTAGCACCACAAACGCTTTGTTGATGCCATTTTCAGGGAAAAAACCACAAGCCTTCTTCTGCAGCCCCTTTTTCCCATTTGTTTTTAAAAAAACTAAATTTTCACTGTATTTTGGCTAATTTCTTGGTCTCCTCCAGGGGAAACCACAAACTCTGGGTACCATTAGAATCCCTAGGATGTTGGAAAAAAAGGACGCAAATTTGGCATGGATAGCTTATGTGGACAAAAAGTTATGAAGGCCTAAGCGTGAACTGCCCCAAATAGCCAAACAAGGGCTCAGCACTGGGGGGGTGGTGGAAGGCCCAGCACCTAAGAGGTTAAGAGGTCCTGAGTTCCTGCACTCAGACTGACTGAGTACCAGAGCATGGAAAAGCTGGAGAATCCAGCCAGTAAAATCACTGTGAGAAAGGACTGCATTGTAGCCTGGACCCCTCCCATGACCCCTGCCGAGACCTCAGCCTAGACGGGGAAGGGGGCGTTTCATGTGCCCACTGCCCGTGAATAGTCTCCCCTCAATCCTTCACCCCTCTCGGCACACACACCTAACAACCCTCACTGTACCCCTCTCGCCACCCACACCTTACAATCCTCACCTGAACCCCTCTCGCCACCCACACCTTACAACCCTCACCTGAACCCCTCTCACCACCCATACCCTCTCGCCACCCACACCTTACAACCCTCACCTGAACCCCTCTCGCCACCCACACCTTAAACCCTCACTGAACCCCTCTCGCCACCCACACCTTACAACCCTCACTGAACCCCTCTCCCCACCCCCACCTTACAACCCTCACCTGAACCCCTCTCGCCACCCACACCTAACAACCCTCACCTGAACCCCTCTCGACACCCACACCTTACAACCCTCACTTGAACCCCTCTCGCCACCCACACCTTACAACCCTCACCTGAACCCTTCTCGCCACCCACACCTTACAACCCTCACTGAACCCCTCTCGCCACCCACACCCTCTCGCCACCCACACCTTACAACCCTCACCTGAACCCTTCACCACAGCCTCCGGGAGACTTACACCACCTGGAAGAGGAGATGGGGAATGAGCCGGTTAAACCCACAGAAAAGGGAATACCATGAGGAATAGTGGGCCAGATGTAGGAAAGCATTTGCGAGTCGCAAACGGCAAAAATTGCCGTTTGCGACTCGCAAATCGCATTTTCCTATGCAGAAATGCATATTGCGAGTCGGGACCGACTCGCAATATGCATTTCAGAATCACAAATAGGAAGGGGTGTTCCCTTCCCATTTGCGATTCCTAGTGGTATGCAATACCATTTGCGACCGCATATGCGGTCGCAAATGGTGTCGCAGTTACCATCCACTTCAAGTGGATGGTAACCCACTCGCAAATTGGAAGGGGTCCCATGGGACCCCTTCCCCTTTGCGAATGGACTCAGTACTATTTTTCAGGAAAAAATACCGAAACTAAAGGTTTCGTTTTTTTTTTTAAGCGCAGCTCGTTTTCCTTTAAGGAAAACGGGCTACACTTAAAAAAAAAAAAACTGCTTTATTTAAAAGCAGGTCACGAACACGGAGGTCTGCGGACGACAGCAGGCCTCCATGTTTGCGAGTGCCTAGACTCGCTATGGGGCCGCAATTTGCGACCCACCTCATTAATATTAATGAGGCGGGTCATTGCGACCCCATAGCGACTCGCAGACGGTGTCTGAGACACCGGGCCAGATGTAGGAAAATTGCAAATTGCGACTTGCAATGCAGACGGTGTCTCAGACACCGTCTGCGAGTCGCTATGGGGTCGCAATGACCCACCTATTAATATTAATGAGGTGGGTCGCAAATTTCGGCCCCATAGCGACTATGGGCACTCGCAACCATGGAGGCCTGCTGTAGTCAGCAGACCTTCGTGTTCGTGACTGCTTTTAAATAAAGCAGTTTTTTTTTTTTAAGTGTAGCCCGTTTTCCTTAAAGGAACCACTCCCTGCCCTGAAAAAATTGTTTTGGGTCCATTCACAAAGTGGAAGGGGTCCCATGGGACCCCTTCCAATTTGCGAGTGGGTTACCATCCACTTCAAGTGGATGGTAACTGCGACACCCTTTGCGACCGCATATGTGGTCGCAAATGGTATTGCATACCACTCCCCTTCCTATTTGCGAGTCGGAAATGCATATTGCGAGCCGGTCCCGACTCGCAATATGCATTTCTGCATAGGAAAATGCGATTTGCGAGTCGCAAACGGCAATTTTTGCCGTTTGCGACTCGCAAATCGTTTCCTGCATCTGGCCCACCACCGTTCTGCATTGCAAATTGCGAGTTGCAATATTGCTACATCTGGCCCAGTGTCCGGTGGGTTGTTACCGCACATTAATGGTAATTAGTGCACCTTGTAATGTGCGACAGAGAAAGACTGGGGCGTGGCTCAGCGTGGATGAGAGGCCGAGTTATCCCCACACCTACGGACACTCAGCAGGGGCACCTCGCCACCGCCTGACTGCAAGGGAAGGCCGAGAGTGCAGGAGTCCATCAGAACGTAAGAGAGACCATGATGTGCCTAGTAGTCATTCACTCAGCAGAGGCCACACCGCACATCTGGAAGAAGCCTTTCTATCCCGGGTAACTGATGCCTCGATGCCCGGACTGTGACGTCACGTGGCTCCTTCCTTCCACACAGGCTGCTCTGGGGTAGATTGGATGCACTTTCGGGCCGCATAACTGCCTGCATCATCGCGTGCGCGCCTTTAGAGGGTAGAACCCGACATCTGTGCACTTCCGTAGCCAAGGATGCCACACACCGACCGCTCCACGGATGGCAAGAGCTGGCTCGTGTGACCACTTCTACCCTCACACTTCTCTCCCACCCCTGTGGAAGTGCAGGTGCGGGCTTACGTCACAGTTTGAGTAGTTTCACACTATAACATTGAAACATAAGCGAGACTGCACACAACAGCGCGCGCGCGCTCGCCCGCCCACGCACGCACACACACTCTCTCTCAAGCATTCAATTCCAACCGATAAGCAGAAGAAACCCATCCCTCACTCTTTTTCTCTTCAAATTCACAGACAAGCATAGCATCAAAACTTATTAAATGGCACAACTCTGGTCCGGACGCGTAACACCAAAAAACTCCCCATATAGGCCACGTGAGGAGCGTGCACTGTCCCACCTCTGACCCCCCACGGGGTAGCGTGCTATCCCTCTGCCAATGCACTCTGGTGACTAGTTAGGCGTACGGAGAGCTCTATAGGTACAACTGCAACACCCATCATCCTCGAACCCCACAGCTTGCAAGGTTATAATGGTGGCAACACGTCCCTAAGGGCACAACCAACCCTGCCTTCCGTACAGAGAGCACATGCCCACAGTGAAGAGACGGAGGAGAGATACAGGTTGTGAGATGGAGGGTCGGGTGTGGAGAGGGCTGAGGCAGAGACACATTTGGAGACAGACAGAGGGGGGGCCAGAGAGCGCCAGTGTCGCCTGAGACATCTGCAGTGGAGAGAGGTGCATTGAGAGACAGGTGAGATGGACACAGGTGAGTTAGAGATCTGGGATGGGGGTTGGGGGGTACAGAGACACAAGGAGGCAGGGAAAGACAAAGGGTTGAGCTGAAGCAAAGTAAGGAGAGAGACAATAGATAGGAGAGTATCTCACACATTTTTAAATGTATAAATGTAATGCCAGCAGGCTACGGCTGTTCTGGGACGGCGGTGGTCCCGGGAAAATGTCCGCTTGTTCTAAGCCTCAAAATGTGCTTCAGCAACAGAAGGGGAATGTGACACCAAGTCCACACCCCTTACAGCAAAGTAAGGGGGCTCTGCAGGGAGGGGCTCATTTTATCTGAAAGGGATGAAACACCCCGACAGCAGCAGGACTGAGGTAACTAAGGCAAGAGACCCTAACTCCTAAATCTCCCCCAAAACATACACAGAGCAGATCCCGATCCGATTTTAGCTGAAAGCAATCTTATGTGGGAGAAAAACATGATAAACTTACTTGTAGCACTTTTGCAATGACTGGGGATATAAAAACACATGTCTAGTAGTACACTGCCATCTAGTGGTTTCAGGTAGTACTGCTCCCAAGAGTTTTTGAAAAACTAAAAACTAGCCAGTGGGGAGCCCCTCAAATGACATCTACCAGCACCCCGCGAACATATTTATATTACCAGCCGGGTCTGGTGGCTTAGTGGACTAATACATCAACTGTAAGAGTCTGTGCTCAACCTCGTGGTCACAGGTTCAAATCCCAGCGGGTACACTCACCCTTTCATGCTTCCGAGGTCGATAAAATGAGTAGCATTGAGTTGGGTAACAATAAACATCTGTTATTCAGCGCCAAGATGCCCTTTGGGAGAACGTGCACTTTACAAACACACCTTATGAACTTTACATAGCTGGAGCCCCTCTTTTGAATGATTGTTTGATCGGAGGGGCTTTTTATTAACCGTACGAGCACCTCTCCCAGGGATGCTCTCCATACGCCCTGGAAGGCCTTAGAGATAGGTTGGGCGCGCACCCGCAAAGGGGGTGTGGGGTTTGGACTCAGAGGAAGAAGTCAGCGAGTCACCCACATAAAGCCGGACCACCCTTTGCAGGGAGAGGTCAGTGGGAGGTTCAGCCTATGAATAGAACATGGACGTCATTTAGGGGTCAGAGCTGCTACCCGTGGCTTTCCGCTTGCGACCCCTGGCACTGCCTTTGCGACCCCATGGCCTCAGAGGAGGCAAAACCAGTGCCAGGAGCACAGGGGGCAGCTCATAATTATGGACATCACATAGGCATTGCCAAGGGTTGCAGCTGAGACCGGTGGTTACATCTTGCGACCCCCTGGCACTGCCTTTGCGACCCCTGGCCTCAGAAGAGACAAAATCAGGGCCAGGAGCACAGGGGGCAGCTCATAATTGTGGACATCATATAGGGGTTGCCAAGGGATGCAGCTGCGACCTGTGGCTTTACCTCTTGCGACCCCTGGCACTGCCTTTGCGACCCCTGGCCTCAGAGGAGGCAAAATCAGGACCAGGAACACAAAGGGCAGCTTGTCCTTATGGATGTGTTGGGGCTTCTCCCTCTTTGTTTGCTCTCAATGTTTTTAGTACACAAATAGTGAATAACGTTTTATTATTCACTATTAGTACAATGGAGTACAATTAGCTGAAATGTGATCTTCCCAGGCAGCTGAGGAAAGTAAACAAATGCTTTTAAGTGTATGATTTGTGTGTGCTCGCGGGGCAGGGTGTTTTTTGTGTGTCCGTGTAAGTGTGAATGAGAGTGAAAGGGCGTGTGAGGTCCCCTGGTATTTTGGTGAATTGACGTTCATGGGCAAGAGGGGTCAGAGGGAGGGTCACTCAGAAAGAGGCCGAGATGCGACACAAAGCCGTGAAGACCTTCGCGAACAGGGATCAGCGGGAGGGTTAGTCTGCGCAAACAAGGGTCACGGCCTCATGCAAAGACGAGTCAGCAGAAGGTTCAGCCCATGAATAGAGAGGTCAGTCTTCACAATAACAGAGGTCACTGGGAGGTTCACAGGAGTCAGCAGGAGGGTGAGCCTGCACAATGAGTGGTCAACAAGGAAGTTCGGCCTGTGCAAAGAGAGGTCAGCGGGATGGTCAGTCTCCATGAAGAGGTGTCAGTGGTAGGGTCAACCTTTGCAAAGAAGGGCCGGTGGAAGGTCAACCTTCAGTAATGAGACGGTCAGTGAAAGTCAATCTTCAGCAATGACGGGGTCAGCAGAAGGTCCATCTTGAGCAATGGGGGGGGTCAGTAGAAGGTTACCCTTCAGCAATGAGGGGGTGGGTGGAAGGTCAAGCTTCAGCAATGAGGGGGTCGGTGAAAGGTCATTCTTCAGCAATGAGCGGGTCAGCGGAAGGTCAACCTTCAGCAATCGTGGGGTCGGTGGAAGGTCAACCTTCAGCAATGAGGGCGTCAGCAGAAGGTCAACCTTCAGCAATGAGGGGATCAGCAGAAGATCAACCTTGAGCACTGAGGGGGGCAGCAGAAGGTCAACCTTCAGCAATGAGGGGGTCAGCAGAAGGTCAACCTTCAGTAATGAGGGGGTCAGCAGAAGGTCAACCTTGAGCACTGAGGGGTCAGTGGAAGGTTACCTGTCAGCAACGAGAGGGTCGGTGGAAGGTCAATCTTCAGCAATGAGGGGGTCAGTAGAAGGTCAACCTTCAGCAATGAGGGGGTCAGCAGAAGGTCAACCTTCAGCAATGAGGGGGTCAGCGGGAGGTCAACCTTAAGCAAAGAGGGGGGGGGGGGTCGGTGGAAGGTCAATTTTCAGCAATGAGGGGGTCAGCGGAAGGTCATCCTTCACCAATAAGGGGATCAGCGGAAGGTCAACCTTCAGCAATGAAGGAGGTCAGTGGAAGGTCAATCTTCAGCAATGAGGGGGTCAGTGGAAGGTCATCCTTCAGCAATCAGACAGTCAGTGAAAGGTCAATCTTCAGCAGTGAGGGGGTCAGCGGAAGGTCAACCTTCAGCAATAAGGCGGTCGTGGAAGGTCAATCTTCAGCAATGAGGGGGTCAGCAGAAGGTCAACCTTCAGCATTAAGGGGGTCAGTGGAAGGTTACCCTTCAGCAACGAGGAGGTCAGCAGAAGGTCAAGCTTCAGCAATGAGACGGTATGCGGATGAGGGGTCAGCCTTTGCAAAGAGGGGTCGGTGGAAGGTCAACCTTCAGCAATGAGGGGGTCAGTGGAAGTGTCTGCCATTGCAAAGGAGGGGGGGGGGCAGTGGAAGCTCACCCTTCAACAACGAGTGGTCAGACTGCACAGAAGGATTAGCAGAAGGGCCAGCCTGCAGAAAGAGCAGCTAACGGAAGGGTCAGCGGGAGTGGGAAGTATCATCCCACACAGAGGAGTTAGCAGGGGGTCAGCAGGAGGTTCTGGCAGTAAAAAGAGGGGCTAGCAGAGGTTCACCCCACACAAACAGGATGACCACTCCTTACAAAGATCGAGTAGCAGCAGGGTCAGCCTCTGCCAAGAGGGGGTGATCAGCAGGGTCAGCCTGTGCCAAGAGGGGGTGAGTGGCAGGGTCAGCCTGTGCCAAGAGGGGGTGAGTGGCAGGGTTCAGCCTGTGCCAAGAGGGGGTGAGCGGCAGGATCAGCCTCTGCCAAGAGGGGGTGAGTGGCAGGGTCAGCCTCTGCCAAGAGGGGGTGAGTGGCAGGGTCAGCCTCTGCCAAGAAGGGGTGAGTGGCAGGGTCAGTCTCTGCCATGAGGGGGTGAGCGGCAGGGTCAGCCTGTGCCAAGAGGGGGTGAGTGGCAGGGTCAGCCTGTGCCAAGAGGGGGTGATCGGCAGGGTCAGCCTGTGCCAAGAGGGGGTGAGTGGCAGGGTCAGCCTGTGCCAAGAGGGGGCGAGCGGCAGGGTCAGCCTGTGCCAAGAGGGGGTGAGCCAGCAGGGTCAGCCTGTGCCAAGACGGGGTGATCGGCAGGGTCAGCCTGTGCCAAGAGGGGGTGAGCGGCAGGGTCAGCCTCTGCCAAGAAGGGGTGAGCGGCAGGGTCAGCCTGTGCCAAGAAGGGGTGAGCGGCAGGGTCAGCCTGTGCCAAGAAGGGGTGAGCGGCAGGGTCAGCCTGTGCCAAGAGGGGGTGAGTGGCCGGGTCAGCCTGTGCCAAGAGGGGGTGAGCGGCAGGGTCAGCCTGTGCCAAGAGGGGGTGAGCGGCAGGGTCAGCTTGTGCCAAGAGGGGGTGAGTGGAAGGGTCAGCCTGTGCCAAGAAGGGGTGAGCTGCATGGTCAGCCTGTGCCAAGAGGGGGTGAGCTGCAGGGTCAGCCTGTGCCAAGAGGGGGTGAGCGGCAGGGTCAGCCTGTGCCAAGAGGGGGTGATCGGCAGGGTCAGCCTGTGCCAAAAGGGGGTGAGTGGCAGGGTCAGCCTGTGCCAAGAGGGGGTGAGCGGCAGGGTCAGCCTTTGCCAAGAGGGGGTGAGCTGCAGGGTCAGCCTGTGCCAAGAGGGGGTGAGTGGCAGGGTCAGCCTGTGCCAAGAGGGGGTGAGCGGCAGGGTCAGCCTTTGCCAAGAGGGGGTGAGCTGCAGGGTCAGCCTGTGCCAAGAGGGGGTGAGCGGCAGGGTCAGCCAGTGCCAAGAAGGGGTGAGCGGCAGGGTCAGTCTGTGCCAAGAGGGGGTGAACGGCAGGGTCAGCTTGTTCCAAGAGGGGGGGAGCGGCAGGGTCAGCCTGTGCCAAGAAGGGGTGAGCGGCAGGGTCAGCCTGTGCCAAGAGGGGGTGAGCGGCAGGGTCAGCCAGTGCCAAGGAGGGGTGAGCGGCAGGGTCAGTCTCTGCCAAGAGGGGGTGAACCAGCAGGGTCAGCCTCTGCCAAGAGGGGGTGAGCGGCAGGGTCAGCCTGTGCCAAGAAGGGGTGAGCGGCAGGGTCAGCCTGTGTCCAGAGGGCCTGAGCAGGCGGGTCAGCCCACGCGAAGAGGGTTAGTGGTAGGTTCAGCCCACACCAAGAGGGTTAGTGGTAGGTTCAGCCCACGCGAAGAGGGTTAGTGGTAGGTTCAGCCCACGCCAAGAGGGTTAGTGGTAGGGTTAGCCCACGCCAAGAGGGTTAATGGTAGGGTCAGCCCACGCCAAGAGGGTTAGTGGTAGGGTCAGCCCACGCCAAGAGGGTTAGTGGTAGAGTCAGCCCACGCCAAGAGGGTTAGTGGTAGGGTCCGCCCAAGCCAAGAAGGGTTAGTGGTAGAGTCAGCCCACGCCAAGAGGGTTAGTGGAAGGGTCAGCCCACGCCAAAAGGGTTAGTGGTAGGGTTAGCCCACGCCAAGAGGGTTAGTGGTAGGGTCAGCCCACGCCAAGAGGGTTAGTGGTAGGTTCAGCCCACGCCAAGAAGGGTTAGTGGTAGGTTCAGCCCACGCCAAGAGGGTTAGTGGTAGAGTCAGCCCAAGCCAAGAGGGTTAGTGGTAGGGTCAGCCCACGCCAAAAGGGTTAGTGGTAGGGTTAGCCCACGCCAAGAGGGTTAGTGGTAGGTTCAGCCCACGCCAAGAGGGTTAGTGGTAGGTTCAGCCCACGCCAAGAGGGTTAGTGGTAGGGTCAGCCCACGCCAAGAAGGGTTAGTGGTAGAGTCAGCCCACGCCAAGAGGGTTAGTGGTAGGGTCAGCCCACGCCAAGAAGGGTTAGTAAATGGATCAGCCCACACTGGATAGAGGTAGTGGGTTGGTGAACCACACTGGAGAGGGAATTTGGATGGGTGACGCTGCACTGGGGCAGGGGGGAATCTGTGGCTTAGGTCCCCACAGCAGGTCTCCCCCTTCTTTCCAGTTTGGAGTTCACTCCTTGGTGCTGACATACTCAGCCTTGTTCCGATACCAGCTCACAGTCAGTGCAAGTTGGCTCTATTACTCACTTCCCAGTTTCAGCAAAGCAGCTCCACCGACTCAAATGCTGAGCCAGTTACAAATGGTCTGCTTCATAAGTTGAATCTGTTGGTGTCCCGGGGGCTACTGGGAGATCAGTCCACCCTCATCCTTTTTCAGACAAAACCCACAACTCTTGGTTGGGGTGGTCACGCTCCCATCCACAGGTCAGCACTCGTCTGCTACCAAGTTCCTCCACTACATACGTCCGTGAGTTTGCTCTCTCTTCCATATGTTCAGACTTTCAGCTGCGTTCTATCTCTTGGAGCGCCCAGTCCGGGATCCGGTGGACAATGGGTCACAAGTACAACCTACACCTGCCGCGTCTGATGGAGTGACTGTGTCCATGTGACAGGCAGCAGACCTCACCGTGCAAACTACACCCATGAAACATCCAATGGTGCCGTCTGGAGCACCCACAGATGTATATCACCTCGCGGAAGTGGGGGAGATGTCTCCACCCTATCCTTTCACCACCAGGCACTCTCAGGTCTATAAAGCAAGAGGTCAGGCGGAAACTTTCAAATGATCACAATAGTAATGATGGCCTACCCCTCACGTAGGTCACTTACATGCACTCCTCACATGGAATACCAAGGCTGGCCTCACCCACACTGGTTGACTGCCTCTGGTCCTAGGTCTTCACAATCCCCTTTCTAATTCTGCCCTCCAGCTGTTGTGCTTTGAAGCCTCACTGTAGCACTAGACCTAGCCTCCGCCTTACGCATTCCTCTCTGATCTCTATGCGCCATCATCCTCTCCTGCAGCTTTAGCCTGCAGCTCCTGGGGGTTCCCTCAAAAGTAATCTGGTCCAAGACCCAACTCCTTCATGCAAAGAACAGGCAGGCTGAGCGCGTGCAGTTGGAAAATTAAATACAGTGCACTCACATGCAATCTGCAGCACTCACATAAGTAGTACTGCCATTTCCCTTGATCTGTCACAGGAAACACATGCACCGAGAAAGAGGTTAGTGATTTCTAAATGCACCAGCAAGTCCAGGCTAAAGAAACAACCAGGGACCTGCTTTGTCCTGCACTGCAAGGGGACGGTGGGCGGGAGGGCCTGACATGGCTAGCGGTGGGCTTTGCCAGCCTCTGATGGAACTTCAGCTCAGGCAGGGCACTGTCATGAGCCCTCTGGAACAGACATGTAGCCTGGACGTGAGGCATTGGAACTGTCTCCCCAGCCTTCACATCACTTTCCTGAGATGCACCTGTCCCAGCACTGCTTTTGTGTTGAATAATTAATGTTAGGGATGAGCTTTCTAAAATGCAAAGCTCTGCTGTGCTTTCCAGTACTCAGACACTGTACGTGCAGTGCTTTCCAGTACTCAGACAATGTATGTGCAGTGCTTTCCTATACTCAGACACTGAACGTGCAGTGCTTTCCAGTACTCAGACACTGTACGTGCAGTGCTTTCCTATACTCAGACACTGTACCTGCAGTGCTTTCCAGTACTCAGACACTGTACGTGCAGTGCCTTCCAGTACTCAGACACTGTACGTGCAGTGCTTTCCTATACTCAGACACTGTACGTGGAGTGCTTTCCTATAGTCAGACACTGTACGTGCAGTGAATTCCAGTTCTCAGACACTGTACGTGCAGTGCTTTCCTATACTCAGACACTGTACGTGCAGTGCTTTCCAGTACTCAGACACTGTATGTACAGTGCTTTCCAGTACTCAGACACTGTACGTGCAGTGCTTTCCTATACTCAGACACTGTACGTGCAGTGCTTTCCTATAGTCAGACACTGAACGTGCAGTGAATTCCAGTTCTCAGACACTGTACGTGCAGTGCTTTCCTATACTCAGACACTGTACGTGCAGTGCTTTCCAGTACTCAGACACTGTATGTGCAGTGCTTTCCAGTACTCAGACACTGTACGTGCAGTGCTTTCCTATACTCAGACACTGTACGTGCAGTGCTTTCCTATAGTCAGACACTGTACGTGCAGTGAATTCCAGTTCTCAGACACTGTACGTGGAGTGCTTTCCTATACTCAGACACTGTACGTGCAGTGCTTTCCAGTACTCAGACGCTGTACGTGTGGTGCTTTCCTATACTCAGACACTGTACGTGCAGTAAATTCCAGTACTCAGACGCTGTACGTGTGGTGCTTTCCTATACTCAGACATTGTACGTGCAGTGTTTTCCTGTACTCAGACACTGTACGTGCAGCTGTTGGGACGGTAAGTCTGCTGCATGTCTCTGGAGACCGCGCTTCCCCTGCCTTAAGGTGATCTACAGCCAAGTCATTTAAACTTACTGTATGGTTTCTGGATTCCTATCTCAGTGAACATGAGAAACATGTATGTCCACTGAGGATCTCCATGTTTACATGGACTGAGACCCCAGAGCTTAGCTCTGAGGTCGAGGGTGGCATTCATAGTGCACCCCTATTTCACAGAGAGGGACTACTGCCCTCTCTACCAAGGCGGTGGTTGACTGTCAGTGGTGGTAGCAATAAATCTATAGTCAGGGATACCTGTATCCTTGTACCCTTGGTGGGGTGGGGGGTACTAGCCACCCTCCTGATCACGTCTGTGAAGTCTTTTTGCCTCTGTCTACCTGAGATGTGTGTTTGAGAGTCAGTAGGTTCCCTGGGGGAGAATGGTGAAGTGAGCCATTGTGTCTGATGTGAGCTGAGCTGTTCTGCATGACAATCCAGATCCCCCTTGCCCCTCCCTATTGCTTGGAGAAGCTTGGTGGGCTGGGGCAGACACTAGCTCTTATCTGTGTTTAGCTGCCCTAACTCTGCGAGGAGGGATGAAGGCCAGTGCTTCCTGGTCTGCAGTTAATTAAAATTCCTCTCTGGGGAATATCCCAGGCTTATACCAAGAGCCTGTCCTGAAGCCCAGTAACTCTTCCTATACATGTCTTATACACGCAGTGAGCATGACACAGAGAGGCCTCATGATTGGAGGGGCACCCAGGATTCAAAAGTGGCGGACCTTCTGATTGGCTCAGTCTATCGATCAGCCTATCAATCAGAGGTGATACAAGTCTGGCTTGAGTTGTCAGTGGTTGTTCAAAACTGGTCTTCTGTTCTAACAAGCATCTATAGAAGCCAGCTGTGGGACCGCCGTGTAAGGGCAAGGAAGCCTGCTCACCGCGTCCGAACTTGAGAGTTTTCTCTGTGATGGATGGATTCTGTTGTGAAGGAATTTGCGCCTGTGAAAGGGCAAAAGGTCAATCAGCAACCTGAATGCAGGTGCAGAGGACCAGCTGTTTGTGGGGCTTGTCGAGCGGAGCAGCATCAGCTTGGAAAACAAGGAAATTGCAATCAGCTGCTCAAGATAAGGAAGCTTACAGCACATCAATGAAGGGAGAAGGTGAGGTCACTTCTGCCCAGACCCCTCCCCTGAGCTGTTGGAGCCTGGGATACTTACAGTTACAACCTGTAGCTGGGGAAGAGTGTCCTGTGGTACAAGCCCGTTCCTTTCTCTACGTGATACATGTGGGTACCAGGGTTTACTCACACTCTGGCCATCTAAAACCCTCCTACAGCTAGCCAGTGGCTACTGGTCTAGTGGGAGTCCAGTAAACTGTGCCAAGACATGAGGCACCTGTGATCAGATCCCTGATGTCACCAGAGCGGTGTCCTTGCTAAGGACGGGAGGGCACTACTCTTTTTTGGGTGGTGGGTTCTGGGGCTGATCTGGAACGTTTGACTTCACATCATATGCTGAAACTACACCATTACCCTACAAGGATTGGTATCCTGGCTCTAGCAAATGGGAGCAACCCTGTGCAACATGGTCTGCAATATGCAATGCTAACTGTGTGTCTACATGCTAACTTTGTTTGTATAGTGCGTAGTGTCTAGGCGCTATAATACTGTTTGGGTTCAGAACTCTGGCCCAGAGGGTCCTAGAGATGTTTGGTGTTCACTGTTTATCCTAGCTTTATGTGTAGTATATTTCTCTTATGTGCATTAAAGTACTTTTCTTTTTTAAAAGTAAAGCACTGACTGGACATTGATAATATTAGCTGGTAGTACAGTGTACCCTGTATTCCGAATGTCTAACCCCACCTCACCTCCTTGAGTAAGCCTTGGACTGCTCTGCCTTGCTAACCTGAGAGAGTCAAGTGCTGGAGAGGAGTATTTGGTTATCCAGTTTTGGGCCCACATGTACTGAGGGTCCTAGGACACCAGTGGGGGACACTCCAGTGATGCAATTGGAGCGGGGAAGCCCCTGAGTGCCGTGGTGCCCATTGGTGGCAAGAGGTGTTGGATCACTAGACTTCAGGCTTAGTGGACACTGATGCCAGTTGATAAGTCCAGCAGATACTCATAAGCTATATATAAAATGGCAGATGACATTGGAGAGGAATTTTAACTGCAGACCTTGACCATAGAGGAACTAAAGCAAATGTGCGCTGACACGGGGTGGAAGGTCTCAAGGTCTAAGGACAGGGAACACGTGGTTAGCCACATGAGAAAGTGCTTTGAGGAAGAGGTCACTGCAGTGTGGGAGGTGAAGATCACTGTTGTCACAAGCCCGGTTCCCCTACACCTTCCCGTAGGCTTTCCCCTCCCCCTGTCTCCAGAGCTACCTTTTCCCTGCTCCAGGATTTGCCTCCTTAGGAGGGACTGACTTAGCTGAGACCCTGAATCTCCAGCTGAAACTCCAAGACGCTAAGGACTTCGCAGAGAAGAAAGCAAGGGAATTTGAGAGGGAGAAGCTGTTTTTTCTCTGGGGGCAGTAAATTCTCTCCCGTGGGGTTGCATACCTGGGCTCTGTCTGTTAGCCCTGGGACACACTCCGGATAAGCCGCGTGCTCTCTATATCTTGTTCATTCATTCATTCATGCATTTATGCGTCACATGTCTGTGTTGTTGAGAAGGAAGGTGTGTGGGACACTGCTCAGCCTTGCAGGGTGGTCTGTATGACTACTGTGTTTGCCATCCTTGTCTGTACCTTTCAAGTTATAAAACAGAAGGCACATTATCACTGTCGACAGTTTACTTGCACCCTGGCACTCCGATGTGAACTGTACTCTTTGTCAGGAGCAGGCAGAGCATTTAACCACAGTCCAATCTCCTGAAAGGCAAACTTGCTCACTTGATGGGATGAAGGCGATAATTACTCTTAAATAAGCAGTGTAGAACCAGAAGTTGCTCATCAAATGATAGGTTTGTGCAAACATGAGAGATCTACAGCTGCATGCAATCTCAGGATCTTTATCATATTTTTAAATCAGACAGTCTATAAAGACAAAGAACTGTACAGAGCTGAGACTTTTAATCAAACAAGGATGTCTACATGTTTCAGCCTCTTTTCAGAATGTTGGAACCTTCATCAGGAAATAATGTCCACAATGTGTAATGAACTGACAGAGTACAATTAAAATGATGTATCATTTTCATTCCAGCTATTAAGTAAACTGCACATTTCTGTGTACTATTCATGACTAGAATCAAGTCTATGAAGAGGGAAATGACAAATATCACTCAATTGGAACTGGAGATCAGTCGCGTACAGATCTAAACAACATTTTTTTTTTTTTATTTCATGTCACTTAGTCAATGAATGCCCTAAACATTACTTTAATGAGCCAGGCATTATGTGGAAAGAAAGCTACTTGGTGAGTCATGTATGGTTATGTATCGAGAAGGGTAGAATAGTTTTCAATCAGCAAACTGTGGAACTAAACGCTGTGTAGACACAGAGTGAGCATTTGGTAATAGTTTTCACACACAAAGTATTTTATAAAATGTTCCATGAGCAGCCAGCCCCAGAATAATACAATTATGGGTGAGTATTCATGGAAGAGTAATCAGTGACTGAGGGTCTGATTTAGATAATGGCAGATGCATAGGATATAATGGCATTTAGATTTCGGCAGACGGAACATCTGTCACGATTGTAACAGAGAAACTTGTCCGCCAATATCTGAATCAGGCCCGGAGTTATCTAGAAGGCAGAGAAGATGATAAGCATTCATAGTTATACTCACGGCTACACCCTTGGAGATTTGTTTGTAAGTACCACCTGCAGTTGAGCACAACACCCACCGGCAGTACAATATATTTGTACGTGAGAGAAACAGTAGGTGAGAGGCAAAGAGAGAAAGAAGAAAATACAGGGAGAAGCCTAGAACTACTAGAGAACAGTCAGCGGGGACCACCGATCGAAGAGTAATTTGCAATTCCCTCCTGTAGAATAGCAGAATGCAATTCAGCACAGGTACTCACCTCTTGCAGCCGCTCGATGTGGGTCCGGCACACCTCCAGGTCACTGTCCCCAGGCACCACGATGATCCCCAGGGGGACGGCTGAAATCAGAGAGCAGCAGATTAAATAAAATCACAGACCTGTAGTTATCAAACCACAACCGAGGGGTTAGGGTTGGGACATGTTAACTCTGGAACCTCACCACGCTTCTCCATCATGGGGGCTACGGTGTCTATGGGCTACTAGAGGGCCTGTGGGTCAATGGAGGAGCGGGTGGGGGAAAGAAGGGGAGAAGCAGCACACAAAGGACAGAGCAACAAGATGTGGGGTGGTAAGTACACAATGGTGAGAGCAACACAGAGCACATGGGACAGGGGAGTTTAGGGGGAGAGACAGAGTAGCACATGAAGTAGAGAGCAACAAGGTCTGTGGGGTGAGTAATTGGCTGGGGAGAAGCACATAAGGGAGAGAGCAGGAAAACGTGCAATCTCGTGGAGGGCTTGAACAAAAAATAAAATAAAACAGTTTCCTAGAAGCGAGCACCGCAACGATACAAGTCAGTCAATGAAAAGGACGGTAAAGAGGGTACACTCTAAGGGAGGAATAAACATAGCGAGAGGAAAGAAAGTCTTTGAGACGCAAGCAAACAAGAGTGAGAATCAAAGGTAAGCAATGGGAGGGCGTAAGCCCACTGTAAGTTCACACTTGGTCTTTTTCAACCACACAACTTCTGCTGTGTGGTGAGCGAGACCTAAAACTGCACCCAGAGCTGGTAAGTGAGTTGGTGATTGCGCCCTGTGGGCTTCCTTCGGGTACACTCTGGGGTACGGATGGAGTTTACAGACTCACAGGCCTCTTTCAGCTTCTCCTTGTCGTAGTGCAAGGCCTCGTAGTCGTGCATGCTGATGCGATTCACCCGGATCCGCAGTCTCTCCGGCACCGGCTGCTGGCTGCAGGAAAGTGGAAGGATAGAGAACAGGCTCAGAGTGTCTTCTAGCTGCTTGGGCACAGGCGCCGACGCTGGGGACAGTGGAAGGGCTTGCTGGGGTAGAGTCCATGAAGGAATTGACTATGAATGAGGCAGTAAAGGGACTGCTGAAGTGTGAACGGTGTAAGGGTTAAGGCAGTGAGACAGTGGTACGACGCTGGCACCAGGGCGGTGTATGAAGGGTGGCAGTGGAGGATGGTGTACAGAGGCTGGCAGTGGAGGATGGTGTATAGAGGCTGGCAGTGGAGGATGGTGTATAGAGGCTGGCAGTGGAGGATGGTGTATAGAGGCTGGCAGTGGAGGATGGTGTATGGAGGGTGCAGTGGAGGATGGAGTATGAAGGCTGGTAGTGGAGGATGGTGCATGGAGGCTGGCAGTGGAGGATGGTGTATGGAGGCTGGCAGTGGAGAATGGAGGCTGGCAGTGGAGGATGGAGAATGGAGGCTGGCAGTGGAGGATGGAGGATGAAGAATGGAGGCTAGCAGTGGAGGATGGTGTATAGCGGCTGGCAGCGGAGGATGGTGTATAGAGGCTGGCAGTGGAGGATGGTTTATGGAGGCTGGCAGTGGAGGATGGAGAATGGAGGCTGGCAGTAGAGGAGGGAGAATGGAGGCTGGCAGTGGTGGATGGTGTATGAAGTCTGGCAGTGGAGCATGGTGTATGGAGGCTGGCAGTGGAGGATGGTGTATGGAGGCTGGCAGTGGTGGATGGTGTATGAAGGCTGGCAGTGGAGCATGGTGTATGAAGGCTGGCAGTGGAGGATGTTGTATGGAGGCTGGCAGTGGTGGATGGTGTATGAAGGCTGGCAGTGGAGCATGGTGGATGGAGGCTGGCAGTGGTGGATGGTGTATGAAGGCTGGCAGTGGAGCATGGTGTATGGAGGCTGGCAGTGGAGGATGTTGTATGGAGGCTGGCAGTGGTGGATGGTGTATGAAGGCTGGCAGTTGAGGATGGTGTATGGAGGCTGGCAGTGGAGGATGGTGTATGGAGGCTGGCAGTGGTGGATGGTGTATGAAGGGTGCAGTGGAGGATGGTGTATGGAGGCTGGCAGTGGAGGATGGAGAATGGAGGCTGGCAGTGAAGGATGGTGTATGGAGGCTGGCAGTGAAGGATGGTGTATGGAGGCTGGCAGTGGAGGACGGTGTATGGAGGCTGGCAGTGGTGGATGGTGTATGAAGGCTGGCAGTGGTGGATGGTGTATGGAGGCCGGCAGTGGAGGAAGGAGAATGGAGGCTTGCAGTGGAGGATGGTGTATGGAGGCTGGCAGTGGTGGATGGTGTATGAAGGCTGGCAGTGGAGGATGGTGTATGGAGGCTGGCAGTGGTGGATGGTGTATGAAGGGTGCAGTGGAGGATGGCGTATGGAGGCTGGCAGTGGAGGATGGAGAATGGAGGCTGGCAGTGAAGGATGGTGTATGGAGGCTGGCAGTGAAGGATGGTGTATGGAGGCTGGCAGTGGAGGACAGTGTATGGAGGCTGGCAGTGGTGGATGGTGTATGAAGGCTGGCAGTGGTGGATGGTGTATGGAGGCTGGCAGTGGAGGAAGGAGAATGGAGGCTTGCAGTGGAGGATGGTGTATGGAGGCTGGTAGTGGTGGATGGTGTATGAAGGCTGGCAGTGGTGGATGGTGTATGAAGGCTGGCAGTGGTGGATGGTGTATGGAGGCTGGCAGTGGAGGAAGGAGAATGGAGGCTTGCAGTGGAGGTTGGTGTATGGAGGCTGGCAGTGGAGGATGGTGTATGGAGGCTGGCAGTGGAGGATGGTGTATGAAGCACTGGCAGTGGAGGATGGTGTATGGAGGCTGGCAGTGGAGGGTGGTGTATGGGTGCCTTCCTGTGTATCAGGGAGGGTGCAGGACTGATGTCACTCAGACACTTATTAGGAGTGGAGGCTGTGGTACACTGCCACTGTGCAGGTTGTGGAGATGGCTAGCTGTGTGGCACTCTGTATGCGTGAGTGTGTGGGTGGGAGGGAGAGTGGGGCATGCCCTGGGGAGGATATAGCTGCACTGGTGCAGGGTTTGCCTCGGAGACCTGGCCCTCGGGAGGATGCAGCGGGGCTGGCTGCAGGAAGGATGCGGGGACACTGGTACTGGGGAAGGAGTAGGAGACCCGACCCTGGGGAGGATGCAACTGCACTGATGCTGTAGAAGGGTTAGGAGACCTGGCCCTGAGGAGGATGTAGGAAGGATGCAGCTGCACTGGTGCAGGGGTTTGCCTGGGAGACCTGGCCCTGGGGAGGATGCAGCTGCAGGAAGGATGGAGGCGCACTAGTGCTGTAGAAGGGTTAGGAGACCTGGCCCTGGGGAGGATGTAGGAAGGTTGGAGGCGCACTAGTGCTGTAGAAGGGTTAGGAGAACTGGCCCTGGAGAGGATGCAGCTGTACTGGTGCAGGGGGTTGCCTAGGAGACCTGGCCGTGGGGAGGATGCAGCGGTGCAGGCTGCAGGAACGATGGAGGTGCACTGGTGCAGGGGGTTGCCTAGGAGACCTGGCCGTGGGGAGGATGCAGCGGTGCTGGCTGCAGGAACGATGGAGGCGCACTGGTGCAGGGGTTTGCCTAAGAGACCTGGCCCTAGGGAGGATGCAGCTGCAGGAAGGATGGAGGCGCACTAGTGCTGTAGAAGGGTTAGGAGACCTGGCCCTGGGGAGGATGCAGGAAGGTTGGAGGTGCACTAGTGCAGGGGTTTGCCTAGGAGACCTGGCCCTGGGGAGGATGCAGCTGCACTGGTGCTGTAGAAGGGTTAGGAGACCTGGCCCTGGGAAGGATGCAGCTGCAGGAAGGATGGAGATGCACTGATGCAGGGGGTTGACTTGCGGTGCTGGCTGCAGGAAGGATGGAGGTGCACTGGTGCAGGGGTTTGCCTGCGAGAACTGGCCCTGGGGAGGATGCAGCAGTGCTGGCTGTAGGAAGGATGGAGGCGCACTGGTACTGTAGAAGGGTTAGGAGAACTGGCCTTGGGGAGGATGCAGCTGTACTGGTGCAGGTGGTTGCCTAGGAGACCTGGCCCTGGGGAGGATGCACTGGTGCTGGCTGCAGGAAGGATGTAGGTGCACTGGTGCAGTGGTTTGGCTAGGAGACCTGGCCCTGGGGAGGATGCAGTGGTGCTGGATGCAGGAATGATGCAGCTGCATTGGTGCAGGGATTTGCCTAGGAGACCTGGCCTGGGGAGGATGCAGTGATGCTGGATGCAGGAAGGATGCAGTTGCACTGGTGCAGGGGTTTGCCTAGAAGACCTTGCCCTGGGGAGGATGCAGTGGTGCTGGATGCAGGAAGGATACAGTTGCACTGGTGCAGGGGTTTGCCTAGGAGACCTGGCCCTGGGGAGGATGCAGCTGCAGGAAGGATGGTGATGCACTAGTGCAGGAGTTTGACTTGCGGTGCTGGCTGCAGGAAGGATGGAGGCGCACTGGTGCAGGGGTTTGCCTAGGAAACCTGGCCCTGAGGAGGATGCAGCGGTGCTGGATGCAGGAAGGATGCAGCTGCACTGGTGCAGGGGTTTGCCTAGGAGACCTGGCCCTGGGGAGGATGCAGCTGCAGGAAGGATGGTGATGCACTAGTGCAGGGGTTTGACTTGCGGTGCTGGCTGCAGGAAGGATGGAGGTGCACTGGTGCAGGGGTTTGCCTAGGAGACCTGGCCCTGAGGAGGATGCAGCGGTGCTGGATGCAGGAAGGATGCACCTGCATTGGTGCAGGGATTTGCCTAGGAGACATGGCCCTGGGGAGGATGCAGTGGTGCTGGATGCAGGAAGGATGCAGCTGCACTGGTGCAGGGGTTTGCCTAGAAGACCTTGCCCTGGGGAGGATGCAGTGGTGCTGGATGCAGGAAGGATGCAGCTGCACTGGTGCAGGGGTTTGCCTAGGAGACCTGGCTCTGGGGAGGATACAGCGGTGCTGGCTGCAGGAAGGATGGAGGCGCACTGGTGCTGTAGAACGGGGTAGGAGACCTGACCCCGGGGAGGATGCAGCTGCACTGGTGCTGTAGAAGGGTTAGGAGACCTGGCCCTGGGGAGGATGCAGCGGGGCTGGCTGCAGGAAGGATGAAGGCGCACTGGTACTGGGGATGGGGTAGGAGACCTGTCCCTAGGGAGGATGCAGCTGCACTGGTGCTGTATAAGGTTTAGGAGACCTGGCCCTGGGGAGGATGCAGCTGCACTGGTACTGTAGAAGGGTTAGGAGACCTGGTCCTCGGGAGGATGCAGCGGGGCTGGCTGCAGGAAGGATGCAGGCGCACTGGTACTGGGGAAGGGGTAGGAGACCTGGCCCTGGGGAGGATGCAGCTGCACTGGTGCTGTAGAAGGGTTAGGAGACCTGGCCCTAGGGAGGATGCAGCTGCAGGAAGGATGGAGATGCACTGGTGCAGGGGTTTGACTTGTGGTGCTGGCTGCAGGAAGGATGGAGGTGCACTGGTGCAGGGGTTTGCCTGCGAGAACTGGCCCTGGGGAGGATGCAGCGGTGCTGGCTGCAGGAAGGAAGGAGGCGCACTGATACTGTAGAAGGGTTAGGAGAACTGGCCCTGGAGAGGATGCAGCTGTACTGGTGCAGGGGGTTGCCTAGGAGACCTGGCCCTGGGGAGGATGCAGCAGTGCAGGCTGCAGGAACGATGGAGGCGCACTGGTGCAGGGGGTTGCCTAGGAGACCTGGCCGTGGGGAGGATGCAGCGGTGCTGGCTGCAGGAACGATGGAGGCACACTGGTGAAGGGGTTTGCCTAAGAGACCTGGCCCTGGGGAGGATGCAGCTGCAGGAAGGATGGAGGCGCACTAGTGCTGTAGAAGGGTTAGGAGACCTGGCCCTGGGGAGGATGCAGGAAGGTTGGAGGTGCACTAGTGCAGGGGTTTGCCTAGGAGACCTGGCCCTGGGGAGGATGCAGCTGCACTGGTGCTGTAGAAGGGTTAGGAGACCTGGCCCTCGGAAGGATGCAGCTGCAGGAAGGATGGAGATGCACTGGTGAAGGGGTGACTTGCGGTGCTGGCTGCAGGAAGGATGGAGGTGCACTGGTGCAGGGGTTTGCCTGCAAGAACTGGCCCTGGGGAGGATGCAGCGGTGCTGGCTGCAGGAAGGATGGAGGCGCACTGATTCTGTAGAAGGGTTAGGAGAACTGGCCTTGGGGAGGATGCAGCTGTACTGGTGCAGGTGGTTGCCTAGGAGACCTGGCTCTGGGGAGGATACAGCGGTGCTGGCTGCAGGAAGGATGGAGGCGCACTGGTGCTGTAGAATGGGGTAGGAGACCTGACCCCGGGGAGGATGCAGCTGCACTGGTGCTGTAGAAGGGTTAGGAGACCTCGCCCTGGGGAGGATGCAGCGGGGCTGGCTGCAGGAAGGATGCAGGCGCACTGGTACTGGGGAAGGGGTAGGAGACCTAGCCCTAGGGAGGATGCAGCTGCAGGAAGGATGGAGATGCACTGGTGCAGGGGTTTGACTTGTGGTGCTGGCTGCAGGAAGGTTGGAGGCCCACTAGTGCAGTGGTTTGCCTAAGAGACCTGGCCCTGGGGAGGATGCAGGCGCACTGGTACTGGGGAAGGGGTAGGAAACCTGGCCCTGGGAAGGATGCAGCTGCAGGAAGGATGCAGCTGCACTGGTGCTGTAGAAGGGTTAGGAGACCTGGCCCTGGGGAGGATGCAGCTGCACTGGTGCTGTAGAAGGGTTAGGAGACCTGGCCCTGGGGAGGATGCAGCTGCACTGGTGCTGTAGAAGGGTTAGGAGACCTGGCCCTAGGGAGGATGCAGATGCAGGAAGGATGGAGATGCACTGGTGCAGGGGTTTGCCTAGGGGACCTGGCCCTAGGAAGGATGCAGCCGCAGGAAGGATGGAGATGCACTGGTGCAGGGGTTTGACTTGTGGTGCTGGCTGCAAGAAGGATGGAGGTGCACTGGTGCAGGGGTTTACCTGCGAGAACTGGCCCTGGGGAGGATGCAGCGGTGCTGGCTGCAGGAAGGAAGGAGGCGCACTGATACTGTAGAAGGGTTAGGAGAACTGGCCCTGGGGAGGATGCAGAGGTGCTGGCTGCAGGAAGGATGTAGGCGCACTGATACTGTAGAAGGGTTAGGAGAACTGGCCCTGGAGAGGATGCAGCTGTGCTGGTGCAGGGGGTTGCCTAGGAGACCTGGCCGTGGGGAGGATGCAGCGGTGCTGGCTGCAGGAAGGATGCAGCTGCACTGGTGCAGGGGTTTGCCTAAGAGACCTGGCCCTGGGGAGGATGCAGCTGCAGGAAGGATGGAGGCGCACTAGTGCTGTAGAAGGGTTAGGAGACCTGGCCCTGGAGAGGATGCAGGAAGGATGGAGATGCACTGGTGCAGGGGTTTGCCTAGGAGACCTGGCCCTGGGGAGGATGCAGCTGCACTGGTGCTGTAGAAAGGTTAGGAGACCTGGCCCTCGGAAGGATGCAGCTGCAGGAAGGGTGGAGATGCACTGGTGCAGGGGTTACTTGGGGTGCTGGCTGCAGGAAGGATGGAGGTGCACTGGTACTGTAGAAGGGTTAGGAGACCTGGCCCTGGGGAGGATGCAGCGGTGCTGGTTGCAGGAAGGATGCAGCTGCACTGGTGCAGGGGTTTGCCTAGGAGACCTGGCTCTGGGGAGGATACAGCGGTGCTGGCTGCAGGAAGGATGGAGGCGCACTGGTGCTGTAGAACGGGGTAGGAGACCTGACCCCGGGGAGGATGCAGCTGCACTGGTGCTGTAGAAGGGTTAGGAGACCTGGCCCTGGGGAGGATGCAGCGGGGCTGGCTGCAGGAAGGATGAAGGCGCACTGGTACTGGGGATGGGGTAGGAGACCTGTCCCTAGGGAGGATGCAGCTGCACTGGTGCTGTATAAGGTTTAGGAGACCTGGCCCTGGGGAGGATGCAGCTGCACTGGTGCTGTAGAAGGGTTAGGAGACCTGGCCCTGGGGAGGATGCAGCTGCACTGGTGCTGTAGAAGGGTTAGGAGACCTGGCCCTAGGGAGGATGCAGCTGCAGGAAGGATGGAGATGCACTGGTGCAGGGGTTTGACTTGTGGTGCTGGCTGCAGGAGGGATGGAGGTGCACTGGTGCAGGGGTTTGCCTGCGAGAACTGGCCCTGGGGAGGATGCAGCGGTGCTGGCTGCAGGAAGGAAGGAGGCGCACTGGTACTGTAGAAGGGTTAGGAGAACTGGCCCTGGAGAGGATGCAGCTGTACTGGTGCAGGGGGTTGCCTACGAGACCTGGCCGTGGGGAGGATGCAGCGGTGCTGGTTGCAGGAAGGATGTAGGCGCACTGGTGCAGGGGTTTGCCTGGGAGACCTGGCCCTGGGGAGGATGCAGCGGTGCTGGTTGCAGGAAGGATGTAGGCGCACTGGTGCTGTAGAAGGGGTAGGAGACCTGGCCCTGGGGAGGATGCAGCTGCAGGAAGGATGGAGGCCCACTAGTGCTGTAGAAGGGTTAGGAGACCTGGCCCTGGGGAGGATGCAGGAAGGTTGGAGGTGCACTAGTGCAGGGGTTTGCCTAGGAGACCTGGCCCTGGGGAGGATGCAGCTGCACTGGTGCTGTAGAAGGGTTAGGAGACCTGGCCCTGGGGAGGATGCAGCTGCACTGGTGCTGTAGAAGGGTTAGGAGACCTGGCCCTGGGGAGGGTGCAGCTGCAGGAAGGATGGAGATGCACTGGTGCAGGGGTGACTTGCGGTGCTGGCTGCAGGAAGGATGGAGGCGCACTGGTGCTGTAGAAGGGTTAGGAGACCTGGCCCTGGAGAGGATGCAGCTGTACTGGTGCAGGGGGTTGCCTAGGAGACCTGGCCGTGGGGAGGATGCAGCGGTGCTGGCTGCAGGAACGATGGAGGCGCACTGGTGCAGGGGTTTGCCTGGGAGACCTGGCCCTGGGGAGGATGCAGCTGCAGGAAGGATGGAGGCGCACTAGTGCTGTAGAAGGGTTAGGAGACCTGGCCCTGGGGAGGATGCAGGAAGGTTGGAGGTGCACTAGTGCAGGGGTTTGCCTAGGAGACCTGGCCCTGGGGAGGATGCAGCTTCACTGGTGCTGTAGAAGGGTTAGGAGACCTGGCCCTCGGAAGGATGCAGCTGCAGGAAGGATGGAGATGCACTGGTGCAGGGGTTTGCCTAGGAGACCTGGCCCTGGGGAGGATGCAGCTGCACTGGTGCTGTAGAAGGGTTAGGAGACCTGGCCCTGGGGAGGATGCAGCTGCACTGGTGCAGGTGGTTGCCTAGGAGACCTGGCCCTGGGGAGGATGCAGCGGTGCTGGTTGCAGGAAGGATGTAGGCGCACTGGTGCTGTAGAAGGGGTAGGAGACCTGGCCCTGGGGAGGATGCAGCTGCACTGGTGCTGTAGAAGGGTTAGGAGAACTGGCCCTGGGGAGGATGCAGTGGTGCTGGCTGCAGGAAGGATGTAGGCGCACTGATACTGTAGAAGGGTTAGGAGAACTGGCCCTGGAGAGGATGCAGCTGTGCTGGTGCAGGGGGTTGCCTAGGAGACCTGGCCGTGGGGAGGATGCAGCGGTGCTGGCTGCAGGAAGGATGCAGCTGCACTGGTGCAGGGGTTTGCCTAAGAGACCTGGCCCTGGGGAGGATGCAGCTGCAGGAAGGATGGAGGCGCACTAGTGCTGTAGAAGGGTTAGGAGACCTGGCCCTGGAGAGGATGCAGGAAGGATGGAGATGCACTGGTGCAGGGGTTTGCCTAGGAGACCTGGCCCTGGGGAGGATGCAGCTGCACTGGTGCTGTAGAAAGGTTAGGAGACCTGGCCCTCGGAAGGATGCAGCTGCAGGAAGGGTGGAGATGCACTGGTGCAGGGGTTACTTGGGGTGCTGGCTGCAGGAAGGATGGAGGTGCACTGGTACTGTAGAAGGGTTAGGAGACCTGGCCCTGGGGAGGATGCAGCGGTGCTGGTTGCAGGAAGGATGCAGCTGCACTGGTGCAGGGGTTTGCCTAGGAGACCTGGCTCTGGGGAGGATACAGCGGTGCTGGCTGCAGGAAGGATGGAGGCGCACTGGTGCTGTAGAACGGGGTAGGAGACCTGACCCCGGGGAGGATGCAGCTGCACTGGTGCTGTAGAAGGGTTAGGAGACCTGGCCCTGGGGAGGATGCAGCGGGGCTGGCTGCAGGAAGGATGAAGGCGCACTGGTACTGGGGATGGGGTAGGAGACCTGTCCCTAGGGAGGATGCAGCTGCACTGGTGCTGTATAAGGTTTAGGAGACCTGGCCCTGGGGAGGATGCAGCTGCACTGGTGCTGTAGAAGGGTTAGGAGACCTGGCCCTGGGGAGGATGCAGCTGCACTGGTGCTGTAGAAGGGTTAGGAGACCTGGCCCTAGGGAGGATGCAGCTGCAGGAAGGATGGAGATGCACTGGTGCAGGGGTTTGACTTGTGGTGCTGGCTGCAGGAGTGATGGAGGTGCACTGGTGCAGGGGTTTGCCTGCGAGAACTGGCCCTGGGGAGGATGCAGCGGTGCTGGCTGCAGGAAGGAAGGAGGCGCACTGGTACTGTAGAAGGGTTAGGAGAACTGGCCCTGGAGAGGATGCAGCTGTACTGGTGCAGGGGGTTGCCTACGAGACCTGGCCGTGGGGAGGATGCAGCGGTGCTGGTTGCAGGAAGGATGTAGGCGCACTGGTGCAGGGGTTTGCCTGGGAGACCTGGCCCTGGGGAGGATGCAGCGGTGCTGGTTGCAGGAAGGATGTAGGCGCACTGGTGCTGTAGAAGGGGTAGGAGACCTGGCCCTGGGGAGGATGCAGCTGCAGGAAGGATGGAGGCCCACTAGTGCTGTAGAAGGGTTAGGAGACCTGGCCCTGGGGAGGATGCAGGAAGGTTGGAGGTGCACTAGTGCAGGGGTTTGCCTAGGAGACCTGGCCCTGGGGAGGATGCAGCTGCACTGGTGCTGTAGAAGGGTTAGGAGACCTGGCCCTGGGGAGGATGCAGCTGCACTGGTGCTGTAGAAGGGTTAGGAGACCTGGCCCTGGGGAGGGTGCAGCTGCAGGAAGGATGGAGATGCACTGGTGCAGGGGTGACTTGCGGTGCTGGCTGCAGGAAGGATGGAGGCGCACTGGTGCTGTAGAAGGGTTAGGAGACCTGGCCCTGGAGAGGATGCAGCTGTACTGGTGCAGGGGGTTGCCTAGGAGACCTGGCCGTGGGGAGGATGCAGCGGTGCTGGCTGCAGGAACGATGGAGGCGCACTGGTGCAGGGGTTTGCCTGGGAGACCTGGCCCTGGGGAGGATGCAGCTGCAGGAAGGATGGAGGCGCACTAGTGCTGTAGAAGGGTTAGGAGACCTGGCCCTGGGGAGGATGCAGGAAGGTTGGAGGTGCACTAGTGCAGGGGTTTGCCTAGGAGACCTGGCCCTGGGGAGGATGCAGCTTCACTGGTGCTGTAGAAGGGTTAGGAGACCTGGCCCTCGGAAGGATGCAGCTGCAGGAAGGATGGAGATGCACTGGTGCAGGGGTTTGCCTAGGAGACCTGGCCCTGGGGAGGATGCAGCTGCACTGGTGCTGTAGAAGGGTTAGGAGACCTGGCCCTGGGGAGGATGCAGCTGCACTGGTGCAGGTGGTTGCCTAGGAGACCTGGCCCTGGGGAGGATGCAGCGGTGCTGGTTGCAGGAAGGATGTAGGCGCACTGGTGCTGTAGAAGGGGTAGGAGACCTGGCCCTGGGGAGGATGCAGCTGCACTGGTGCTGTAGAAGGGTTAGGAGACCTGGCCCTGGGGAGGGTGCAGCTGCAGGAAGGATGGAGATGCACTGGTGCAGGGGTGACTTGCGGTGCTGGCTGCAGGAAGGATGGAGGCGCACTGGTGCTGTAGAAGGGTTAGGAGACCTGGCCCTGGAGAGGATGCAGCTGTACTGGTGCAGGGGGTTGCCTAGGAGACCTGGCCGTGGGGAGGATGCAGCGGTGCTGGCTGCAGGAACGATGGAGGCGCACTGGTGCAGGGGTTTGCCTGGGAGACCTGGCCCTGGGGAGGATGCAGCTGCAGGAAGGATGGAGGCCCACTAGTGCTGTAGAAGGGTTAGGAGACCTGGCCCTGGGGAGGATGCAGGAAGGTTGGAGGTGCACTAGTGCAGGGGTTTGCCTAGGAGACCTGGCCCTGGGGAGGATGCAGCTGCACTGGTGCTGTAGAAGGGTTAGGAGACCTGGCCCTCGGAAGGATGCAGCTGCAGGAAGGATGGAGATGCACTGGTGCAGGGGTTTGCCTAGGAGACCTGGCCCTGGGGAGGATGCAGCGGCACTGGTGCTGTAGAAGGGTTAGGAAACCTGGCCCTGGGGAGGATGCAGCTGCACTGGTGCAGGTGGTTGCCTAGGAGACCTGGCCCTGGGGAGGATGCAGCGGTGCTGGTTGCAGGAAGGATGTAGGCGCACTGGTGCTGTAGAAGGGGTAGGAGACCTGGCCCTGGGGAGGATGCAGCTGCAGGAAGGATGCAGGTGCACTGGTACTGTAGAAGGATTAGGGGACCTGGCCCTGGGGAGGATGCAGGAAGGATGGAGGCGCACTGGAGCAGGGGTTTGCCTTGGAGACCTGGCCCTGGGGAAGATGTGGGAAGCATGTAGGTGCACCGGCTCTGGGATGATGTAAGGGCACACAATATGGATAAGACTTGGCAGGCTAGTGCCAAATTACCCCTGCCCGCCCCTTACTCGCTTTGCAGCGGGATCGATGTGCGCCGCTTGGCCTTCTGCACCATATTGGCCTGGTTCCGAAGGCTGATTCGCACCACGGACGGTGCCAGCTTACAGGGCTCCCCATCCACCTGCACTGGTATGGGCTTGTTGGTGACCAGGAGCACCTGCCGGCACTGGTGTAACCGCTCCCCGTGGCCTCCCACCTGCAGAGCCGCCTGTGGACAGAAAGAGACACTCAGGCATCTGTATAAAGTGCAAGGCAACATATAGGAAATCAGTTAACAGGGTCATGGATGAAGCAGCTAGTAGTCTAACTTGTGGGCTTGTCAGCAGGTAACACCAGCAGGAAGAATGCATAGGCCAGCCAGCAGGGGCCACGCATGGGACAACCACCAGTGGCTGCACAAGGGCCAGCCAGAAGGGGCCACTCGTGGGTTAGTCAGCCAGCAGGAGTCACTCAGGTGCCAACCAGCAGGGGTCACTCACGTGCCAACCAGCAGGGGCTACGCGCGGTCCAGCCAGCAGGGGACAGGCACGGTCCAGCCAGCAGGGGACAGGCACGGTCCAGCCAGCAGGGGCCGCGCGTGGGACAGTCAGCAAAGGCCACGTGTGGGACAGTCAGCAAAGGCCACGTGTGGGACAATCAGCAAGGGCCGCGCCTGGGGCCGCCAGCAAGGGCCGCGCCTGGGGCAGCCAGCAAGGGCTGCGCCTGGGGCAGCCAGCAAGGGGGGCGCCTGGAGCAGCCAGCAAGGGCGGCGCCTGGGGCAGCCAGCAAGGGCGGTGCCTGGGACAGCCAGCAAGGGCTGCGCCTGGGACAGCCAGCAAGGGCCGCGCCTGGGGCAGCCAGCAAGGGGGCCGCACCTGGGGCAGCCAGCAAGGGGGCCGCACCTGGGGCAGCCAGCAAGGGGGCCGCGCCTGGGGCAGCCAGCAAGGGCCGCGCCTGGGACAGCCAGCAAGGGCCGCGCCTGGGACAGGCAGCAAGGGCGGCGCCTGGGACAGGCAGCAAGGGCGGCGCCTGGGAAAGCCAGCAAGGGCCGCGCCTGGGACAGCCAGCAAGGGTCGCGCCTGGGACAGCCAGCAAGGGCCACGCCTGGGGCAGCCAGAAAGGGCCGCTCCTGGGGCAGCCAGAAAGGGCCGCTCCTGGGGCAGCCAGAAAGGGCCGCGCCTGGGGCAGCCAGTAAGGGCCGCACGTGAAACAGCCAGCAAGGGCCGTGTGTGAAACAGCCAGCAAGGGCTGAGCAAGGTCTAGCCAGGAGGGGCCACTCATGGGTTAGCCAACAGGGGCCAGGCATGAGCCAGCCAGCAGGGGTCAGGCATGGGACAGCCAGCAAGGGTCATGAGTGGGACAGCCAGCAAGGGTCGTGCGTGGGACAGCCCGCTAGGGCTGCGTGTGGTGCAGGCCGCTAGGGCCGTGGGGCAGCCAGCAAGGGCCGCGCGTGACACAGCCACCAGGGGCCACAGAAGGGGCCACTCATGGGTTAGCCAACAGGGGCCAGGCATGACCCAGCCACCAGGGGCCACGCACCAGTGGCCAGCAGAGGATACGCACAGTCCAGCCAGCAGGGGCCAGACATGGGCCAGCCAGTAGAGGCCACACAAGTGCTAGCCAGCAGGGGCAATGCATAGACTAGCCAGTCAGCAGTGGTCACTCATGTGCCAGTCAACAGAGGCTACGCATGGTCCAGCCAGCAGGGGCCAGGCACGGTCCAGCCAGCAGGGGCCAGGCACAGGCCAGCCAGCCATGGCCAGGCACAGGCCAGCCAGCAGGGGCCATGCATACACTAGCCAGCCAGCAGGGGCCATGCATAGACTAGCCAGCCAGCAGGGGCCATGCATAGACTAGCCAGCCAGCAGGGGCCATGCATACATTAGCCAGCCAGCAGGGGCCATGCGAGGGACAGACAGCAGGGGCCATACATGAATCAGCAAGCAAAGGGCCACACACTGGCCAGCCAGCCAGACATAGCCATGCATGGGCCAGCCAGCCAGCTGGCGCCAGGCACAGGCCAGCCAGTGCCACATACGGGCCACCAAGTAGGGGCCATGACAAGGCCAGCGACAGAGCCCACACATGGGGCAGCCAGCAGTGGCCACGCAAGTGCCAGCGAACAGGGTCCGCACACAGGCCAGCCAGCAGGGGCCATGAAAGGGCCAGCAGGTGGAGAGCCCACGCATAGGGCGGGCAAGCAGGGGCCATGCTTGTACTGACACCAGCAACTCATAACTTTAAAGACAGGGATAAACATTTAGAAGTGGCCCATACTTGGGACATGCCCCATACTTAGCCTCACTTTGACCTAGTCCTGTTTTACAGACTCAGCATCACACACTACCTCTTTTGCATCAGCTGCTGACTCTTGCCTCAGATATGCTCTACCCTGTACTGGGTCTTTGTAGGTGGCCTGTAAACATCTAGCATATGCCCTGCCCTGGGTACCAGTGACTCTTTAGGCACATGAGTTAACACGACCGCCTCAGACTGCAATACCTACCAGAGACGCCATGGTGAAACCGATGACTTCGATGCAGCCGTCGTCATGCCGCTGGGGCTCAAAGTCATGGTGCTCTCCTGGATTACCCCATGGCATGGTGCCCGCACAGTACCTGCATAACGTAAAGAAAGCATTATCTATTCATGAAAAGAAACAGCACAGCCCCTGCCTAAAGTCAACATAATGCATTAGTATCCAAGAGAGCACAGAACCTGCCTAACCTCACCACAACATAGTATTCAAGAGTACAAAAGTCTAAAGTCTCCACATCACAGTGTCCTAGAGAGCACAGAACCTGCCCAAAGTCACCACAACACAGTGTCCAAGAGAGCACAGAACCTGCCAAAAGTCACCATAACACAGTGTCCAAGAGAGCACAGAACCTGCCAAAAGTCACCACAACAGTGTCCAAGAAAGCACAGAACCTGCCTAAAGTCACCACAACAGTGTCCAAGAGAGCACAGAACTTTCCTAAAGTCACCACAACACAGTATCCAAGAGAGCACAGAACCTGCCTAAAGCCACCACAACACAGTATCCAAGAGAGCACAGAACTTGCCTAAAGTCACCAGAACACAATGTCAGAGAGAGCCCAGAACCTGCCTAAAGTCACCACAACACAGTATCCAAAAGAGCCCAGAACCTGCCTAAAGTCACCATAACACAGTATCCAAGAGAGCACAGAACCTGCCCAAAGTCACCACAACACAGTGTCCAAAAGAGCACAGAACCTGCCTAAAGTCACCACAACACAGTATCCGAGAGAGCACAGAACCTACCCAAAGTCACCACAACACAGTATTCAAGAGCACAGAACCTGCCTAAAGTCACCACAACACAGTGTCCGAGAGAGCACAGAACCTGCCTAAAGTCACCACAACACAGTATTCCAAGACAGCACAGAACCTGCCCAAATTCACCACAACACAGTGTGCAAAAGAGCACAAAACCTGCCTAAAGGCACCACAACACAGTATCCAAGAGAGCACAGAACCTGACCAAAGTCACCACAACACAGTATCCAAGAGAGCACAGAACCTGCCTAAAGTCACCACAACACAGTGTCGAAGAGAGCACAGAACCTACCTAAAGTCACCCCAACAGTGTCCAAGAGAGCACAGAATCTGCCTAAAGTCAACATAATGCATTAGTATCCGAGAGAGCACAGAACCTGCCTAAAGTCAACATAATGCATTAGTATCCGAGAGAGCACAGAACCTGCCCAGTCACAACACAGTATCCAAGAGCACAGAACCTGCCTAAAGTCACCACAACAGAGTATCCAAGAGTGCACAGAACCTGCCTAAAGTCACAACACAGTATCCGCGAGAGCACAGAACCTGCCCAAAGTCACCACAACACAGTATTCAACAGCACAGAACCTGCCTAAAGTCACCACCAGACAGTGTTCAAGAGAGCACAGAACCTGCCTAAAGTCACCACAACGCAGTATCCGAGAGAGCACAGAGCACAGAACCTGCCTAAAGTCACCACAACAGTTTCCAAGAGAGCACAGAACCTGCCTAGAGTCACCACAACACAGTGTCTGAGAGAGCACAGAACCTGCCTAATGTCACCACAACAGTGTGCGAGAGAGCACAGAACCTGCCTAAAGTCACCACAACACAGTGTCCGAGAGAGCACAGAGCACAGAACCTGCCTAAAGTCACCACAACAGTTTCCAAGAGAGCACAGAACCTGCCTAAAGTCACCACAACACAGTGTCTGAGAGAGCACAGAACCTGCCTAATGTCACCACAACAGTGTGCGAGAGAGCACAGAACCTGCCTAAAGTCACCACAACACAGTATTCAAGAGCACAGAACCTGCCTAAAGTCACCACAACACAGTGTCCGAGAGAGCACAGAACCTGCCTAAAGTCACCACAACACAGTGTCCGAGAGAGCACAGAACCTGCCTAAAGTTGAGGGTTGAGGGGCTGGGATTCCTTTGAAACTGAGTATTCTAGAAGCATAAGTAGCTTGGCACTCTATGACACTGTGGACACACTGACTGGACAGCCTGTGGGCTCCTGCCATCCTGACCAAGCGCGGACAGAAGAGTTTGATAATCCTGCCTCCTTGTCCAGAGGTTGTGAGTCCACAGAACTCCCCAGATCCACAATGCTTTGAATTCCTTAAGCGCATAGATCAACTCTGCCCGATGTCCAAGATGCCCTCACACCAAAGGATAAGCCCCAGTCTACAGAAGGATTTACTAAGGGTAATGAAGAGGGGAAATGAGTGGTTTGTCATCCATAAGGCACAATTGAGGCTCTCTGAGACCAGTAGATCTGAACAGTGCTCAATATTATCTCAACCATTTCAAGAGGCGCTTTGATAACAAGAGCACAGTGGAGGTGGACGTAGGTTGGCGCTGGACATACGGTGGTGGTATTGACGAAAAAAGTCAGTGACACTGCTCCTTGTACCGCGGATTGCTTCAGACCACAGTAGGGTCTTATGTGAGAGGAGGAGAAATTCTGAAGCTTACATAAAGGAAAGGGGAAGTCGAGCCTCGGCTGCAAGAGTGAGATTATTCCCACGGTCTGTGCCTGACCACCTCTTCCAGTGAATCTATAGCTTGGTGCTTGAAGGAGGATGTGGGAGTCCACCTGCTAAGTTAATAAGGTGTGTAACTGCATGCTGTGTCACAGAGGGTTCACACAGGCACATACATGTGAGTAGGAGGAAGCTGAGATTGTTGTTGTTGAATCCGAAAGTCAATGTCGCTCAGGCAGGGCGAGGGATATGTGGTCTACTGGCAAGCTTTGCACTGTCTGGGACCCGTGCGGTTTACTACCCAAGAGGAGGATGCTGGCATAGCCCAGGCTTGAGAAGACCACTGAGTCAGTGACTACTAAATCAGAGCATGACAAGGCCTTTCTTGGGAACTTAAGTTTGAAGAATCTACTTTTGGTCCTATCTGAGTGGGCCCTGATGTATGAAAGCTCAGGCTCTGAATGTGAGACGCAGAGAAGCTGGTGTGATGTAGGATGTAGGACAGAGGGAGACTTAGGGATGTGCACAGCTTCAGTACCATGATTGGGGTACTTGCACCTGTTGAGTTGGCGGCCGCTCTGCCCATCCACTTCTTCAATGAGTTGAGGAAGCAGCGGGGCCAGAGAGAAATGTGGTGTCCGGCTTATTGAGAAGTTTGCAGGCTCAATTCATGAAAATATTGATAATGAAAGGGAAAGAGTGGGGAACCTTGAGTAGCCCTTCAGCAGAGCAGGGACAGCGAGTAAGTTGTTTGACCCCAGTGCTTATTTAGTTCTACTGATGAAAATGTTTTAAAATAGCCACTGCTTGGCCTTCAAACTATGACAGCTTGTCAACAGAAACAGCAGCTTCTGTGCATTTTATCTTTTTTCTAATAAGGTGCCTGGAGAATCACACAGTAGCCAAGCCTTCTAGATCACTCATGCCAATGGGGCAAACCTCAACTGGACCTCAGCAACAATTTGAGACTAATTGCTTCATAGGAGAGAGCCTAGGTCAGGTCAGTGGACTTTTCCTCAACAGTGCGTACTTTTGTCAGAATCACAAACACCTTGGAAGAGCCGGGAGGATGCTTTCCTCAGGACCGCTATTCATCCTACTCTTGCCTAATACCTTCCACTTGTCTGCCCCTCCTCACCTCACTTTAATCCTTTCTACGGCACTCACACTGGTTACTCGCAAGGTCTACACTATAAAAGTCACATATGTCTGCAAACATGCAATCTTTCTTTTTGCTTGCTGCCAATGAAAGCGCTACTGCGTATTCTGTAAAGGCGTTGGATCAGTTGGCCATTGGAGAATCCCTTAATTGACTCTCTTGACTTTCTACCATTTTCTGCTGTTCCTGAGTGACCAAAGGAATGCGGCTATAATACCCAGTGCACTGCCATCCATAGCAGGGCTCCCCAACCCTACTTGAATGCTGATCTGAACCCCAGCCTCACGAGGAGCTAGATGTTTTTTATATTTAGCGTCAGGCCATTAACTCTTCGGACTGTGGCATGGCATCCTAAGGCTGAAGGGGAGAAGGTGCCATTTAGATACTGAGTCCCCTGTCACCCTATTTTTCACTGTCCAGTTATGTCCAGCAGAAAAGCTGCCCCAAGTATTTGGGTGGTGGACCAACATCTGGAGGCTCTAGAGCTTGGCCTAGTAATAATTTTGGATAACACCTGACAGATTTCAGCTATCAGTGCATTTCTTGATCATTGTTACAGTAACATTTGAGAGAGTATGTACTTGAGTTTAAAAATGGCAACAAACCTAAAAGATTTGTATCTATACAAGTTACTTCTGTAATTTAAGAATTTGTATCCTAGGTTGTATGGTGCTGTATACATCACAACACTACATTAAAAACATAAGACATCTTAACCATCTATTGCAGTCTCCAGTTAGTCAGACTGACTAAACTTTCTCCAGGAAAGGCCTCTGCCTGGTTTATAATTCACACATGGTTTCATCATTTTTTTTAAAGCAAGAAGGTTCTGTTCCAGCTTAAACTTAACAGGCAGGTAATTACAGAAATGTTTATTCTCCCCCTCTCCCCCATTCAGCTTAGAAAATTAAGGACTATGTGGAAGCCATTAGAAGGGGCTCTCCACTTTCTGGTACGAGGATACAAAGTTTACCATTCTTCAGCTATGTGCGTGCCAGTGTCCAGATCCATTTCTGCACTAAACCAGCAGGTTTAGCAGCACCTGCTGAGATCTCTGTAGCCAGTAGTGCCTTTGGTGAGTTGAGCTTGTGAAATCCCCCTTCCCAACTCATCCATATGAATATTGCCATGCATCCTGGTTGCTTTTCAGTAGTTTTTGCTCAGCTCCTCAAAGGCCATTTCAGTAATACCACACCTTTATCAGGACTCTGGCTCTACAAAATCTCATATTGAAAAATCTCAAAGAAGCTGCCCGCTCTCGTGGAAGTAGCTCCCTAGAGAGGTGATTTAATCATCCACTGATGAGGTCTTCCAGTGTCCTCTACTTTCCAGAGAACGCAATCAATAGTTGAGTGAGTATATTTTTTAGGGTACCCAGGTCCTGATGCTGAACCCTAAAAAGAGCGCCGAAACTTGTTGACTCCATGAAAAGATGTCAGCTTTGAAATGTTATGCCAGGTGCACAATTACCTCATTAAAGTTGACCCATATCTATGAGCAATGTTTTAAAAACCTTGGTACCTTATCCAAAACTGCGCACACGTGTCATTGGTTAGATTTTGTTTTATAGAACTGGCATTGGTGACTTACTGATCATATGATACCCGAGAATAAGCAACTTTAAGAGTCAGCAGTCATCTCTAGCCCCGGGCTTTGGTAGACGGGTGCCACACAGCACTTACTGTGCTAAACATATGCAGTTAGAGGAGCTATAATCAGAGCCAAACAGAGACCCCATCATAACAGAGTGTGGCTGGTGCATCACTGATCTGTCTGTCTCGTACAGATTGCAGGATTATTAACTGGCACAACTGGAGTGTTGGCCACCATGTGCTGCCACATTGTTTAAAACTGGACCTACTGCTTTAGGTAGGCACCGTGCAGCGCTGGTGAGCAGGTATTCATGCAACGTTCGCAATACACGCTGCTACACGGTGGCATGTTTTTTAAAATCAGGTGGCCAGTCAGGTAGGGACCAGAGGTAAGTCGAGTATATCATGCCTGCTTCTACCACCAGGTTAAGAAACTGACAGTACTCTCAACCAGCCCATCACACCCAACAACTTCACCATCAACACACTCATCCTCAGGCCTGGTACACACCACACACATTACAGCTGTGTGGGTTCCTGGGGCATTGGAATGTGGTACTAGTAACATTCAGAAATGTAAACATATACCCTTTCAGACAGACTACATGGAAAATTATGCTGTAACATGAAAAGTTTGTCCCTATTTTTCCAAGAAACATCATTTGAGGGTGTGGGGGGTCTCCCTGGAGACAGCTTGAGACACTAGGCCCACTCTGCTTCAAGCTCCTGCCCACCACTGCTCTTACCGGGGGATGTTGAGAAACACGATGCATTGCAGCTTCAGCTCCTGGATCTTGGAGGTCAGGTCCGTCCCGTCGCACTGAAGAGCAGAGAGAAGAGAGCATCAATGCATCTGATGTCACTCCATAGGTCCAGGACCTGCATAACCCCCATAGCTCCTTCCTTACCCCCATGCAGAGAATAGCAACAGGAGCCTCTCAAACATGCCGCGCGCGCAAAGAACCCCTGCGCCCCCAGGCTGTGGAAGGCCGTGCAAGGCTATAAGAGAGGTGTGGTCCTCCCTGGTCTCAGGCATTAAAGCAGGTCTCTATATTGTGTCCTTAATCTTGCAAACAAAACACTGATCGATTTCTCAACAACTGCAGAAACTCTTAAGGTAATCCATGGAAGCGATACAGCCCTTGTTTACAGTTCACCTGCTCCACTCCAGGCACTGCCTAACAGCACTTGCTTTTCCAGATGTTGTGTTTCTTTATTTTTTTGCCACATGTGCCAATTTTGGTTGTGATTCCATAAGGAAGTCTGTTAAGGAGTTATACAGCTGTCGAAATAATGGAAAATAAAATGCTATGTTTACAGATCGCGGATGTACGCGGTGTGGTGTGGAGTGTGTTGTGCGATGTACAGTATGTGTATATGGAGTGTTTTTGGCGTGTGTGTGGTGTGATGTGAGTTGTCTGTGGAGTGTGTACGAGGTGGGTGTATGTTGCATGTGCCATGTGTGTCATTTGTGTGGGGGTGTGGTGTGATGTGGAGTGTGTGTATGGTATGTGTGTGTGAAGTGATGTGGAGTGTGTATTTACGGTGTATGTGGTGTGTGTGATGTGTATGAGGCACATGTGCACGCTGGTATGTGAAGAGTGTGTGTATGTGGTGTATGTATGGAATTACAGGGAGTGCAGAATTATTAGGCAAATGAGTATTTTGACCACATCATCCTCTTTATGCATGTTGTCTTACTCCAAGCTGTATAGGCTCGAAAGCCTATTACCAATTAAGCATATTAGGTGATGTGCATCTCTGTAATGAGAAGGGGTGTGGTCTAATGACATCAACACCCTATATCAGGTGTGCATAATTATTAGGCAACTTCCTTTCCTTTGGCAAAATGGGTCAAAAGAAGGACTTGACAGGCTCAGAAAAGTCAAAAATAGTGAGATATCTTGCAGAGGGATGCAGCACTCTTAAAATTGCAAAGCTTCTGAAGCGTGATCATCGAACAATCAAGCGTTTCATTCAAAATAGTCAACAGGGTCGCAAGAAGCGTGTGGAAAAACCAAGGCGCAAAATAACTGCCCATGAACTGAGAAAAGTCAAGCGTGCAGCTGCCACGATGCCACTTGCCACCAGTTTGGCCATATTTCAGAGCTGCAACATCACTGGAGTGCCCAAAAGCACAAGGTGTGCAATACTCAGAGACATGGCCAAGGTAAGAAAGGCTGAAAGACGACCACCACTGAACAAAACACACAAGCTGAAACGTCAAGACTGGGCCAAGAAATATCTCAAGACTGATTTTTCTAAGGTTTTATGGACTGATGAAATGAGAGTGAGTCTTGATGGGCCAGATGGATGGGCCCGTGGCTGGATTGGTAAAGGGCAGAGAGCTCCAGTCCGACTCAGACGCCAGCAAGGTGGAGGTGGAGTACTGGTTTGGGCTGGTATCATCAAAGATGAGCTTGTGGGGCCTTTTCGGGTTGAGGATGGAGTCAAGCTCAACTCCCAGTCCTACTGCCAGTTCCTGGAAGACACCTTCTTCAAGCAGTGGTACAGGAAGAAGTCTGCATCCTTCAAGAAAAACATGATTTTCATGCAGGACAATGCTCCATCACACGCGTCCAAGTACTCCACAGCGTGGCTGGCAAGAAAGGGTATAAAAGAAGGAAATCTAATGACATGGCCTCCTTGTTCACCTGATCTGAACCCCATTGAGAACCTGTGGTCCATCATCAAATGTGAGATTTACAAGGAGGGAAAACAGTGAACAGTGTCTGGGAGGCTGTGGTTGCTGCTGCACGCAATGTTGATGGTGAACAGATCAAAACACTGACAGAATCCATGGATGGCAGGCTTTTGAGTGTCCTTGCAAAGAAAGGTGGCTATATTGGTCACTGATTTGTTTTTGTTTTGTTTTTGAATGTCAGAAATGTATATTTGTGAATGTTGAGATGTTATATTGGTTTCACTGGTAATGATAAATAATTGAAATGGGTATATATTTTTTTTTGTTAAGTTGCCTAATAATTATGCACAGTGATAGTCACCTGCACACACAGATATCCCCCTAACATAGCTAAAACTAAAAACAAACTAAAAACTACTTCCAAAAATATTCAGTTTTGATATTAATGAGTTTTTTGGGTTCATTGAGAACATGGTTGTTGTTCAATAATAAAATTAATCCTCAAAAATACAACTTGCCTAATAATTCTGCATTCCCTGTAGATGGAGTGTGTGGTGTGGAGTGCATATGGGTGTGGAGTGTGATGTGGAGTGTGTATAGGATGTGTGTCATGTGTGTAAGGTGTGAAGTGTGCATGGGTGGGATGAGTGTGAATAAGGGGTGTGTGTGTGGTATGTGTATGGGGTGTGTGGAGTGAGGTGTGGAGTGTGTGTTGGGTGAGTGTGGAGTTTGTATTGGGTGTGTGTGGCGTGTGTGTGATGTGGCGTGTGGGGTGTGATGTGGCGTGTGTGGTGTGATGTGTAGTGTGTGGTGTGATGTGTAGTGTGTGGTGTGATGTGTAGTGTGTGTGCGTTGTGGGTGTGTGAGGTCTTATGTGGAGTGTGTAAGGTGTATAAGTGAGATGGGGCATGGAGAAGGGGGTGACACAAGGAACTACATGCAGAAGGAGAGAGTGAAAAGGCAGTAGCGGAGAGGAGGGAGGTGACGTGTCGGATGTGCACATGAAGGACTTCAGAAAGATGAAGGGAGGAACGTGGCACCAGTGTCTAACATAAAGAGTGCAGAGGGAAGTTATGTGAAGGGAAGAACAAGACTGATTGAGACACCACAAAGACCACTATCCCTTCCAAAGACCTTATTAATATTTAATTCAGTCTCATATATTCAGCATTACTCATGTTTGATATAATCAGTGATATAAATTTTGTTGTGAACAATTAGCAGATTGTAGGCACTAATCCCAAAGGTGTGGACTGTTGAAGGCCCACATTGGTATGTCTGGATGCAACAAAAGAAAACTTACAAACACATCCCAGATGCTGGTCAAGGGGCACGTTGAAGCACTGTAGTTTAGTCCATGTGCTCAAAACCACACCCACAATTACACAGGCCCCGCCTCTGGGAGGGGCTCCTGGTTATGCTTGTTTGGCCAGGTCTAAATTACAGTCCCTCCTTTTTTCATCCAATTTAAAGCACCAACAGAGTGTTAGTTCTCTCACTCAGAACTCTACCTACAAGACCATCCCCTGTGCCCCCAACCCTACCTTCCGCAGCCATGGCAGGCACTACTTACCACCACCTTGATGTGCTTGGCCAGGTCTCTGGAGCTCCCCGTTAGGAAGTCGGAGAAGGCTGTCTGCAGAGGACCAAGGGGGCAGGTGGTGCACCATCGCCAGGAGTAGAGCAAGGAAGGGCAGGTGGGGAGAGAGAAGGAGGAGGAGGGAAAAGTAAAAAACATGTTCAGACGTACCCCATCAAAATCATGTCCGTCCTTGCAAGACACCCCCAAAGGTGTCTCATCAGAAGTCAAACAACCACAGCTGCACAGCAATCCCCGTTGGCCGGAAAACAACAGCTGCACCTATTCACTCTCCAACACCAGAGGAATAAAAGATCTGTACCTACCTACTTTACAGGGCCAAAAACTACAACTGTCCACTCTACAGGGCTATGAGCTGTACTCACCTACTCTGCAGGATCAAGAGCTGTACTTACCCACTCTACAGGATCAAGACTTGCGCATGTCTACTCTACAGGGCTAAGAGCTGTACTTACCCACTCTACAGGGTCAAGACTTGCACATGTCTACTCCACAGGGCTATGAGCTGTACTTACCCACTCCACAGGGTCAAGACCTGCACATGTCTATTCTAGAAGGCTCAGAGCTGTGCCCACCCACTCTACAGGGTCAGGACCTTCACATGTCTACTCTGCAGGAACAAGAGCTGCACATACTCACTCTACAGGGTCAAGACTTGTGCATGTCTACTCTACAGGGCTAAGAGCTGCACATACTCACTCTACAGGGTCAAGACTTGCGCATGTCTACTCTACAGGTCTAAGAGCTGCACTTACCCACTCTACAGGGTCAAACCCTGCATGTCTACTCCACAGGGCTATGAGCTGTACTTACCAACTCTACAGGGCCAAGAGCTGCACATGTCTACTCTATAGGGCTAAGAGCTGCACCTACCCACTCTACAGGGTCAAGACCTGCACATGTCTTCTCTACAGGGCTAAGAGCTGCACTTACCCACTCTAAAGGGCCAGGAGCTGCACTTACCCACTCTAACGGGCAAAGACCTGCAGCTACCCACTCAACAGGACCAAGAGCTAAATGTACCCACTCTACAGGGCCAAGAGCTGCACTTACCATCGCTACAGGGCCAAGCGCTGTACTACTTCACTCTACAGGGCCGAGAGCTGCACGTACCCACTCTGCAGCAACCGCTATCTAATAGTGCATGACAAGAACTGCAGTGAACACTATCAAATAGTGCATGACAAGAACTGCAGCACCCGCTATCAAACAGTGCCTGACAAGAACTGCACCAACACCTATCTAATGGTGCCTGACAAGAACTGCAGCACCCGCTATCAAATAGTGCATGACAAGAACTGCACCACCCGTGCATGACAAGCACTGCACCGCCCGTGCATGACAAGCACTGCACCTCCCGTGCATGACAAGCACTGCACCACCCGTGCCTGACAAGAACTGCAGCACTCACCTCTGTAACCCAACATAGGAGTTGCATCAAACCTCTCTCCAGCACTAAAAACCAGGCCTGCACCTGCCCCTTCCCCTCCCCACGGAGAGGGACTGCTTCTTCCCATCCACAGACCCCAGAAGCACTGGTCCCCTCCCAAACACCACATAACAGAAGCTGCACATCCTCTCTCCCCCCAAATCTCCTCTCCCCCCCACAACCTTTTCACCCCACATCCTCCCCACCTCCTATACCCCCAACACCCAGACCCAGAGGTTCACATCCCCTCCCCCCCTACACCCCTCACTTCCTATACCCCCAACACCCAGACCCAGAGGTTCACATCCCCTCCCCCCACCTCCTGTACCCCCAACACCCAGAGGTTCACATACCCTCTCCCCCCCCACATCCTATACCCCCAACACCCAGACCCAGAGGTTCACTTACCCTCTCCCCCCACCTCCGATACCCCCAACACCCAGAACCAGAGGTTCACTTACCCTCTCCCCCACCTCCTATACCCCAACACCCAGAAGCAGAGATTCACATACCCTCTCCCCCCCACATCCTATACCCCCAACACCCAGACCCAGAGGATCACTTACCCTCTCCCCCCACCTCCTATACCCCAACACCCAGACCCAGAGGATCACTTACCCTCTCCCCCCACCTCCTATACCCCCAACACCCAGACCCAGAGGATCACTTACCCTCTCCCCCACCTCCTATACCCCAACACCCAGACCCAGAGGATCACTTACCCTCTCCCCCCACCTCCTATACCCCCAACACCCAGAACCAGAGGTTCACATCCCTTCCCCCCCACACCCCTCACTTCCTATACCCCCAACACCCAGACCCAGAGGTTCACATCCCCTCTCCCCCTACACCCCTCACTTCCTATACCCCCAACACCCAGACCCAGAGGTTCACATCCCCTCCCCCCACCTCCTATACCCCCAACACCCAGAGGTTCACATTCCCTCCCCCCCCCACATCCTATACCCCCAACACCCAGACCCAGAGGTTCACTTACCCTCTCCCCCCACCTCCTATACCCCCAACACCCAGAATCAGAGGTTCACTTACCCTCTCCCCCACCTCCTATACCCCCAACACCCAGATCCAGAGGTTCACATACCCTCTACCCCCACATCCTATACCCCAAAACCCAGAAGCAGAGATTCACATACCCTCCCCCCCCCACATCCTATACCCCCAACACCCAGACCCAGAGGTTCACTTACCCCAGCATAAAACATTTTATTCCGAAACCGACTGTTGAACTTCTCAGGATTGGCTTCTGTGGGAGGAAGATCAGCGAAGGGGAAACAGTGAAGATGTGGCGAAGAGATGGTTAGGAGCTTGAGAAGAAACAATCAGTATAATTCTGTGTATTCATGATTCACCTCCCCCACCACCCCAATCAACCCCACCCGTCCTCATCGCTCCTGTCAATTCCACCCTTCGCCAAACTGGCATCAACCCCACCCTTCGCCCTGCCATCAACTCCACCCTACACCCTGACCCATTCTACTCAGCTCTCTACATTCTTCCTCTTAACTCAGTCCTCCCCCTCTCTATCATCAATTAAACTCTTCCCACCCCTCCTGTCAACTCAATGCAGTGCTCCGAGGGCCCCACTAAAGATCTAGGGGACAATCTAAGATGGGAAACGACCAACTCAGTGCACATTGAAGTCCAGCTTGGGGCCACTGGAGGTGGGGGGCATCAGGTCAGAGTGTGGATAAGAGGGCCTTGGATGAGGTGAGAGGCGGGTAAGGAACACTGGGGACAGTGTGAGGCTAAGTGCACATGGCCAGGAGGTGCCATCCAGTGCTTAATTTGTAAACATATAAGTGCCAGGGCCCTCTTAAGGATGCCACCACAACTTGCAGCATCCATTACCTCTTCCAGTGCTGCCAATGCAGTACAAACACAACTACTAGCCATTGCACTCCTAGAAGTGTGACAAGTCAGACTATTCCAGGCCCCCTAAGCTATATGACTGGCTTGGGCAGGAGGCACTTGTCATTTTAGTGTATATTGAATTAATAAAGAACTATTGCTGTGCTCCTCTCTAAATTTGAAAAGAGCACCACCATGTGGCCGCCAAGTGCCAGTGTGACAATTAAGTCCTGGTGCTGAGCACTGGAAACCACCGGCTCAAATTAAGCACTGGTGACATCATAATTCACTTGCTTGGAGTGGAGAAGATATTATTCCAGGTGATTCTACTGTCATTTTCTAACCAGGTCCAGACCTTTGCTGCCCTGTTCTCCATCCATCGACAAGACCCAACTGAAAGTGTGATAAACGTACCTCGAGATTCGTGGAACTCCAGCGTGACTCGGGCATCGAATCCCAGACTGAAGTAGTTATTGAAGACATCGAGTGGGAGCTGGGGAGGAACCCAAGGAGGATAAATAAAGGAGCCATCCATGTCTGCTGCTTTCTCACGTTATATCTCCCTATCCCTTGTCTTGCATAAGTTACCCACATCGCTTTCCATCCCCACAAGTTATAAACACAACATGACATCTGAGTGACAGATGGTCGACCACAGAAAACACTACATGCAAAAGAAAGACACCTTAACACAGATACTCCAACCACCACAGGAAGACCTCCATTGTATTATGAAATAAACTATCACAACCAAAGAAAAAACACCTTGCCACAGAAAAACTAACAGCGAATAGACGAACCTCCCACGGAGGGAAAAAAAAACGCAAACAAGTTAGAATACTGCACTATAGAAACGACAAAAGAGGATAAACAGAGAAGAATTATTAACCAAATGTGTAATACCTTGTCACAGGAAAACAATCACCATCAAGGAATAATACTCAATTGGAGAAGAACCTACAACCACTGAAAGAACAGCCGACCACAGGAAGAGCAGCCGACCACAGGAAGAGCAGCCAACTGCAAAAAGAACAGCCAACTGCAAAAAGAACAGCCAACTGCAGGAACGACAGCCAACCGCAGGAACGACAGCCAACCATAGGAAGACTAGCCAACTGCAGGAACAACAGCCAACCATAGGAAGAACAGCCAACCCTAGGAAGAATAGCCAACCACAGGAAGAGCAGCCAGCCAAAGGAAGAATAGCCAACCACAGGAAGAACAGCGAAACATAGGAAGAACTGCCAACCATAGGAAGAACAGCCAATCATAGGAAGAACAGCCAACCACAGGAAGAACAGCCAATCATAGGAAGAACAGCCAACCACAGGAAGAGCAGCCAACCACAGGAAAAACAGCCGACCGCAGGAAGAACAGCCAACTGCAGGAAGAACAGCCAACCGCAGGAAGAACAGCCAACTGCAGGAATAACAGCCAACTGCAGGAACGACAGCCAACAGCAGGAACAACAGCCAACCATAGGAAGAACAGCCAACCATGGGAACAACAGCCAACAGCAGGAAGAAAATCTAACCACAAGAACAACAGCCAACTACAGGAACAACAGCCAACAATAGGAACAACAGCCAACCACAGGAAGAACAGCCAGCCACAGGACGAATAGCCAGCCACAGGAAGAACAGCCAGCCACAGGACGAATAGCCAACCACAGGAACAACAGCCAACCACAGGAACAACAGCCAACCACAGGAACAACAGCCAGCCACAGGAAGAACAGGCAACCACAGGACGAATAGCCAACCACAGGAAGAACAGCCAGCCACAGGAAGAACAGCGAAACATAAGAAGAACAGCGAAACATAGGAACAACATCCAGCCACAGGAAGAACAGCGAAACATAGGAACAGCCAACCACAAGGAGCACAACCATCCATACTAAGAACCACAGAAAACCTGCAACCAAAGCACTAGTGGTCACGAAACACAACCTGCATCCAAGAAAGGACACCCTACCCGAGAAGAAAATACAACTAAGGAAAGAACACTACCATTAAAAAACATACAAGCAAGACAAGGTAATGCTGTCAGAGAAGAACTTTCAAGTAAAGTAAGGACACCTACAGAACGTAAAATGTGCAACCAAGGGAAGGAAACCCCCCCACAAAAGACTACCAAGCAAAGCAAAAACGTTCTACTGTAGAAACTCCAACAATCAAGAAGAACCCAAAATAGAGAAGTTCTTGAAACCAAATGAACAATGCCCTGCAATAGGCAAATAAAAAAAGAAAAAAGACCCACTACCCAGAGGAAAGTAACCCTGCAGCCAGGGGCCAACGTACTTCAATAGCAAGGCTTGTAGGTAACCTATAACCAAAGAAGGTCTGGCACAGAGAAGCACTGACACCCAAAGAAAAAACACCAAGCCAAGAGAAGAACCTAGAATGAGTAGACTGGAGAAAAGCCTACTAACAAAAGAAGTAAGTCTGACCAAAGAGCAGCACCTACGATCAAAGAAGGTATCCTACAGCAGAATGAAAAAAAGCTAAAAATGCTTCATGAAGCATAAATACAACAGGAAACTCAGTAGCAATGGAAAGAGCCGTACAGAAGAAGAACCTATGACCAAAGGGAGAAGTATGAGGCAGAGAGAAAACCCTACAACCAAAACCACGGTAGAGGTTTCTAAGAGCTTCTACTGCTTTGGGAAGGGACGTGTAGAGGGTTTAAGCTTACCCTGCAGAGCCCACAGCCAATGGAAGGAACCCATGCTATAGAGCATGGATACTCAATGTATGGCCCGCGGGCCACATGGGGCCCCCTGACCTTTACATGCAGGAAACAGGAGCACTGGGCAGCGGTTTACTCGACTCAGCACTAATAATAAAACAATATTAAATAAACAGCCAATCATTTATTTCAAGCTTAATTGGTGTTAAAGAAGGGAAGTAACTAGGGAGTCCTGCGATTAGCTTTTGAAACACCTTCGTTTTTAAAGACATCTTGCATCAAAAGTCTGAAAATATGATACACTCTTAAAAATTCAAAAAGTGTATTTAGTTAACACGCAGAACCTTTTCACCTTAGTACAATGTATTATATCAGTGCATTGAGAAGTACTCATTTAAAAGTGATAGTTTTCAAACATGAATTTAGAAAACTTAATCCTTCCCTCCACCCTGACACCAAGGCCAGTAGTAAATTTAAGAGGCAACTCCGTTGTTATGTGGACTTTTGGGTGGCCTGAGTTCCTACTGTTTATTAAATCAAACACATGAGCAGGTTTTGTACAACTCACACCATGAAATCGCCTATTTATGGGTCTTCTTATATGGGCTAATGAAAAAAAGGAGGAAAAGTTAACTTAATTGCCTAGGATCACACAATTTGGAAAACTTATAAAGCAGGGATTAATCCCAGGTTTTCTGGTTTCACATTGTTAAATTCAGCCACTAAAAATATATCCTTTTCTTTGCCTATGCCTACCTTAGGGCCAATCCCCCCAGAGCCCTTGCCAGACCACCACCACGCTGACATCAATGTGGTCCTAAGACACCTCACAGACCAAACTTTTTGGCCCCTGGGAAAATGTTTGTGAGTCCCCATGTGTTATGTTGCGCTAGTGATGTAACTAGCAAGTGGGATGAGGACATTAATAACGATATGCAAGGGTGTGATATAATGTTCTCTGCTCTGAGGGTCCTAATTGTGTGGCCTCGTGTTCACGTGGACTCAGGTAATAAAAGTTCCATCCGGACGGGCGTGCAGCAATTAGACCCTCCGTCTGATTTATTGAGGGGGGGCAGGCCTCATTCATCGAGCACTCATGATACCTCCCATAGCAAGCATCGTGTAGTGTAGCACTGTGTTGGATATACATCCCTTACGAACTAATTGGTGACGAGGGCGAGCCAGCCCTCCATTTGACATCCCTGAGCCGCTATATGCTCAAGTGCGGTGGCTGCGAGCTCCAGTAGGAGGCGCAGTGCTGCTGCTGCGCGGGTCAAGTCCTCACTCCCACTTGGACGGAGGCTGCACAAAGTGACCCCAACCTGACAGAAACCAGTGCGGGCCGTGGTGGGTTCGATGAGGCCTTGTTATCAATGCAGCCAGGGGTAAGGGTCAAACCACGCGGGCTAGCTTGAAGAACGCAGAAAGGTAGTGTCAAGACACCCCAGTGCCCAGAGCCCTGCAAGGACAACGCAGTAGAGGGGAGACCCCACATAAGAACACCCACAAAATGTAATGTCTGCAGGCCCCACAGCAAGCACATAAAGGAAGTGGAAGTCAGCTCCTGCACGATGAGCAATACATAAAGAAGCTAGGCCCTGTAAAGGGTACCAGCCAGCCCTTCCACCCTGTATTAGGCTGGAGTACACCAGGAAGGAGTATCACACATCCTAGCGGAGTTCCTGAAGGTGTTTAAAGGGATAGGTTGTCTAAAAGGGAAGGAACTCTAACTTTATACAGATCGCTCCGTACAGCTGGTTGCCCTGTGCCAAAGAAGAATAGCATTCCACCTGAGACCCCAGGTCAAAAAGGAGCTTCAAAAGCTGGAAACTGCTGGTATAATAGAGAAAGTGACTGGGCCCAACCAGTGGGTGTCCCCAATAGTAGTAACCAGGAAACCCAAACAACCAGGTGATGTGCGCCTATGTGTGGACATGAGGCTGCCTAATGAAGCGATCAGGAGAGAACACCATCTCACCACCACTGTGGGTGACTTGCTGGGTGAGTGGAGCATGCTGGTTCTCCAAGGTTGACCTTCAGTCATTCTATCATCAGCTCATCCTGACCGAAGAATCACTCTACATCACCACTTTTTCAACCCATGTGGGGCTGCAGCGATAATGCCGGCTGAACTCTGGCATACCCAGCGCCGCAGAGGTGTTCCAAAACACCATCTGAAAACTACTCATTGATCTTCAAGGTGTGATAAATGTCAGTGATGATATCCTGGTGTTTGCGAAATCCATCCCAGAGCACAAAGAACGCCTAAGGAGTGTCCTCCAAAGAATCCAAGACTCTTGACTCACCCGTCATAAAAGCGAGTGTAAATTCTTAAAGCAGCGACTAAACTTTTTCGGATATTTGTTCTCTGTAGAAGGTGTCGCCCCAGACCTGGACAAGGTGCGAGACATCAAGGAAGCTGCACCACCTGCCATTGTCAGAAGTTTGCATCTTCTTGGATATGGTCAACTACTGCGGCCTTTTCATCCTCGATCTGACCACCCTAACGCAGCCTCTACGGTAGCTCACTAAGTCAGATACTCCATGGCACTGGGAGATGTACAGGAGTGAGCCTTCCAAACCACCAAAGCCACTTTGTCAGCAAACACCATGCTCATGTACTTTGACCCACAAAGAGAAATTACAATCGCTGTGGATTCTGGGTCGAAAAGATTAGGGGAAGTTCTCACGCAACGGCCGAAGAACGGAGAGTGGGCCCCCGTGGCATTTGCTAGCCGGTCACTCACAGACACAGAACAAAGATACTTGCATTTGTATGTCTACGGCTGGCCGTTTGTGTTCATTACCGATCAGAAACCCTTCATTCCCTTTTTGAGAGGAACTTCCTAGAAAGCCCCAACCGAGGATCAAAACGTGGATGCTTCAGCTCCAAGAGTACAACTGTCAGGTGGAGTATCGACCCGGCATCATTAATCTGGCAGATTATTTATCAAGGTATCCGTGGGCAGTGATGATCAGAGCGGAAGAGGACGCCACCGAGACAGAGGAATATGTTTGTACATAGTGGATAGGTCTCGACCTCTGTTGGTTTCGATGGAACAGATCCGCCAAACCACTGCGGAAGACCAGTGCCTGCAACAAGCGCTACATGCAGTCCTGAACAACAGATGGCAGCGGGTCAAAGGGAAGTGGGCCCAGAAAGCCCCAGAGGGCCACTGCATCTTGGAGAGTCTTTACAACATTCGTAACAAACTTGCTGTTGATCCAGATGCCTGTCTCCTTTAGGGACATCGGCTGGTAATCGCTGCTAACCTTAAACCTCAAGTTGTGCAACTTGCTCAAGCTGGCCATGAAGAAATAGTCAAGACGAAGAATCGATTGCGCACTAAGGTGAGTTTCCTGCTCATGGATGACCAGGTAGAGATGCTCGTGAGATCCTGTCTGTAGTGCCAGTCCACTGGCAGATTCCCCAGCTCCTGCACCCGTGATAACTGAACGTGGACCTCAAGAGCCCTGGGTGTGTGCCGGCCTCGATTTCTTAAGTCTGCCAGATAGAAGGTATGCAATGGTGATCATCGATGACTACTCGAAATATCCAGAGGTGGAAATCATTGCAAATTTCACACGCAACTTAACAACCCCTTGAATGGGCCACCTATTTGTTCCCCTGTGAGAACAGACCGACCCCACACTCCACAACGGGGCAAGCCCCTGGGCACCGGCTCATAGGGAGAGCGGTGCTGGAGTCCATACCGCACCACCCTGAGCGGGTTCCTGCTTCAGTGCACAGTCAGTGTGTTCTAACCCCAATGGTCCAACGCCCCAAGCCAGTTGGCGCCGCAGAACCAAACCTTCTCACCTCCAAGTGGCTGATTTGGGGCTGGTGAAAGATCGGTTTCCTGGCAGAAAATTCTAGTTGCCTTTTGAAAGGTCCCCATGGACCATTACTCACATTCATGGCATCAGTGACCCCCCGGCGTGGAGAGGTAGAAGGATCCAGGGATGTTTCATATTTCAAGAAGCTCTGTGTGCCTTGATACCACACCGGAAGCTGAGGGGTAGAAGTATGACCTCAATTACCCCAGTGACTGCTGCAAGTAGTGAAAGAGGAGGTGTAGTTTAGTTCAAAGTTACCAAACTAGCTCAGTTGTAGTTGTTCGTGCATTACACACTTCGGCCACCAGAGGGCAACGTTGCTCCTCTGTGGTAATATTTGTTTCCAAGTGAGGGCGTGTTTTCTAGAGCTGGAGGTCACTCCCTGCCACGAGCTTCCAGGAGCCGCAGCCTTCCAAGCCCCCTGTGCTGAGGGCCTGCAGTAAGATGTGAGTACGTGGGAGGTGAGTACTGCTGGGTCCATACAGGTGTTGTGCAGATTACCAGCAGCCTCTGAAAGCTGGCTGTGTGTGCAAGACACTGTCCTGCAGTTACTAGCTCTGTGTGCTGCTGGGCCAAGAGACTGCCAGGCATTTACTAGCAGTCAGTAGAGACCACGGGCTGGCTCTGTGTGCTGCTGGGCCAAGAGACTGCCAGGCATTTACTAGCAGTCACTAGAGACCACGGGCTGGCTCTGTGTGCTGCTGGGCCAAGAGACTGCCAGGCATTTACTAGAAGTCTGTAGAGACAACGGGCTGGCTCTGTTTGCTGCTGGGCCAAGAGACTGCCAGGCATTTACTAGCAGTCACTAGAGACCACGGGCTGGCTCTGTTTGCTGCTGAGCCAAGAGACTGCCAGGCATTTACTAGCAGTCAGTAGAGACCACGGGCTGGCTCTGTGTGCTGCTGGGCCAAGAGACTGCCAGGCATTTACTAGCAGTCACTAGAGACCACGGGCTGGTTCTGTTTGCTGCTGGGCCAAGAGACTGTCAGGCATGTACTAGCAGTCACTAGAGACCACGGGCTGGCTCTGTTTGCTGCTGGGCCAAGAGACTGCCAGGCATTTACTAGCAGTCACTAGAGACCACGAGCTGGCTGTGTGTGCTGCCAGGGCAAAAAGACTACCTGGCATTTACAAGCAGTCAGTAGAGACCACTGGCTGCATGCAGGCTCTGTGCGTTGCTGTGTGAATAGACTGCCAGGCAGTTACAAGCAGTCAGTACAGATTAGAGGCTGGCTCTGTGTGCTGCTGTGTGAAGAGACTGCCTGGCATTTACAAGCAGTATGTAGAGACCACGGGCTGCAGGCTGGCTCTATGTGGTGCTGGGTCAAGAGACTACCAGGCAGTTACAAGTAGTCAGTAGACCACAGGCTGCAGGTTGGCTCTGTGTGCACCTGTGTGAAGAGACTGCCAGGTATTTACAAGCAGTCAGTAGAGATCACAGGCTGCCTCTGTGTGCTGCTGTGGGAAGAGACTGCCAGGTAGTTACCAGCATCCTGTAGAGACCACAGGCTGCCTGTGAGAAGTATGCTGATATGAACATATTACATACAAAAGTAACTAATGCTGGCTGATGGGTTTGCCAAGGTTACAACAGACACCGTCAGTAGGGTCCGCGCCGGATATGACGCCCCAAAATAGGCGACCCAGACTCTGAAACTCTCTCCTCGTCAACTTGCAGGTCCCGCCCACAGCTTTAGGAGGAAATTCCAACATTTGTTTAATGATGAGTTGGACAAGTCACCTGAGCGTCCCACAGAGATATGATGACAGAGATATGATGAGGATACAGGATTATCTGATACCTGGAGAGCACGAGCTGGCGTACAAAGGGGATAAAATATATCCCGCGCGCTTATCAGACCTCTCTGCAGTGTGGCAGAGCCACCCATTCCAGATCAGTGCACGGGGCCTGGATGGATGCTGGATGGTGGATTACTAGGAGGCGAAGAACTGAAGTCCTTGGCTGTGCACGAACTGCGGTAAGGGATGCGCACGAGGCTTTCTTGTGAGCTCTGATATGACAACTAAATGGGTGAAGAACATCATTGTAAAGAAAAAGGTCCCTTGCCCAATGGCTTCTGAAGAGGACTCAAGAAATAGAACATTTGGTGCACAGAACAAAATCTGTGGCTGAGACTTTAAAAAAGTGTTAAGAATTTAAAAAAGAGATTCGATCAAAGGTGGAAAGTTCGATGGAAGCTCAATGAGCAACATCACAATGAACACAGAGCACAGTTCACTATGAACACAGAGAAAAAGAAGTGGTGAAATAGTGGCACATAAAAGCAAAGGAGAGAGAGAAACCCGATTAAATGTATTGTGGAGACAGAGGACGATATAGAGGTGGGACGGGTATTCCTCGGCTTCCATTAAAAGCTAGGTAAGAAGGAAGAACTGGTAGGTCGTCTGGATATCAGACGGTGATGGAATGACAGGCAGCTACCCCAACTAGAGAGCGGGAGTTAATTGGCCCTGATGTGGGAGATCGCAAATAGCAGGTCGAGTAACTTGAATAATCTACTCGACCATAACTGTAATGTACCTGACCTATCTAAAATTGTGTGATCCTAGGCAGATATCCTAGTTTCCAGAGTCGCCTTTTTCTTCATTCTCACGAGTGCACCTTCAAATATGTGAGCTCAGCATTTCTGCTGCACAAAAAAACTTCTCTGTTTGATTAAATAGATAGACCAAACGTTTGCTCTATGTATAAAAATAATCTAGCCCACATATAGGCGACACGTGATCCATTACATTCCTCTTAGTTTACTAATTGACTGTTTAAACATAAACCTAGAAACACTGCTCTTTTAATAAATATATTACTAAAGCATGCTGTGGTTGCACACTGCCATTGACAGACAGAACATCTCCAAGAAATGTCCCAAAACTTTCCCACTAACTTGCAGCTTTACTGATAAAACTATATAATGTATTAATCTGTGAAAATCGGGTTTTAGAAAACATATTTATTCTTTGCACAGCCCCGAGTAAACTGTTCTGATTTGTTTTAATCCTGTTAAAATATATACCTGATAAAATATAGCTCGCCATAGCGAGTGGGCGAGTAGAATTTTCGAGGCCTGAATAGGGCCGTAATGAGTCTTCAAAATGTAAAAGCTTCTGGTTTGAACCAGTATTCCAGGTGATATATATATATATATATATATACTGCCCACAGGTAAGTGGCCCTTCATTGTGGGGACCAGTGCGGGACTCCGCCTGGTCCACTGTTGTTGAGTGCATTGCATTTGTCTCGTGTTCCCCTTCGGCTGCATATGCATTGCGTGCTTTGCCCCTAATCATAGGTGCTGACCCTCGCTGGCGGCCGTGCAACCGGAGTTGTGCTATACTCTGCCTCGTATGGCACGGCTGAAGTTGTGTCAAAGTGTGTGACCAGGGAGTCTGGTGCAAATAAAGTCATTGCGTACCAGACGTGGTAAATCATCCCAGTGAGGTAAGGAAATGAAGTTCCTTTTGTGACTGGATTGTCTAGACTGACTCAAGTCATTGAGCGCTGGACGTTGCGCCTCATTCCAGAGAGGTGCGGGATTTACGTTCTCCGTGACGGCGTCCGGGATTGTCTGGTGTGGTTCAAGTCATTACACACACCAGACTAGTGTCTTTTCCAGAGGAGGTACCACATTGGGAATTGTCTTTGATGTGATCGTATTAAATTCACTACAGCAGTGCCGAGGAGTGCGGGTACTCAGTACCGGACAGTACTCGCCCATTTAAAGCACTCACTGTAAGCTTCTTAGCGCTAGGCAGGGAGGTTGGAATGGAAAAAATGGTTAATGACGCAGCACTTGTGACTTTCCATTGATATTTCTACCAGAGACACTTTGCTTAAGTGATGCCAATGAGGATGAACGGTGAAGTTATGTCATATCAAGACATATGCAAATTAGAGGGCCCTTGCCTTTGCACTTTCTGTGCAGGGCCCAGAAATCCTAGGGCCGACCCTGGGTGGAGCTCAGTACAGCTCGTTCTGTCTCAACACCGTGACCAGTGGCTGAGGGCCACTGGAACCTGGACATCCTGCTGGACTCCTCGGCGCACTCTGCACCCTGGCTATAATCTGAGGGTCACTGGTGCCTGCTGGACTCCTCTGCGCTCCGGGCACCGTGGCCAACGGCTGAGAGTCACCGGTACCTGGACAGCCCGTTGGACACCTCTGCGCCCTCTGCACCGTGGATATCTGCTGAGGGTCACCGGTATCTACACAGCCTGCTGGACTCTTCTGAGCACTCTACACTGTGGCCAGCGGCTGAGGTTCATAGGTACCTGGACAGCCCGTTTCACACCTCTGCGCCCTCTGCACCGTGGATATCTGCTGAGGGTCACCGGTATCTACACAGCCTGCTGGACTCCTCGGCGCACTTGGTACCTTGGCCAACGACTGAGGGTCACTGGTACCTGGACATCATGTTGGACACCTTTGGGCACTCTGCACCGCGGCTATCTGCTGAGGATCACCGGTATCTACACAGCCTGCTGGACTCCTCTAGGCACTCCTCAAGGTGACCAGCGGCTGAGAGTCACAGGTACCTGACAGCCTGCTGGATTTCTCTGCTGGACTATCAGGACAGCAGGTGTCTGCTTGGGTGGCCATCGGTCCAGGTGGCAGGGTGCTTCTCAAGTACTCACTCTGGGAGGACAGTTGGCCCAAGCGTGCCGATGCCAAGACCGGTCATTCTTTTTGACTTCAGACCCAAAATGGGCCAGAATTCGCCATAAGGTTATCCAGGACTGACCCGGAGCGCATACGTCTGTTCTTTGTTAAAAACACTGTCCCATTTCTCCCCGGAGAAAGCAGAAACTGAAGGAACAAAGATACCTTTATGCAGTAAATGGTGATATGTTCTAAAAATCAAAATCTGAGCATCAGTCCTTCTTTGGCACAGTGCAAAGACTACAGGATAACATTCAGTAGACCGGGCCAATGCATGTCGGACTCCACCATGAACAGAAGGTTCCTTTAAGCAGACATCATCTACCAAACACCATCCACCTTCAGAAGAAGGATGAAACACCATCTACGAAGAAGTCGCCTTGGACTCACTGGCACCCTCTAAAGGAAACGGATCTGCTCTAGGAGTGGGCTAAATATTCTGTTCCGCCGGTGGAACTGGTGGAATTTTGTAGACACTGCATTACGCTTATGATGCAGAGTTTGGCAAAATTACACAGATTGCCGAGTGGAGGAATTTTTTCTTGCACGTGGCTCAAAAAAGACAAGTTGGCCAGCGCCAACAAGATTTGGTGTCCACTAGCGTGATTTTTGGACAGTAGAAGGACAACCAGCAAATATTTTCCAACACAAGTGGTTTCAGATGGTTGCAACTGTTTGTGGTCAGAAGGCTGCAGCTCAAGTAGAAAATCTACTCTACCGGAAGCAAAATCAACACTAGTAGCTGCACCCTCTAGCGTGCTGCAAGGTGCTGTTTGCACTGAATTTTCAGTTTGGAATTTCCTCCAAGCACTAAATCACAGCGCAAATAGCACAATGTGCCTATTTCTGCCCATTGGTGGAACTCTGCAGAATCAGAGTTTTTATACAATTCTGTGGAATTCCGCAGAGTCAAATTCTGCCCACACTTAGGGCCTCATTCCGACCCTGGCGGTCATGGACTGCCAGTGCCGGGGACGGAGGAAGCACCGCCAACAGGCTGGCGGTGCTTCTGGGGCAATTCTGACCGCAGCGGTAAAGCAATGGTCAGAAAAGGGGAACCGGCGGTTTCCCGCTGGTTTTCCCCTGCCCCAGGGAATCCTCCACGGCGGCGCTGCAAGCAGTGCCGCCATGGGGATTCCGACCCCCTTCCCGCCAGCCTGTTCCTGGCGGTTTACACTGCCAGGAAGAGGCTGGCGGGAACGGGTGTCGTGGGGCCCCTGGGGGCCCCATTCTGATTTTCAGTGTCTGCTGCCACTGCACCCGTCGCACACCAGCAACTCCGCCGGCTCCATTCGGAGCCGGCTTCATCGTTGCTGGGGCTTTCCCGCTGGGCGGACGGGCGGCCTTTTGGCGGTCGCCCGCCCGCCCAGCGGGAAAGTCAGAATGACCGCTGCGGTCATTTGACCGCGGTGCGGTCTTCTGGCGGTCTCCACCCGGCGGGCGGCGCCCGCCGGGGTCGGAATGACCCCCTTAGTCTGCTCCAGATGGCACAGGCTGGAGAGACCAGAGGAGACTTCATAACTCCACCCAAGGCTGCCAAGCAGGGTCTCTCCAGCCCCACAAACAAACAAGCCTCCAAGCCTCAGGCTTCCACAGGGAGTTAGCAGAGGAATATGACGACTGCCAGAAAAGTGCCCCCACTCTCCAGAGCACAGTGCTGCAAACTTTATGGCATTTATCTAGAGGGTCTTCACACAAGTCTCCTGTTAATGTACAGTGGATAATTTCTCGAAATTATTGAACTGCAGGATCCCTTTCACATCTGAAAGTAAAACGCCATGCCCCTTTAGAATGTATTCATTACACTCCTGAATGGAATGTAACCAGCATCACTGCAACAAAATGTACTCTTGTACTTCCTGTATACAATGCCTGCATCACAGAGACATCAGCACAGACATGATCCTTGCTATAGAAAACCTTCAATAGATAGAAATTACCCAAAAAAGCAAAGAATCCGGGTCAACACCGCACTGCACCGAGCCTGTACATGTGAATTAACACGGCAAGGCATGCATCTCAACATTACAAACGTAAAGACGTGGGGGGATGAGTGATGTGATGGAGTGGGCGGGGTAGTCAGCGGAGGGCAGAGAAGGATCAGGACGAATCACTGGAGGCATGAAAGGGGAGGGGAGAGTCACCGGAGGTATGAGAGAGAGAGAGGGAAGAGTCATCGGAGGATGAGAAGTTACTTACCTGCAGTAACAATCTTTCTGGTGGATACCCTAGTCACTGCAGATTCTCCAGCTTGTGAGTATCCCACAGGCGTCAGACTGGATCCAGAAATGTTAAAGCAGCACTCCTGCAAGTGGTGCTGTGCGGCTCTGCACCAACGGCGTTCCATCCAGAAGGGACAAGTGAAGCTGCATTTAAACACCACCGATGCGTGCTGACGTGACTTGCTCCCTAGCTGAATGCGGCAAAAGATGCAGAGCCCATCGGCAGATTTGCATGACCAATGTGCTGATCTCTTGTTTGGAACATATTTAAACAGAAAAGGTATCATCTATACATAATAGAGAGACAGGAGGGTTGGTGAGTAATGTGCAGTAATATAGACTATCCATCAGAAAGATTGTTACCGAAGGTAAACTTGTTCTGATGAATACTTCTAACCGCAAACTCCTCATCTAGTGAATAGATATCATAGTAGTACTTCCCCAGGTAGAGGGTCTACGAACTGGCTCAGGGCAAAAACTCCAGCAGGACCAAGACAGCAAAAATGCCTGACTCAACGGAGCTGTTTGTCAAGGCACTAGTGCTTTGAAAACATGTTTAACCACACCCATGCAGCCGCCTGACAGATGTTCAGGACAGGCACTTCAAGTGCTAACACAGTGGTAGCAGCTTTGGCCCTCGTGGAGTGAGCGCACAAGCCTTCTGGGGCCTGCTTCTTTGCCAGTGCATAGCAGATCTTTATGCAGAGAACAATCCATTAAGACTTGGTCCATTTTCGCCCTGCCTTGCCCTTCATTGCTCAGGAGAACCCTACAAAGAACTGGTCGGCCACTCTATGTTTCTTGGTTGGATCGATATAAAAGCTTAGTGCCTCCTTAGGGTCCAAACGATGGAGTCTCTCTTCCTCCTCAGAGGGGTGAGGTGAAGCACAGAATGCCAGAAGGGCGATAGCCTGTCTGACATGAAAAGGTGATAAAAAAGATTGTCTTTGAAGTCAGACGTCTTTAAGGACGAGACTGCAGTGGCTCAAAAGTGGTGCATCTCAAAAAGCTGAGGACTAAAATCACACCCCATAGCGGCATCACAAATGGTTTTGACACAAACAAATGTTGCAAACCTTTTGAAAACATCATTGCAACAAACTATTTAAATAGCGAAGGCTGAATTGTTAACATGCTGAAGGACAAGTTACTTCCCTTTGGTAACGCCTTATCTGGTAAACAATATCTAGTTGCAGATTCCTTACCTTAGAATTTCCCCAGGCATCAGTCTGAGTCCAGAGATTATTCTCAAGAAGAACCTCTGCCCGTTGTTAGGTGGTGTTGATCGGCTCTGCCTCTGTTGTCAGCATCATCTGCGCCAGATATGATGTCCCGGGTCCTATATAGGTGCCACCCTGGTGCACCAACATCAGTTTCCTTTCACGACTTTCCACGCCAGAAGCACAGAGCCATTAAGAACACTGACCACTGGTGTGTCAAAACTAGGGCCTTAAAAGGGAGTCCCCGTCCCTAGAAATCAGTTTGCGGAACAAGAATGATGGGAGGGTCGGTAAGAATATGCAACTAGATACTGACTACCAGAGAAGGCATTACCGAAGTAACTTGCCCATCTGATGGAGACATCCAGTTGCAGATTCTTTACCTTAGAATAGCTACCCACCCAACATGGTTCTGCAAACTAAGATCATACTAGAAAGTCCCGCAGGACCGATCAGGCAAAGTGCCTGTCCCTACAGAGCGGATTGTCCAGGCAGTAGTGTTTGGTAAACGTGTGCGGAGATGCCCATGTTGCCTCCTAACAGATGTCAAGCACTGGAACTCTGCATGCTAACGCAGGGATCGCAGCTTCAGCTCTGGTAGAATGAGTACGCAAAGCCTCAGGGGTTTGCTTCTTAGTCAGTGCGCAGCACATTTTAATGCAGAGTACGTCTCATCTGGATATGGTTCTCTACTCCACTGCCCGACCTTTCTTCGCACCCACATAACCAACAAAGAGTTGATCATCCACCCAGAACTCTTTGGTACGAACAAGGTAGAACGCCAACAACAGGCATATACCATTTTGGTGGACAGACGCCTGGCTGCCAAGATTGCATTACAGACTTCAGGCGGAAGGTCAAAAACCTGTCAACTGCCATCACTCAACCTCCCCACAAGAAGACGGAGGCTGGACAGGTTCGGGTGGAGAACCCTCCCCTGCGGCTGCAACAGAAGATCCTCCCGGAGGGGCAGTCTGATCAGAGGACCGATTCCATGCTCAGTAGCTCAGAACACCAGACTGTCCAGTCCGGAGCCACAAGGATTACTTGGGCCCAGTTGTTCTTGATCTTCTTATGAAATCTGGGTGGAAGTGGTATAGGCAGAAAGGCTTACAGGAGGCCTGAGTTCCACTCAACACAAAAAGTGTTGCTGAGCGATTTCCGCCTTGGAAACTCCAATGTGAAATACTCCTGACATTCCGTGTTCTCTGCGGAGCGAACAGATCTAACCAAGGCTCTACCCACTTCTGAAAGAGACCTTGCGTCACGGCCATTCGTGATTGACAAAGCATTGTTGGCTGAGTTCGTCCACTCTGGCATTCAGAGAGCCCGTCAGATGTTGAACCACCAGGGAAATGCCCTGTTGTTTCAGCCACCTCCAGAGGTGCAGAGCCTCTTGACAATGGGTTCACCCGAATTGTGTTATGGGAGCAGAAAGGACCAAGGAGGTGCTATGGCTCTTCTAACTTTGAATCGTTCCAAGGCAGGGTTGTTGTTTCTCCAAAAAGACAACATACATCAAATGTATTTGTTTTAGGGGGATCCATGAAGGATCCTTGACCATCCCTTGAGAAGCCTGTAGACCTCCTCCAGGTGTGATGCCGAAGGGCCACACTAGTACCCACTGGTCAGCCCGAAGCAGTCAGTCATGTTGAGTCCAGAGCAAATGAAAAATTTTGCAGCATCATGACCGTCCTGAACAGCCTAGGTAAAGAATGCCCAAAGATTGCCTGGACCAGCGGCCAAGACTTTTGCCACTGTGTCCCAAAAGGCATGAAAATAGTGGCCCAGGAGAGAGCTGGAATTCACAGATCTGAGGGTGAGGCTGGTGGGAGAGAACATTCTCTTCCCAAAGGACTCTATGTGTTTGGATTCGCGATCCGGCAAAGTAGTAGGGATTAATCTTACTGGTGGACGCCTGCATCACCAGCCTCTCTCTTGTAGGGTGTTGATGAGAAAGGCTAGGTCACCTGGTGCAGGGCGACGGTGACGCAGAATCGGACTGTTAACAGGAGAACCTAAACAAGGTTTCAACCAAGTACCCAAAAAGTATCTGTAAGGAACTCATTAAATGGTAACAGTGGCCCTCTGGGAGCCAGACCAGGAGTACTTCAGTCAAAGCATTAGGTCTTTACGTCTGTGGTGGGTAGCCGTAAGTATAGCTCTTCTGCCGCCCTTCGCACCACAACAGTGAAAGTGGCACTTTCCATCATAGCAGGACGAGAAGAGAGCACAAAGACAGTACCGGGGGGAAGTATGGAGGCTACTGAGAACCCCGAACCTTTTCATACCAGTTTTCATCATCATATTGGGGAACACAGTTGTTCTCCTCATTATAGTTACCATTCTCTCTGGGTCTGTGCTGAAAAGATCTTGTAAAGTCTGGGCACTATTATCTGGTAAGGGCAAAGTGTAGGACTCCAAAGAGTTGACAGGAGACTGTGCCAGTCAGAGCTGGATGTGATCTCGGCTGAGGTCGCTGTGGATTCTGCTCAGAGTCAGATAGCACTATGGGTGCACATCCGCCCCCCCCCGGCATCATCACTGGCGGTAATGTGAAAGGAACTGGTTCAAGTGATAGCACTGGAGCCGTTGCTGAAACTAATGCTGGTCCAAAGGAAGAGATGGTGCCAAGATGGTCCCGCCGGAGGAAGTCCATCTGGAAGGCCCATGCACATCCCTAGGGCTGGAGGCACGCAAGGAGGAGCTGATGAAATGCCGAGTACCTACAGCTTGGCTTCTGTGAAGATATTTATTTGCTGCAGCATCACGGACGGACCTGGGAATTCAGGGGACACAAGACAAAATTCGGAATCTGCTCCCGTGGAGATCGGAAGTGAGACCCGCTGACGCTCTTGCACTCGCTCTGGAGGCAGAGAGTGGCGGGGAATGGCTGATTTGCTCTTTGACTTTATGAACTTTTTCTTGGACTTTTCCAAAGCCTTCAACTACCATGTAGATCTGCCTCGGAATGATTACGGGAGCAGCAACTGGACCTTCCTTTTGACCTCACCCAGTCATGGCATGGAGCCTAGTGTTTGGCGACGTAAAGTTTGGCCTCACTATCCCATGTGGCCTTCAGATTCATTTGGGCGCAGTCGTCACAGGCCCTGTAGTCATGCTCCGACCCCTAAGAAAGACAAACAGACTTTGTGGGGGTGCATCACAGATATCTGTTTGCTACAGTCCCTACATGATTAAAACCCTTTTGTTTTAGGGGTGACATTTGACCTTATTCATTAAATAATTTTGTTCAAAATATTCTGCCAAAGACGAAGAGAACTCTGGACTGCATCTGGAGGTGTGGGGGGGGGAGAATTTACCTCAGCACACATGGCACTTATATGCACTTCTGGTCGTGACTTCCAGAATAAAAGAACATCGGAGCTGTACGACACAGCAGCACAGCTTTCAAGTTTCAAGATCCAGTCTGAGGCCAGGGGAATATTCACGAGGGGCCACATGTACAAAGATCCGGTTTTGTGACTCGCAAATTGTGATGTACAACAGTGTCAATGACCGTGTCTGCGACTCGCAAGGGGGTTGCACATGCCTTACCTCATGATTATTCATGAGGTCGGTCGCAGTTTGCGACCCCTTTGGGAATGGCCGCCCTCACAGGCCCGTTTTCCTTAAATCAAAAATTAAAAGTTTTCTTTTCATTTTTTCAGAGTAGGAAGTGGTCTGTAGGAGCACTGCCTGCTCTGAAAAAATATTTTCGCTGCCATTCACAAAGGGGAGGGGGTCCCAGGGGGACCCATTCCCGTTTGAGAATGAGTTACCACCAGTGTGAAACTGGTGATAACTGCGACTGTTTTTTTGTGACCGCATTCACGGTGACAAAACAATGATACATTGCGCTGCGACTCGCAATTAGTAAGGGAACGCCCCTTCATAATTGCGACTTGCAAACTATTTTGCGATTCGGTAAACAGATTACCGAATCGCAAAATAGGCTCTGTACATAGCAAAATGCTTTTTTCCTGTCGCAAACGGTCCGATTCTGCGAATCAGGCCATTTGCAACAGGAAAAATGGTACGTACATGTGCCCCAAGGTGAGGCGTCATAAGGTAGTATCCATCAGAAACAAGAGTTACTGAATGGGAAGGGAGGGAGGGTAACTGGACAGATGAAAGGGAGAGAAGTCACAAGGATAGGAGGAGAAGTCAATGGAGGGAGGAGAGAGGTGTCACTGGAGGGAGGAGAGGGAACGGTTACTGGAGGGAGGAGAGGGAACGGTTACTGGAGGGAGGAGAGAAAGTGTCACTGGAAGGATGAGAGGAACAGTCACCAGGGGGATGAGAGGAGGAGGTGACAGAGGACGGCAGAGAAGGGGTGCTCACCTTGTCCGTGGCCGTCTCATCTCTCTCCTCGGGGCTGGCGTTGAGGTTCCGCTCCACCTGCAGGTTCCAGCGGTCCAGCTGCACGATGTTCCCATCTTCCACGTGGGACAAGATCTTGGAAACTGGCTCATCGGTGTAACCCTGCAGCAAAGGAGGAGGGCAACAGGGTGATCCAAAGGAAAAGGGGGAGACGTCCTGTGGCTGACAGGGTGGGGCTCAATGAAAAAAGGCAAGGAGACGCCTACTGCTAAACTCAATGCATGCCCCCCACGGCTGCCTCCAACCTTCCTGTAAGCTGGCCTTAGGTCTAGCGCACAAGCTGAGCTGACCCCTCGTGCTGACAGCTGAATCCACTCCTCACGCTGGCAGCTGAGCCCACTCCTCACGCTGGCAGCTGAGCCCACTCATCACCCTGACGGCTAAGCCCACTCGTCACCCTGACATGAGCCCACTCCTCACCCGACAGCTGAACCCACTCCTCACCGACAGCTGAACCCACTCCTCACCCTGACAGCTGAGCTCACTCCTCACCCTGACAGCTGAGCCCACTCCCCACCCTGACAGCTGAGCCCACTCCCCACCCTGACAGCTGAGCCCACTCCTCACTCTGACAGCTGAGCTCACTCCTCACCCTGAAAGCTGAGCCCACTCCTCACCCTGACAGCTGAGCTCACTCCTCACCCTGACAGCTGAGCTCACTCCTCACCCTGACAGCTGAGCTCACTCCTCACCCTCACAGCTGAGCTCACTCCTCACTCTGACAGCTGAGCCCACCCATAATCATGACAGCTGAGCCCACTCCTCACCCTGACAGCTGAGCTCACTCCTCACCCTGACAGCTGAGCTCACTCCTCACCCTGACAGCTGAGCTCACTCCTCACCCTGACAGCTGAGCCCACTCCTCACCCTGACAGCTGAGCCCACCCCTCACCCCGACAGCTGAGCTCACTCCTCACCCTGACATGAGCCCACTCCTCACCCTGACATGAGCCCACTCCTCACCCTGACAGCTGAGCCCACTCCTAACCCTGACAGCTGAGCCCACTCCTCACCCTGACAGCTGAGCTAACTCCTCACCCTGACATGAGCCCACTCCTCACCCTGACATCTGAGCCCGCTCCTCACCCTGACATGATCCCACTCCTCACCCTGACAGCTGAGCCCACTCCTAACCCTGACAGCTGAGCCCACTCCTCACCCTGACAGCTGAGCCCACTCCTCACCCTCACAGCTAAGCTCACTCCTCACCCTGACAGCTGAGCCCACTCCTCACCCTGACATGAGCCCACTCCTCACCCTGACATCTGAGCTCACTCCTCACGCTGACAGCTGAGCCCACTCCTCACCCAGACAGCTGAGCCCACCCCTAACCCTGACAGCTGAGCCCAATCCTAACCCTGAAAGCTGAGCTCACTCCTCACCCTTACAGCTGAGCTAACTCCTCACCCTGACAGCTGAGCGCACTCCTCACCCTGACAGCTGAGCCCACCCCTAACCCTGACAGCTGAGCTCACTCCTCACCCTGACAGCTGAGCCCACTCCTCACCCTGACAGCTGAGCTCACTCCTCACCCTGACATGAGCGCACTCCTCACTCTGACAGCTGAGCCCACCCCTAACCCTGACAGCTGAGCCCACTCCTCACCCTGACAGCTGAGCCCACTCCTCACCCTGACAGCTGAGCCCACTCCTCACCCTGACAGCTGAGCCCACTCCTAACCCTGACAGCTGAGCCCACTCCTCACACTGACAGCTGAGCCCACTCCTCACCCTCACAGCTAAGCTCACTCCTCACCCTGACAGCTGAGCCCACTCCTCACCCTGACATGAGCCCACTCCTCACCCTGACATCTGAGCTCACTCCTCACGCTGACAGCTGAGCCCACCCCTAACCCTGACAGCTGAGCTCACTCCTCACCCTGACAGCTGAGCCCACTCCTCACCCTGACAGCTGAGCTCACTCCTCACCCTGACATGAGCGCACTCCTCACCCTGACAGCTGAGCCCACCCCTAACCCTGACAGCTGAGCCCACTCCTCACCCTGACAGCTGAGCCCACTCCTCACCCTGACAGCTGAGCTCACTCCTCATGCTGGCAGCTGAGCCCACTTCTCACCCTGACAGCTGAGCCCACTTCTCAGCCTGACAGCTGAGCTCACTCCTCACCCTGACAGCTGAGCCCACTCCTAACCCTGACAGCTGAGCCCACTCCTCACCCTGACAGCTGAGCCCACTCCTCACCCTGACAGCTGAGCCCACTCCTCACCCTGACAGCTGAGCCCACTCCTCACCCTGAAAGCTGAGCCCACTTCTCACCCTGACAGCTGAGCTCACTCCTCACCTTGACAGCTGAGTCCACCCCTAACCCTGACAGCTGAGCCCACTCCTCACCCTGACAGCTGAGCTCACTCCTCACCCTGACAGCTGAGCTCACTCCTCACCCTGACAGCTGAGCTCACTCCTCACCCAGACAGCTGAGCTCACTCCTCACCCAGACAGCTGAGCTCACTCCTCACCCTGACAGCTGAGCCCACTCCTCACCCTGACAGCTGAGCTCACTCCTCACCCTGACAGCTGAGCCCACTCCTCACCCTGACAGCTGAGCTCACTCCTCACCCTGACAGCTGAGCTCACTCCTCACCCTGACAGCTGAGCCCACTCCTCACCCTGACAGCTGAGCCCACTCCTCACCCTGACATGAGCCCACTCCTCACCCTGACAGCTGAGCTCACGCCTCACCCTGACATGAGCCCACTCTGCACCCTGACAGCTGAGCCCACTCCTAACCCTGACAGCTGAGCCCACTCCTCACCCTGACAGCTGAGCCCACTCCTCACCCTGACAGCTGAGCTCACTCCTCACCCTGACAGCTGAGCTCACTCCTCACCCTGACAGCTGAGCCCACTACTCACCCTGACAGCTGAGCCCACTACTCACCCTGACAGCTGAGCCCACTCCTCACCCCGACACCTGAGCCCACTCCTCACCCTGACAGCTGAGCTCAATCTTCACCCTGACAGCTGAGCTCACTCCTCACCCTGACAGCTGAGCTCACTCCTCACCCTGCCATGAGCCCACTCCTCACCCCGACAGCTGAGCTCACTCCTCACCCCGACAGCTGAGCCCACTCCTCACCCTGACAGCTGAGCCCATTCCTCACCCTGACAGCTGAGATCACTCCTCACCCTGACAGCTGCGCTCACTCCTAACCCTGACAGCTGAGCTCACTCCTAACCCTGACAGCTGAGCTCACTCCTCACCCTGACAGGTGAGCTCACTCCTCACCCTGACAGCTGAGCCCACTCCTCACCCTGACATTAGCCCACTCCTCATCCTGACAGCTGAGCTCACTCCTCACCCTGACAGCTGAGCTCACTCCTAACTCTGATAGCTGAGCTCACGCCTCACCCTGACAGCTGAGCTCACGCCTCACCCTGACAGCTGAGCCCATTCCTCACCCTGACAGCTGAGCTCACTCCTCACCCTGACAGTTGAGCTCACTCCTAACCCTGACAGCTGAGCTCACTCCTCACCCTGACAGCTGAGCTCACTCCTCACCCTGACAGCTGAGCCCACTCCTCACCCTGAAAGCTGAGCCCACTCCTCACCCTGACAGCTGAGCTCACTCCTCACCCTGACAGTTGAGCCCACTCCTCACCCTGACATGAGCCCACTCCTCACCCTAACAGCTGAGCCCACTCCTCACCCTGACAGCTGAGCTCACTCCTCACCCTGACAGTTGAGCCCACTCCTCACCCTGACATGAGCCCACTCCTCACCCTAACAGCTGAGCTCACTCCTCACCCTGACAGCTGAGCCCACTCCTCACCCTGACATGAGCCCACTCCTCACCCTGACAGTTGAGCTCACTCCTCACCCTGACAGCTGAGCTCACTCCTCACCCTGACAGCTGAGCTCACTCCTCACCCTGACAGCTGAGCTCACTCCTCACCCTGACAGCTGAGCCCACTCCTCACCCTGACATGAGCCCACTCCTCACCCTGACAGTTGAGCTCACTCCTCACCCTGACAGCTGAGCTCACTCCTCACCCTGACAGCTGAGCCCACTCCTCACCCTGACAGTTGAGCTCACTCCTCAGCCTGACAGCTGAGCTCACCCCTCACCCTGACAGCTGAGATCACTCCTCACCCTGACAGCTGAGCTCACTCCTAACCCTGACAGCTGAGCTCACTCCTAACCCTGACAGCTGAGCTCACTCCTCACCCTGACAGCTGAGCTCACTCCTCACCCTGACAGCTGAGCCCACTCCTCACCCTGACATGAGCCCACTCCTCATCCTGACAGCTGAGCTCACTCCTCACCCTGACAGCTGAGCTCACTCCTAACCCTGATAGCTGAGCTCACGCCTCACCCTGACAGCTGAGCTCACGCCTCACCCTGACAGCTGAGCCCATTCCTCACCCTGACAGCTGAGCTCACTCCTCACCCTGACAGTTGAGCTCACTCCTAACCCTGACAGCTGAGCTCACTCCTCACCCTGACAGCTGAGCTCACTCCTCACCCTGACAGCTGAGCCCACTCCTCACCCTGAAAGCTGAGCCCACTCCTCACCCTGACAGCTGAGCTCACTCCTCACCCTGACAGTTGAGCCCACTCCTCACCCTGACATGAGCCCACTCCTCACCCTAACAGCTGAGCCCACTCCTCACCCTGACAGCTGAGCTCACTCCTCACCCTGACAGTTGAGCCCACTCCTCACCCTGACATGAGCCCACTCCTCACCCTAACAGCTGAGCTCACTCCTCACCCTGACAGCTGAGCCCACTCCTCACCCTGACATGAGCCCACTCCTCACCCTGACAGTTGAGCTCACTCCTCACCCTGACAGCTGAGCTCACTCCTCACCCTGACAGCTGAGCTCACTCCTCACCCTGACAGCTGAGCTCACTCCTCACCCTGACAGCTGAGCTCACTCCTCACCCTGACAGCTGAGCCCACTCCTCACCCTGACATGAGCCCACTCCTCACCCTGACAGTTGAACTCACTCCTCACCCTGACAGCTGAGCTCACTCCTCACCCTGACAGCTGAGCCCACTCCTCACCCTGACAGTTGAGCTCACTCCTCACCCTGACAGCTGAGCTCACCCCTCACCCTGACAGCTGAGCTCACTCCTCACCCTGACAGCTGAGCTCACTCCTCACCCTGACAGCTGAGCCCACTCCTCACCCTCAAGGCACAGCTGCAGCCCCTTGCACATATTCACTATGGACCACATTCCAATCACTGACGTGAAGGGATGAGTGCTTTCTTTATTTTGGACCATTAGTAATTTCTCTATCATTTAGTTTCTTTGTGCCATTACTCACAGGTGCCAGCCATATGCAACGCAGGTTTCTCTCAGTGCCATACAGACCGTGTTCATATTTGAGCCATACTCATTTGACAGCTCTTCTAAATGCCCTCAAAGCTTGCCTCACACCTCTGCCATGAAAAAGGACCTGTTACACTGACAAGCCAGATAAGTACCAAACAAGCATTGGCAAAGCCAACAGGTCTGGATTTCAAATGAAAGTGTCCCCTCTGTCAATGATGGGCTTAGGTATTCATTCATTCTGTCACTCACCTTAGCCTTCAAGCGTCCATTTGTCCACCTACTGACTCATTTTCCATTCATTCATTTACACAACCGTAAGAAACTAAGGCACAAACTCATCAGCATATCCAAAGTAGAAGAATAAAAGTGAAAAAACAAAACATTTGTGCCACCTAAACTCAAAAGACATATCTTGCATTAATAACAACTAAACCTAGCGGCAGGTGGCCTTCTTCCATTGGTACAGTACAGGGTGTTCACAGTTTTGAAATCCCAGCAAAGCGCTCAGGTTTAGAATAGGCTTGGTGTTTTGGAATGGTAAAGCAGTGACACTATGGCAAATACTATTCCATGCTGGAGGCCTAGAGGCCGTGACCTCGTGGGATGCAGCACACGGATGAAATGAAAGGCCATTGGCATTGCCTGCAGCACTGAAAAAAGTATTTAAATTAGAAAGTTGAGAATGAAAAATGAAGTAAAAAAATGGAAAACGGATGGCCTGGCCCACTGGTCCTGGCACTGACACGCACACGTTTCCAGGTGGATGTTCATGTGATCAGACAAATGCTGTCAATCATTGGGAAGTATGGCCAATGGAAGAGGCACTGACCCATGCTCTGAGATATCATGGATGTAAGTGAAGTGTTTCAGTGAGACACAGCGCTTGCATGATCTGATTTCTAGGCCTGGGCTGTATTGTTATTTCTGCCGGCAGAATCGTAAGAATTCAGTAATTACACAATACTCTTATAATACAGAATTACTTATATATTCCGCTGGCAGAATTAATCTGCAGTAAATTGTTCCAAAGAGAGCTGGAAGAGGGAACAGTCCCTCTAAGTTTACAAATCACCACAGATTCTGTGCATACATCTTGGCGCCCTTACATACTCTGCAGTAATTACTGAAGGTGCCAAGGGGTATGCACTGTCCCTGAGTTTTCAGGACTCAGGGACCGAGTTCTGTAACAACAGCAGCAATGCCTTTCTTTAGGTTGCAGCCAGCCATCACAGCCCCTCATCTGACAGGTGAGACGTGCGTCTAGCCAATCAAAATTCTTTTCTGTCGTTTTTTTTCTGTGCAGTCCAGCGGCAATAGATATTGCTATTTTTGAAACCTTAATTTCTCCTAACAGGTGAGCAGATTTATACCAAACAACAAAAGGCACACTTTCTGGTAAATATCTAGGTTTCTGTTGAACTTGGTGTAATTCCGTTCAGCCATTTTCTCTATCGCTGTTCAATTTTACCCACAGAAACTGCGTGGGGGAAAAAGAACTTTGGGACCCTCCTTTTTTCTCTGCCTCACAGAGGAGGAAGAACTTTTTTTTGGAAAGTTTTGTGAAGATTCGTCAAATAGTGCAAAATTTATTAGCATAACAAGCTCATGCTATGAAAACTCTGACTTACAAATAACTACACAGTGGTGACCCCTTCTGAGAGAAACATACATTCCGGGTCATTCGCGAAGCAGGGAGCTGAGAAAAAGGGAAGGGGTGGGGCAGGGGGGCACTTTTTCCCTATGCAATTTCCCTTATGGATTTTGAACATGACTAGAGCCCGAACCACTGGACAGAGCTTTTTGTTATTTGGTGTTTTTCCATCCAATAGTTTTTGAGATATGAAAGGAAAAAAATAATTGTATATCTGGACAGTTGGTGTTCACATATGCTCTAATTCGGCAATTTAAAGGAGACCAGTTAATTGTGATTGGTTGATGGCAACCTGAGCAATATGTTTTGACAGCTATTACAAGACTCAGGAACTTGGGCCCTCATTATGACTTTGGTGGTCAATTTCATTGACCACGAAAGCCAAACCCGCCCTTCAACCGCCAAATTACGAGTGGCGGCTGCTCACCGCCATTTTTGAGGCAGAAAGCAGCCATCATACGTTCTGGCGGTGGGTGGTGCAGAGGCTGTTCCCTCACCAGCACCGCCACGCCACAGCATGACTCTGCCTGCCGTATGATGAGCCGTAATACAGCTCAGCGGTGTCCTGCTGGCGTGGTGGTGGCAGTGAGGGAAGAGCGCCTGGACCCATCCCCTCCTGGACGTCCTTTTCGTCTCAGAAGATAAGTGGGTGTCTGAAAAGGGATGGGGTCTGTGTGTTTGGGTGCGTGTGTGCGTGTCTGCGGGGGGTGAATGCGTGCATGCATGCAAATGTTTGTGAATGGGTGTGTGTGTGTATGTGCGCATGTATGGGCGTGTCTGAATGGATGTATGGGAGTGAGTGGGTGTGTCTGAGTGGATGTATGTGTGTGTTGCATGTGTGTGCAGGTGCATGCATGCATGCATGAAGGGGGGGTTCACGAGTGTGTGAATGGGTGGGGGGGGATATATGCATGTGTGGGGACATGTGTATGTATGTGCTGGAGACAAGAATGGATATTACTGTCGCCGGATGCATGACCGCCAGGGTTTTTGTGGCAAGTTGACCACCACCGAAAGCCTGGTGGTTTGCAACCTCATAATCCGAACGCAAGCCTGACGCCTGCCGCCAGACTGGAGAAGGTCACCGCCGGCCGTGGTAGTGCAAGCGCACAGGCGGGCCAGGCAGAGTTGTGAAGGTTTGGCTTCAGCCAAACCCCACAACTCATAATACGGAGGTCTTCACCGCCGGCTCCGCGGCGGTGAGACCGCCAGACTCGTAATGAGGGCTTTGGTCCCCGTGTCCTGAAAATGAATGAAACAAAAATATGTACATGGACAAGGTGAGCACACCCAGACCCAAAATGGGCATATACAATGGTCCCTAACGGACCTCCGCCGCTTTATTGTCCGGCCACAACATGGATAAAATGCTCTGGCAACAGTTACAGCACTCTAGGACGTGGACCCCATTGGAATGCATTGTAGTGATGGCAGGTTTGGAGGGTCACAAAAAGGAGAAATTATAAAGGATGGTAACATATTTCAGTTACAATATAAATCATTTGTTGATGGTAATACACTAATTATAGGAATTCTGGTGTGCTCTAAGGTGATTTTACCCTGTGAAAACGCCTTCTGCTGGGATTTCATGAATCATGTTTGAGAGAAAACTGTTTTCTCATAATTTTCCCATACAGGTTATGGAAGGTGCTCCAGAAGCTAAAACGAGAGCATATTTTCTGTGAATTCACATTATTTTTCTCAGCCATATAAGCATGAAGTCTGACATTCTCAGTAAAACATGAACTTCCAATAGGAGCAGCCAGTCAGTGGATTCCCTGGTGGTGAACTGCAGCCTCCAGAGTGCTCTAAAGAACAACTAGAGCGTTAACAGTCTTATGACTAAAGTGTGGCACACCTGCAGCCATCTTGATGGAATCAAACAAGTGAAACTTAAAACATTTCATTTAGAAAGGAACAAAATGAGGTGGTTCATTTTGTCATAGAAATTATGGTTAGTGCTGTAGCAGGAGATATTAGGATATGCTTTAAGTGAGTTCTCAAATATCTTCCTCTTTTATTTCATGAAAACATTCTGACTTGTAGGCTGAAACATGCACTTTCATCACCAGCAGCAGATTTCCAGTTAACGCCCTGGTGATCAGCAGCTTTACTACAAGCAACTAGAGTGCTAACATTCTGAGTTTATGCCAAAAGTGTGGCACATCTGAACACCACCATGATGGAAATGAAGTGGAAAACTGAAAGCATGTTTCACTGCGGATACTATTGTAAGTGAGGAAATTAGGGAGTTCCATAACAAATAAGTCTCTCAAGATGGCCATCAGAGAAAAAAGAGCCCAAAGGTAGCCCAAGTATAGCCCAATGACAGAAGTGTGCAAAACACTTAGGGCCTCATTATGAACACGGCGGGATTTCACGCCGTGTTCAGACTGGCGGTCTAAACACAGCTGCCCAGCCCGTTGAGGACCCCGCCGGCCCAATAAAGAACAATCAGCTGGGCCGGCGGGTGGAAACACAGCACAATGCTGGGCCTGGACATTGCCGACAGCTCCACATGGAGCCGTCGTCTATGTCACAGTGCGGTGGGTGCACCTGTCGCGCATATCACTGCCTGTAAATCGGGCAGTGACATTCACAACGGGGCTGTGCACTGGGGCCCCTGCACTGCCCATGCCAAATGCATGGGCAGTGCAGGGGCCCCCATTCCACCAGCCTTCTTCTGGCGGGGACAGCATGGGCAGTGCAGGGGCCCCCATTCCACCAGCCTTCTTCTGGCGGGGACACCGCCAGGGAAAGCCTGGTGGATACAGGTTCTTTGTCCGGCGGGCAGCGCTGCTTGCGGCGCTGCCCTGTCAGATAAGGAACTCCACCATTGTCAGGCTGCCTGGCGGCGGTGGCCTGGCGGTGGCTGAGTTTCACCTGTGGCGGTCACCCCATGAACATAATATGGCAGTCCGGACCGCCATGCCAGTGGCGGTAATTTCCTGCACCGCCGGCATGGCGGTCCGGACCGCCTATTTTCATAATAACCCCCTCAATTTCTTTGTTTTTTTTGCAGTTTTATGTAGCACAGACTTGACCCATAGATATGAGAGTGCTTTACATGAGCATCAGTTACATTACACAAGGACACATTCATTATGGTTTTAGGCATGGGGAGATTTTGGTGTTCGTTTAGACATTGGCGGTAAAAGCTGCCTACCACCGTGGTGACAACCACCAAAAGACCACCACCGCGGCTACCATCTGCCCACCAGACTATGAGCACTGCCGGACTTCCGCCACAAGAAGGGCAGAAATCCGCCAGTGATCAGACTGGCGGACGGTGGTAATCTGGCGCTGCTACCACCAGCACCGCCAGTTGAACGCCGCCAGCCGTATCATGACCTGTGATACAGCCCGGTGGTGTTCAGCTGGTGGGGTGGTGCTGGTGGTAGCAGCGTCCCTTCCTGTTCCCCACCAGACGACCTCCCCGGAGCAGGTAAGGTGATTTGTCCAACAGGGGAGGGGGGCTGGCAGGGTGGAGGGCGTGTTGTGCATGTATGTCTGGAAGAATAGGTTTATGCCAGTGTATGTATGAACGTGTGAATGGATGAGTGTAAGTTAATGGGTGTATGTGTGGTGCGTGTCTGTGTGCATGTATGGAGGGCTGTGTGGATGAATCGGAGGGGGTTTAGTGTGTGTATGGGGGGTGTATCTGAATGTCAGGGGGTGGAGGACTTAGAGTGTGTATGGGAGGTGTATCTGAATGTCGGGGTGGGGAGCTTAGTGTGTGTATGGGGGGTGTATCTGAATGTCGGGGTGGAGGGCTTAGTGTGTGTATGGGAGTGGGAGCCTGAGTTTGGATGGAGGAGGGTGGGGGATGTCAGATGAGTGTTGGGGGGTGGGAGAGCCGCCTACCGGTGACAGGGAAGGAATTCACTGTCACTGGTAGGGCCTACTGCCATGATTTCCGTGGTGCCACGGAAAATATGGCGGTAGGCTGGCTCAGAATGCCAGGGGTGGTACTCTGTCTGCTGCAGGGCTGGATTCACATCCTCGGCCCGGTGGCTCATACCGCCATGGCGGTATGAATGGTAAATTGGCGGGTTGGTTGTAGCCAACCCGCCAGTCTCATGATGTGACGGTATGTACCGCCAGCCTGTTAGCGGTACTACCACCACATTAACGGCCTAAGGGATTTGTGCAGAATCACAGGAAGTCGAGCTGACACCACAACTTGAATCTCCTTCCCCAGTCGCAAAGTTTGCAGTTTTGCCCGTAACGCCACATCCTCTCCCCTAAGTGAAACATATTCAAGTGATCAGCTGAATTAAAAAAACATAAAGATGGCAAATAATTTAAAAGTGCTTTGTTGCTATTGAGAACTCAGAAAGTATTCTCTCGTTGTAGTTTCTTAGGCCATTGATCATCATTTCTATGGGAATAAGACCCTCTCAGTTTATAACTTCGATAGGAAATGCTTTAGGTATTACAGTTTTGATTTCATGAAGATGAAGTCAGGCGTGCCACACGTTTGTAATAAACATGGTACGGTAAGGTTGTTGAGAGGAGCTCCCCACCTATCATGGATGCATCTGTTGTTATTGTGGTCTGAGGCACAGGGGCTTGAAATGACCGCCCCTTCATTAGATTGCTGAGATTCCACCATTGAAAGGACGTGTGCGTTTGCCGGTCTATCAGCACTAGATCTTGCAATCGGCCCTGTGCCTGAGACCATTGCTGTGAGAGGCTCTGTTGCAGTCTTCTCATGTCTAGTCTTGCATGCAGTACTATTGCTTGCAGGATGCCATCATTCCCAATAGTTTCATGATAGATCTTACTGTATATTGTTGGTTTGGCCGCATTTGTGGTATGAGATTTTGGAAAGCTTGCATCCTTTGTGTATTTGGATAGGGTAAGGGTTTTTGCAGATTTAAAATAGCACCTAGGTAAGGTTGTACCTGTGCCGACTGGAGATGGGATTTTTGGTAGTTGAGAGTGAACCCTAGTGTATGTAGGGTCTCTATTACATATTGAGTGTCTTGTTGGCATTGTATAAAATTGCTTGATTTTATTGCCAATCGTCTAGATATGGAAATACATGTATGTGTTGCCTTCTTAGGTAGGTTGCCACTACTGCTAGACATTTTGTGAATACCCCTGGAGCTGTTATGCCGAATGATAGAACTCTGAATTGATAATGGTTTCCGGCTATCACAAACCTTAGGTATTTTCTGTGAGCGGGATGGATGGGTATAAGGAAATACGCATCTTTGAGGTCTAAAGCAGTCATGTAATCTTGTTTTTGTAGTAGTGGGATGACGTCCTGCAGAGTTACCACGTGAAAGTGTTCTGACAGGATATATAGATTTAGGGATCAGAGGTCTAGGATGGGCCTGAGAGTGACATCCTTTTTGGGATGAGGAAGTTAATTGAGTATACTCCTGTTCCGTGTTGAGAATGTGGGACCAATTCTATTCCCTGTTTTAGTAGTAGCGATTGTACTTCTTGCTGTAATAGAACATTGTGTTCTGGGGACAGCTTGTGGTAACGTGGACGAATGTTTGGAGGGGTAGAAATCAATTCTAGGCAACAGCCATTGCGGATAATTGACAATACCCAATGGTCTGTGGCAATGTTGCCATTGGGAGTGGAATTTCTGCAGTCTGCCCCCCCCACAGGAGCGGTGTGGGGTTGAGGGATGGTTAATAGGCCACTGTTTAGATGGGGCAGTGGCTTGTTTCGAAGTTTGGAACTTGCCCCTGTTTCTAAAGTATTGGCCTCTGTAAGACCCTCTAAATCCCCCTCTCTGGTACTGCTGTTGCCCTTGCTTTGCCTGGGAGGTAGACGCCTCAGTGGATTGTGGCTTGAATCCTCCTCTAAACTGTTGTCTGCGAAAGGAGCCTCCACAGGGTGTTGTGTATAAGGCTCCCATTGGTTTGGCAGTGTCTGAGTCTTTCCTTAGTTTTTCTGTGGCCGTGTCGACTTCAGGGCCAAACAATTGCTTTTTGTTAAGAGTGATGTTGAGCACTGCCTGCTGGAGTTCTGGTTTAAAACCAGAAGAACGTAGCCATGCATGTCCACGTATAGTAATGGCAGTATTCATCACTGGCTCGTCATCATAATCAACACAGACCTACTATATTGGACATACGTTTACCAAAAGGCATCCATCTGATATACAGTAATAAAACTACATATTTGTAGAATATTACATTTGTTAAAGGACCATCAGCTTTAAGAAACACTTTTCATGATAAATAAGCTAATGCTATTGCCTTTGTCATAACATTTTATATTAAAGAGCTCAACCTATTGCTTCTCATATGACTTTCCCCAGTGAACCACTCAGGACTGCACCAGCTACCATTGGATTGTCAGTGTCGCCTACTCAGGCCTGCTGTACTGAGTACAAACTTTCCAACAAGACAACCGTCCAGCTTACAGTCACATAATCAGAGGTTTAGGCAGAAGTACAGTTTGCAAAGCTAAATACTAGAGGGCTGATTTAGACTCTGGTGGAGAGTGCACTCTGCCACTAGCGCAACGGAGTAACCTCTCCGAAGACTTTCGGTCCACTTGCTGACTAAGAGGTGGGCAGACCTTCAGTACCTCAATGACTGAGCCTACTCCCGCTCATTACCTTGATGACTGAGCCTACTCTCGCTCAGTGCCTTGATGACTGAGCCTACTCCCGCTCAGCACCTTGATGACTGACCCTACTCTCGCTCAGTACCTTGATGACTGAGCCTACTCCCGCTCAGTACCTCGATGACTAAGCCTACTCCCACTCAGTACCTTGATGACTGAGCCTACTCCCGCTCAGTACCTCGATGACTAAGCCTACTCCCACTCAGTACCTTGATGACTGAGCCTACTCCCACTCAGTACCTCGATGACTAAGCCTACTCCCGCTCAGTACCTTGATGACTGAGCCTACTCCCGCTCAGTACCTCGATGACTAAGCCTACTCCCGCTCAGTACCTTGATGACTGAGCCTACTCCCACTCAGTACCTCGATGACTAAGCCTACTCCCGCTCAGTACCTTGATGACTGAGCCTACTACGTCACCGAGAGAGCACAGATGACTTGGCGGAGTACGGGCAATCAAAGTTGTGGCTATTTGACCACTTGCACGAGTGGGCCAGTTTTCACTTTCCATTACCCCTGGGTAACACCTGGAAGTGAAGGACAGTGAAAATGTTTAAATGACCCACACACCATGGGAGAAAACAAACTCTCACTTTGGGAGGTTTTCTTCCTTGAAAAACCAAAAACATGTTAAAACAAACATCGTCAATTTGATCACACTGTCTGTCAAACTTTAAAACATTTGGTTCCTGCCAATGACTAGAGATGTCCGCAGGACTGGTAGACATTTCTAAATGCCGGAGACAGATACTCCAACAAGGCAATGGAGTATTTTACTGCATCGTCCTGATGGAGTACAAACTGTACTCGGCCACCTAAATCAGACACTATGGGGTCAATTATGACTTTGGCGGACAGAAAAGCCCATCCGCCGAAGTCCCGATTGGCAGGTTGCCACCAGTGCGGCCGTGTTCTCGTGGGCCCCATTACGAGTTTCCCCCTGGGTCAGAGGGCAAAAACTGAGTTTCCGCCCGCTGGCCCAGCGGAAAATGGCCTACAGCATTGTAGCCGGCTTAGGCTCATAATAGAGCCAGTGGTGCAAAGCAGACGGTGAACATAGCGACGGGGCTGGTCAAGGGGGCCTCTGGACTGCCCATGTCAAATGGCCCCCTGCACCCAGTCTCCGCCAGCCGTTTCATGGCGGTGCTACAGTCATGATACCGCTGGTGGAGAGGGGAGTCGTATCCCTGGTGGATTAGGACCACCAGTCCGTCCTATGGTGGAATAGTGGCGGTGCTGGAGGTCCGACCGCGGTGACACCACTGCGGTCGTAATGTGGCTGTCGGACTACCACATTGGCGGCCGTCCAACTGCCACCGCGACCCTGGCGGTCTCAAGACTGCCAGGGTTGTAGTGAGGGCCTATGTCTCCGAAGAGGACCTAACAATGATTATTACAGAGCAAAAATTCTATCCCCATGGTTTCTCAAGGGGGGTGACCAACACAAACTCTTGCCTACTACGGTAAACGGTGAGATCACATGTAACAAAATACCTCTTTACAGATTTTAAGAAAGTACTAACAATCCAGCCTCCAAAGTGACGTTAATATACAATGTTCACAATACGTAAGTCAGGTTGCACTGAATTTATCGTATCTTTTCATCATAAACAGGTCTATCTTACAATCTTGGTCATTGGCTTTGAACCGTAACCAACAAAGCCCTGCAGTACGGAACAGAGGCTTTTACACAACAATAGAGAAGAAAAAACACCATAATTAGTTAACTGTCTAGGAGCAGCTGTGTAATGGCATCTGGTGGTGCTTGGGTGACCTTGAATTGGCAAGTGTCTTCCATTGCAGTGGCATGTGCTAGACAGGATAAAGAGACTCGCTCAAGCAGCTAGATAAACAAATGATCATAATTGTTTGGGAGTTAAGCACCCTTTATGGGGAAGCATGCAGTTTTTAACAAATCGAAAGCTGTACTCAGATGAACCAACATCTGCGCGTAACCACAGTCCCTCTCTGTAATACTCCTGGAAGCTCTTTGTGATCACATAAGGTTTTGGTCAGCTGTGCTGTCACACCAAAGCTAAAACCTATTTGCTGTAGCACCAACATCTGCTGGATGGACAGAGTACTGCCCCTGGAGGCAAGGACTGCTCTGGGGTGGGACATGGCTGGGAAGGTATCGTGTTAGGAGATGTGGTCGGTGGTGGTCCAGGGATGGGAGAGGTTGATGACCGCTCTAGAGCAGAAGGCAGCCACGCGCCTGGAGTGGGTTTGGAGCAGATGATACCTGAAGAGAGGACTGCAAGGAAGGCTCTGGTTAGGACAGGGCTGGTTGCAGGGGAAGGGATGGTTGGGACAGTATTGGGGAGGAGGAGGGCATGATAGCCCAGAGGTGGAAAGCACAGCTGTGGGCCTCGATGCAGGAGGACATTCGTAGCTCATTGATGGAAGAGGGAAATGATGGTTCTGCAATGGGAGGGCACAGCTAGACCCCTGGTCAACCCTGTGCCTCGTGAGAGCAGTAAGGGTATGGTACTTGTAGATGGCAGTGATGGGACTGGTCTAGAGGAGCAGACAGGACAGTAGGGTACAAAGGGGGGCAGTAGAGATCCTGGAACTGGAGCGGATAGTGGTAGCCCCGGTCTAGAAGAGAAGCGAGGGCATCAAGGGTACTAGCAGAAAAGAGGGCACAACACATCCTGGCACGGATGTTTAAGACATCAGTGATGCCGCTCTCCATCAGAATTCCCAGCTTTCATCTTCAGGATGAGAAGATTCCCTGTTTGATGGGCCTCTGTTCTGCCATCAGCTCCTAGAACAATGCCCGGTGGCATGTGATGCCCCCGGACACCATGGCCTTCGTTTTGCAGGCCGCATCCTCTCCTTCGCAGCCCTCTCTTGGTTGCACTATTACACCAAGGCCCGGGGTCGCTCTGTGGACCCTGGCACACGCTGCCATTATTCATGCTGTGCCCCCAGGCAAACCACCCTTGAAAGCACTGTGCCCCCTGGAAGGCCCTGCCCTCGACTGCGCTCAGATCCCAGGGTACCCTGCCCACGGTCTTGATATGTCCCAAAGATAACCACCCATGGCAGCATTGCGCACCCCTGTGAGCCCTTGCCATTGGGTGCACTATGCTCTTGGGGTATCCTCCCCTTGGTCATGCTGTGTACTGGGATAACCCACCCTTGTCAATGCTCTGTGCGACTGGCAGATTCTGCCCTTGAGTGTGCTCCTGGGGTGCCCTCCCTTTGGTGATGCTGTGCACCATGAGAATACCCTGCCCTTGGTCATGCTGTCCTTCCAGGGTAACACCATAAGCAGTGGTGTGCCACCTGGACACCCTGCCCTTGGTTGCGCTCTGCTTCCTGGGCACCCTGGCTTTACCGTGCCCTTGGCTGCGGTGTGCTCCTTGGGTGGCCTAAACTTGGTCCTGCTGTGTCCCTGGGGTAACCCACCCTTAGCTCTCCACTCATAGCAGATTCTGCCCTAGGTAGATCTGTGCCCCCTGGGTACCCTGGCTTTAGCCATGCTGTGCACCCAGGGTACCGTGCCCTTGGGTGCGGTGTGCTCATTGGGTGGCCTGCACTTGGTCCTGCTGTGTCCCTGGGTAACCCACCCTTAGCTCTCCACTCATGGCAGATTCTGCCCCTGGTAGTGCTGTGCCCTCAGGGTACCCTGGCTTTAGCCTTGCTGTGCCCCCGGGGTACCTTGCCCTTGGCTGCAGTGTGCTCCTTGGGTGGCCTGCACTTGGTCCTGCTGTGTCCCTGGAGTAACCCACCCTTAGCTCTCCACTCATGGCAAATTCTGCCCTTGGTAGTGCTGTGCCCCCAGGGTACCCTGCCCTTGGCCGTGCTGTGGCCCCTGATGGAGTGTGCCCTTGCAGTGGTACTCACCCCGCCCCAGTTTAGAGTCCTGGCGAGATCATTTCCTGTCCCGAGAGGGAGTATGGCAACTGGTGGCTGCGGGTTCAAGTGCAGCTGGTCCAAGATGGAGAGAATCCAGCCCACCTGGGGAGAGAGCACAGGAACATTGGCGCACAGGAGAGCACAGGCAGTGAAAGCAGGAAGTGACAGTCTGGAGGACACTCAGTGAGAGGTTACACACTGAGGCACAGGCAGTGAATGCAGAAGTGACAGTCTGGAGCACACTCAGTGAGAGGTTACACACTGAGGCACAGTCAGTGAGACACAGGCAGTGAAAGCAGGAAGTGACAGTCTGGAGGACACTCAGTGAGAGGTGACACACTGAGGCACAGGCAGTGAGACACAAGCAGTGAATGCAGGAAGTGACAGTCTGGAGCACACTCAGTGAGAGGTTACACACTGAGGCACAGGCAGTGAGACAGGCAGTGAATGCAGAAGCGACAGTCTGGAGCACACTCAGTGAGAGTTACACACTGAGACACTGGCAGTGAGACACAAGCTGGGAATGCAGAAGTGACAGTCTGGAGCACACTCAGTGAGAGGTTACACACTGAGGCACAGTCAGTGAGACACATGCAGTGAAAGCAGGAAGTGACAGTCTGGAGGACACTCAGTGAGAGTTACACACTGAGACACAGGCAGTGAGACACAAGCTGGGAATGCAGAAGTGACAGTCTGGAGGACACTCAGTGAGAGGTTACACACTGAGGCACAGGCAGTGAGACACAGGCAGTGAGACACAAGCTGGGAATGCAGAAGTGACAGACTGGAAGACACTCAGTGAGAGGTTACACACTGAGGCACAGGCAGTGAGACACAGGCAGTGAGACACAAGCTGGGAATGCAGAAGTGACAGACTGGAAGACACTCAGTGAGGGGTTACACACCGAAAAACAGGCAGCAACTTTGGGGCAGGACAGAGTGAAGCACAGAAAGTCACTGCAAGAGGGGACAGACTGGAACACAAGCAGTGAGAGGACAGTGAGGTCCAGGCTTGATAAGGGACAGACAAATACAGGTAACGACTAGAGAAAGGGAGAGACTGAGGCACAGGCAGCAGCCGTGGGAGAGAAGAGACTGGAACACAGTCAGTGAGGCACAGGCAGTGAATGCAGGAAGTGACAGTCTGGAGGACACTCAGTGAGAGGTTACACACTGAGGCACAGTCAGTGAGGCACAGGCGGTGAAAACATAGAAAGAGTAACACAGCTAGCAAGAGTGGAAGAAGACAGACCAAAGCACAGGCTGTCACTGTGGGAGGGAAGAGACTGGCAAGGAGAGGGGAAAAAACTGAAATACAGGCAGCGACTGTGGGAGAAGAGAGACTAAAAGAGTGCTTCACACTCGTATCTTAGCTCAATCAGTGTTTGTGTGCTCAATAAATACATAATTAAAAATAAATTTGGTTGGGACAGGTTGAAGTTTGGGCAGTAGGGAGTAGACCTGGACATTGATACGGGTTAGCGAGGTAGCGTTTTAAGCAGATATTTCATCACAGATATTGTAGGTGTTGGCGCAGATATTTTAATCACCAGTTGGTCCTTTAAGATGCTGAGTAACAGGAGCTATTGTATTGGGGATTGCCATAAGCAAGGGACTTCAGAATCTGAGTTACTAACAAAGTGTGTGGCCTGCTGGCTTTATCATAACCAGAAAATTATCGGGCGTCTAGTTTCCCGTATGCCAGAAAATCAGAAGTTTTGAAATCTGGCAGCTTCTAGGATGTGAAGAGTATAGTTCTCCTGAAGGATTGGATTGAGCCCTCCCCCTGCCCCTCCCCTTGACTTAACCCTTCAATCAGATTTAAAAAAAGCTGTACTATATGTTGTATTTGATGACTTACACATTAAAATCGACGGAAGACAAAAAGAATGACTGCCCTGAAGAAGGGGGATTTCTAAATTCTTGCCACCGAAACATGTCGACAATTTTATTTTCACAATCCCCTTGCACTGATTATTGATTCTTAACTGGGCACTGACATAAATTTGGTAGATATAATACTTTTTAAGGTATCAAAATTTCTGTTTAATAAATTCTTATGTTCTTTACTGTTTATTTTGTCTTGTGATGCCTAACAGAATATGTATTTTATTTGAAACTATTTTGATATATATATATATATATATATATATACATATATTGCACACAATTCCTCAAGTTGATTGAGGTTTGATGAGTGAAAGACGGGTGAGTGGATTTCTATTTTCGAATGATTCACTTGAGGACTATCTAGGGAAGCATTTTTTGATTAATCGATTTTTAACCCCCACCTCCTGGTATTGAGGGGTTGCTCTTTGTTGTGCACAGTGCCGGGGTAGACCAATGCACCGCAAGTGACTAGGGGAGTGGAAAGGCTGGAGTCCAGGCAGTGAGAGGAGACAGACGAACAGGCAGTGGGAGGGAGACAAACTAAAGAACAGCAACAATTGGGTAATGCACATACATCTGTTTCTACAGACAGCGAGATCTTCCTTGCAGGAGGAACTGGTCACCTACAGAGCTTGGACTCTCTGCCGGCAGATTCAGTTACCCTAATGCCCTTCGTGCCCTGCTAAAGGGGGTAGATTAATGCAGAGGGTCAGGGATTTCTAATGGAGAGTCCCCATCCTGGCTGACGCCCTGACAGCGGGGAAGAAGCGAGAGACTACGTGAAAGCAGAGTCCCCTTTGCACATCACGTCACTGATGAACGCACCACTCCAGTCCTCTTCTAGAGTAGAAGATGTGTAGAACCAGGAGAGACAAAACAATCTGAGGATCATTGGACAGAGTGAAGACAGGGAACTGCGGCCACTTGCCTGAGCCGCTGCCCTAGTGCTTGTGAAGATGCATTACTGAAAACTGATGTCATTTTAATGACTTTAAGAGACACAGAGCTGATAGCCACGGATTCTGCAGAGCCACTGCACTGGGGTTTATGATGTGTGGGAGGAGAGCATGCACCTGCTGGAAGATCGGAGGGGGGGCAACCAAGGTTAGGGGGGAAAGGATGAAGTTGTGGAAAGAGGCGAGAGAAGAGGTGCTGAGGCAACAGCAAGAACTTTGTGCACAAGACACGAGGACAGGACAGCTGAGGTAAGGAGGCGGCGGGGCTTCAAAAGGGACACATGGGATGTCCCAGGAGATTTAGAAACAAATATATCCTAAGAGATAGTACAGCAGATAAGCATAAAACACCTCAGCAAACAAACACTTCATCATACAAGGCACCCTCGGCCCACCCTCCTACAGCACCCAATGGATTAGGATGAGGGGTTTTGTGAGCAGATGCAAATGCCTGGTGTAATGCGGGAAACAGCAAGTAGTCTCTGATGTGTTTACATCCAAGGAAGTAAAGAAAAGACTGACTACTAGCGCTGATGGTAGGACTTCAATGCGCCTTACATTGGAATTGTATGTGCAATCAGATTCAATGGGGCCGGATGAAATGAGAGGTTATTGAGGTATATTCGAGGAATAAGACACAAGCAGAGTTCCTCCACATCAACTACTGACTACACTTCGGTCACTCATGGTCTCTAGTTCGGACCCTGCCCAGGATTATAGCGATTGCCTGTATTACACCTGGAAATGAATGGAAGCTGAAGAAATTCGGATCAGATTCCCTCAACAGGTGGTTTGTATTTAAGGTGGGGGCAAGGGAAGACGACACGGGTCTCTGCTCCTCTGCAAAGGTGACTTGAGAGATTGATAAAAGAGGGGGTTTACAGCGGGGTGAATGTTGGCTGAAGGAAGTGTTCATACAAATCCCCCATGAAGGACGTTCTACGCCTCAGACTCTCCCAGGTAGAAGGAAGTAGGGTGCCAACGCCCCAAGAGTTACTAGGACTGAGGAGACCGTGGAACGCCCCAAGAGTTACTAGGGCTGAGGAGACCGTGGAACGCCCCAAGAGTTACTAGGGCTGAGGAGACCGTGGAACGCTCCAAGAGTTACTAGGGCTGAGGAGACCGTGGAACGCTCCAAGAGTTACTAGGGCTGAGGAGACCGTGGAACGCCCCAAGAGTTACTAGGGCTGAGGAGACCGTGGAACGCCCCAAGAGTTACTAGGTCTGAGGAGACCGTGGAACGCCCCAAGAGTTACTAGGTCTGAAGAGACCGTGGAACGCTCCAACAGTAACTAGGTCTGAGGAGACTGTGGAACGCTCCAAGAGCTCCAAGAGTTACTAGGTCTGAGGAGACCGTGGAACGCTCCAAGAGTTACTAGGTCTGAGGAGACCGTGGAACGCTCCAAGAGTTACTAGGTCTGAAGAGACCGTGGAACGCTCCAACAGTAACTAGGTCTGAGGAGACTGTGGAACGCTCCAAGAGCTCCAAGAGTTACTAGGGCTGAGGAGACCGTGGAACGCTCCAACAGCTACTAGGTCTGAGGAGACCGTGGAACGCTCCAAGAGTTACTGAGTCTGAGGAGACCGTGGAACGCTCCAAGAGTTACTAGGTCTGAGGAGAACGTGGAACGCTCCAACAGTTACTAGGTCTGAGGAGACCGTGGAACGCTCCAACAATTACTAGGTCTGAGGAAACAGTGGAACGCTCCAACAGTTACTAGGTCTGAAGAGACTGTGGAACGCTCCAAGAGTTACTAGGTCTGAGGAGACCGTGGAACGCTCCAAGAGTTACTAGGTCTGAGGAGACCGTGGAACGGTCCAAGAGATACTAGGTCTGAGGAAACAGTGGAACGCTCCAACAGTTACTAGGTCTGAAGAGACCGTGGAACGCTCCAAGAGTTACTAGGACTGAGGAGACCGTGGAACGCTCCAAGAGTTACTAGGTCTGAGGAGACCGTGGAATGCTCCAAGAGTTACTAGGTCTGAGGAGACCGTGGAACGCTCCAAGAGTTACTAGGTCTGAGGAAACAGTGGAACGCTCCAACAGTTACTAGGTCTGAAGAGACCGTGGAACGCTCCAAGAGTTACTAGGTCTGAGGAGACCGTGGAACGCTCCAAGAGTTACTAGGTCTGAGGAGACCGTGGAACGCTCCAAGAGTTACTAGGTCTGAGGAGACCGGGGAACGCTCCTAGAGTTACTAGGTCTGAGGAGACCGTGGAACGCTCCAAGAGTTACTAGGACTGAGGAGACCGTGGAACGCTCCAACAGTTACTAGGTCTGAGGAGACCGTGGAACGCTCCAACAGTTACTAGGTCCGAGGAGACCGTGGAACGCTCCAACAGTTACTAGGTCTGAGGAGACCGTGGAACGCCCAAACAGTAACTAGGTCTGAGGAGACCGTGGAACGCTCCAACAGTTACTAGGTCCGAGGAGACTGTGGAACGCTCCAACAGTTACTAGGTCTGAGGAGACCGTGGAACGCTTCAACAGTTACTAGGACTGAGGAGACCGTGGAACGCTCCACCAGTTACTAGGTCTGAGGAGACCGTGGAACGCTCCAAGAGCTCCAAGAGTTACTAGGTCTGAGGAGACCGTGGAACGCTCCAAGAGTTACTAGGTCTGAGGAGACCGTGAACCGCTCCAAGAGTTACTAGGTCTGAGGAGACCGTGGAACGTTCCAAGAGTTACTAGGTCTGAGGAGACCGTGGAACGCTCCAAGAGTTACTAGGGCTGAGGAGACCATGGAACGCTCCAAGAGTTACTAGGTCTGAGGAGACCGTGGAACGCTCCAAGAGTTACTAGGTCTGAGGAGACCGTGGAACGCTCCAAGAGTTACTGAGTCTGAGGAGACCGTGGAACGCTCCAAGAGTTACTAGGTCTGAGGAGACCGTGAACCGCTCCAAGAGTTACTAGGTCTGAGGAGACCGTGAAACGCTCCAAGAGTTACTAGGTCTGAGGAGACCGTGGAACGCTCCAAGATTTACTAGGTCTGAGGAGACTGTGGAACACTCCAACAGTTACTAGGGCTGAGGAGACCGTGGAACGCTCCAAGAGTTACTAGGGCTGAGGAGACCGTGGAACGCTCCAAGAGTTACTAGGTCTGAGGAGACCGTGGAACGCTCCAAGAGTTACTGAGTCTGAGGAGACCGTGGAACGCTCCAAGAGTTACTAGGTCTGAGGAGACCGTGAACCGCTCCAAGAGTTACTAGGTCTGAGGAGACCGTGAAACGCTCCAAGTGTTACTAGGTCTGAGGAGACCGTGGAACGCTCCAAGAGTTACCAGGTCTGCAGAGACAGTGGAAGGCTCCTTTATTCAGAGAGGATATTATGACACAGCGGGGCCAACTTAGTCGTAGAGAAGAGCAAAAACACAAGTTTGGAAGCCTTGTAAGGAGGAACACCAGCTAAAGGAATGGGATGCTGGTATCACAGATGCATTAAAGAATCACTATCAGGCTTTTTGGAATATGGGGTCTTGGTCTCTCTCGAGCACCGAGCCCCCTGTGGTACCATTAGGGAATTCAAGTAACTTTAATGAACTCTACAAATGTGAGGGCATCTGAAGGTGATGGGGAAAAGGATCTGAATTCTAGCTGGCCCCTTCTACATATACTCAGACAGTTTCATGTGTGTCAGAAAAGGTTAAGTGTGACAGTCTGAAACGCCCAGATTGTGTTCCAATCACATTGCAAAAGTCAACCCTCTTGCAGTGCTCGGCAATACTACAGAAGATATTCACTTTATACATTAAGGAGGGGATATTCCTAGTTCATGGAAGGATAAAAGTAAACTCATGTTTTTTTTAAAGAGCTGTTACGTCATCAATTTCTCTTGAGCTTTTTGAAAAATCATGAAAAAATATTATAATTACTAAAAAAAAAAAAAGTTATTATTTAACGATCAACATTCTGGCCAAAGGGTCATATGTACACTATCTGCATAATAGAAACCATCCGCACTTTTGGTATTTAAAGGGGTTAGACATTTTTTGGGGCTTAAAAATATGGCAGATTCAGCAACTAAGAACCATTTATGAGGTAAACATGCTTATCATTAAAGTATCACTGCCAGTCAAAGAAACTTAAGGTACAATCTGGAAGCAGAATCCCTATCGATCGAGGCCCTAAGATTGGACCCAGGGATAAGCTGTATAACAGGAAAAGAATTTACACAAGTGATCACTTAGTGTAATGATTTCTGCAGGCATCACCCAGGTGAAAAGGGCAAGATATTCTGAAGGAAATGAACAAACCTACAAGGTTTTAGTGTCCTGGGACTGGAAGAAGGAGAATGCAGCCAGGATTCCCTCTAGAACTGTCTTACAAGCTCAATGTAAATTGACTGCTTATCAAAAAGCTTGTGGGACATTGTTTGAGAGCAGAACGCCACAATCCAGTACAAACGAGGAGTGAACAGGTCATTATTACTTGCTGGATGACTTAGTGGCCGAGAAACATCATTTTATGTTAATTTTAAATCAGGAAATCTGTCTCTAGCCTTAGATAAAGACTTGTAGTCTATCATGGCTAAAGACTAACTTCTGTAAAGAAGATATTACATCACATTCTTATTTTATTCAGGATTTAATTTTTTGAGGGCTCTATCCGAACCGCAAAGAAAGCTTTAGTCTTTCACACAAGTCGGTGAAAGTAGGCTTATAAAATTTCTAAGGGGGCTGATTTATTTGATCGGGATGTTTAGTAAAGATCTTCATATGTAACCTCCTTGTGATTCTACTCTCTATAGAACTGAGTGTAAGATTTTAATAAATGACAAAAACCTGACATTGATGGGTGAAATCTCAATGAAGAGGGCATGGAAGACGAAATGTAGACGTGAGACAAGCTCACTACCCACCTGTGCCAACAGAGAGACTCACAGAGGTAAACACACACCAGCTAAGGCCCAGAAATGCAGACACATATTGTCACTCACACTGGTGCACTCATGCAGACAGACTGAGCGGGAAGAGACTTACACACTTTACGGGAAGAGATACACAGACGCGGAGATTTCAGAAGGGTGCAAGGTACGTACAGCTATTGGTAAGCACCAACCAGTGCAGAGTCCCACCAATGCATGTACACGGGTGGGTGTACACGTGCAGTATGGAAGTACATACACATAGTAGACAAAAGACACAAACGTGTGTACATGCACACACTCATCATGTGTGGGGGCAGAGACACAGACTGATACTCACGGTTCCGTCACCGCCACACGCCAAAATTCGTAAGGTGGGAACCTTGCGGTACATTTCCAGCCTGCAGGAAAACAAGAGAGGCTTGACAGACAACCCTCGTGGACCTCTGCTGCTGAATCTCATCACACGTACAGGAAAATAATTTCTACAACATTACAATAATCGACTGCATACAGAGCACGTGCAGTTCAATCAGCAGCGCTACCCACCTTCACAAACCGCGCAGGTTTCATTAGTGCAAGCGTCTTACACACAGAGCGCAGGTTGCACACACAAAACTGAGTACCAAAGGACAGCGGTACAGCAAGCTCAGTTCAAAAACATGAAGGACAGGTTTCGGTAACAACACCGCGCAAGAGCCTTCATCTGGAGTAACACATAGTTGGAGTGGCTGCTCTTACATGTTCATAAAACACTATCATGCGTACCAACTTTACTATTTGGTATTTATTGTTTGAATATGTGTGTGGAAATCAGATTTGTCCATACAGATTTGGTGAATAAGATTTTTGTATCCTTCGAATAACCTGGATGTCAACCCCCTAACAGCAAGCAAGCAGCAAAGGAAATATTTGTACTGTGGAAGTCAGGATATCAGCCCTGGGGGGTTGAAAGCACTAACATGTTCATCATAATAGGATAATGGGTACGGGGAGTTAAAATTCTCACTCCTGAAAATGTTCAAGTGAAAAAAGAAAAATAACCCATTTTAGATTGTTTTGAACTAGGTTGGATTTTAGTGACATGTCTTATTTCGCCTTCGCTCTGTGATCTCAAAGGACTGTTGAGCTGGATGAAATATTTCATTTTGATGCACAGCAGGGCTCTTTTGGACAGCACAGAGTAGAACTGGCAGTTTTCCATAGGAGCTTGGCTGCACTTCCAACTGAATATGTTAAAAAAGGAGAAACAGTGCTATTTAAAATGTGATGCTTAATCCGCACTAATTCCAGAATATGAGATTTATGAAGATTCTTAAGGGGCTTTGAACAATCTTTTACCAACATGCCAAAAGCAGAAACGTTGTGAAACTTTCAAATACTTATGAATTGGAGCATCAGTCAAAACACAGGCAACTTCAGGGGCAATTGTGAGAAGAAACCTTGAGGGGAGTGTGGGGGGATCAGAAATCCACTCTCCCTCAAGCCCCATTTAGCACTCTGTTTAGTGGCAAGAACATTAAACATCCCACCGGAGCTTAGCCTGCAAAGCTACATATCATAATGGAACCCTCAAGCCCACTCTTTCCCCTGGGCCACTGGCCACAAAAGCAACTCGTGGCCTTGTGCACCACAGAGCGAGGGGTGGGGCATTTTGAGCTGCAAAGCAGAAATGAGAAAAGAGAGAGACTGGCAGTTGGATGGGGGTCGGTCACACCCTTCCAGGCATTAATGTAGGTTCAGGTCACAATTACAGTTGTGTCCCCTCTGCACCACCCCAGTCGTCAGACCAGAGAGAGTAACCTGTGGCCCGCCTTCTCTTCGGGAAGGGTGAAGTGCACCTCCACATGGACCTCCAGTGGGTATGGCTGACCAGGAGCAGTGCCAGGGTAAGGGCTGGGTGCTGCTCTGCTCACAAAGACCTCCGAAGGGGAGGCCATATTGGTTTCTGGGTTAGGAGAGAAGTTAGGGCCCTTCATGTTGGAGGTGATGTGAGGCGTAAAGATACCCAGGGGATGAGGTCACAGCTAGTCAGAAGGATTTACAGGAGAGAGGCAAAACTCAGTAGAGGGCCTGGGTGTGGGAAAGGGCCCCTGGAGTTGGGTGTATGACCCAGTGGGTTTGGAGAGTCCCTAGTGTGACACGAGGGCCTCTAGGGAGCATGGCTGGATCACAGAGAATAAGGAGTGCCTCGAGATGGGCACAACTATGTGGGGGGTAGGGTGGTTTAGCTGAGGCACATTAACTCTCTCCCTCCACCCGTACGCATACACACACACACACACCATTACCACCAAAGTTGTGGCTGACACACACACACACACACTGCATTACCACCAAAGTTGTGGCTGACACACACACACTGCATTACCACCAAAGTTGTGGCTGACACACACACACACACTGCATTACCACCAAAGTTGTGGCTGACAAACACACACACACACGCACACACACTGCATTACCACCAAAGTTGTGCCTGACCACATGGTTATCAGGGGTGGGGCTAGAGTAAGAAAGATTAAATTTGGGTTGGAGTGTGCGGGACCTCAGAGTTGAGGTTGGCAACCTGGGCATCTGGCGGCATACTCACGCATCCTTAGGGCCTCCCTGGCTGAGGTCGAAGACTTGCCGGGGGTTCAGATACCACATGAAGGACTGTATGATCTTGGAGCCCTGTGAGGGAAAAGGAAGAGAGATGAGGATAGGAGGAAACACAGGGACAACTTTGTGGAGGTGGATGGATGGAGGTTCCCTGCAGTGCAGTCAGATTCTTAAGACGCGAGCATCAGTTCTTCAATGTCCCCCTACTAGCCTCAACTTCCTGCACAGGTGAAAGTCTGGAATAATTTTGGCAGCTGCCTAACCCTGGGTTTATTTTTTTCAACCAGCTGAGAGTCCCCTCTCCACCTCCATCCATTTTTCCTAATGTTCTCAGATCCTAGAGCTCATGCAGGTGCAGGCTCCAGAAGAGTAATCGCGGAGGGCTAAACTCACCCTTCTCTTATCCTCCAAGAGCAGCCTGCCTGTGTTCTGGCTCAGCAGTGAGTGCACGACTGGAGACAGTTTAAGTCAGCTTTTCATTGTACATGTGTGACTAAGGAGTACCACCTCCCCACCGAGTGGTAAAGTCCATGCAGTCACCCACAGCAGGATCCTTACTTTGCCCAGAGTGTGTACACAATATTGTGTCTCATACTTGTGAACTCTGGCAGGAGGCTGCAGGTGATGCTTGAAATATCATCTTTTGCTTTTGCGAGGCCACCCTCGCCATACCACTGTCCTTACCTCCTGCAAACCATGGCCTGCTGCAGGGTCGCATTAATGAGATGTGAATGAGATGTACTCCTTAGACTGCATTGAGCAACCCACTGGCCCTTGTGCTTCTGGATCCAGAGCCGACCTGGGAACCACAGGGTGCCTGACCCAGGTGAGCAGTGATGATCAAATCTTTGTTTAAGGTTACATAGACCTACAACTGTCCCATCATCTACAAAAGGGGCTACCTAGAGACAAACCCCCGATCCCACCTTCCAGTGAGAGAACAGCAAGCTGTGATTTTTCAGGAGTTTGGTTTGGAGTCTCCTCAATCAAAGGGTCCCTCTGGATAGAACATTCCTTCTCTATGCAGCAATGTCCATGAGCCTATGAAATAATATAAGATATTTTTAAGCTAGTGGGCTTGAGACCGCAATGCACTTCTTGCCAGAAAAATACAGCTTTCCCCAGTATGCTTGGAAAAGAAGTTGTCAAACACTGTCCCATCCCAGAGTGGTTGTTGCCCACATTTTTAAACAAAACTCATTTTAGACTGGAAGCGGAACCCCTGTCCAGCTCCCTATATTGTATATGTACTCGACCTAAGCAGTCAATACTTGAAAGTCTGACAAGTTTTACCTGAAGTTGGAGTTGTAGATTATCCAAATCCCCCCAGTTAGACCACGCTGGGTGAGCTTCTGTCTGGTACCCGACTAGATTAGACTCCCGCCCAAAAAAGACCACGTCTACAAACCAAAGCCTCCACCAGCAGAATGACATCAGTGTCCAACCCCAGGATATGCTATGCTTGTCCTGATCACAGATTTGAAACACTCTTTGTGAGCCCCAGTGACTCCTGAAGCAGAGTCAATAAAATAGGTAAGACGAAGTACAGGGAAGGTGAGCACCATGGACCGGTGACCCCAAGATCCTGACATATGTCCCGCACCCACCAAAGACCGCACGTTAACCCCTGTGGCTCCAGGTGCCACATAGACTGTGCCAATCTACCTGGCATCTTTTAGAGTCTGTGACCCATGCATTCGAATAACTACAGAGGTGTCAAGAGACACTTGGGGTCCCACCCATCCAGCCCCAGCTTGTGTGGCACTGAGCTCTAATGACTGATAGCCCTGTACTGGATCCATTAATGGTGAAGAGTGTTGGACTGTAGAGAAACTCAAGGTCCCAGTTCCCTGGTAGGCCTCTAACAGTATTCTAAGGGAGTACCAGTCCTCTTACAAGATCCCAGAGAAAGAATCGCACTACCAAAACAAGACAATATGGAAATATATCCCTCAAATTTTTCCAGTGGCATCCACCCAGTTTATAAGATTCTTCTCACTCTTGGTTGCACATGCACAGAGCACTGAGAAATTGTGACTTTTACTGAGCGCATTAATCCTGCTCTGGGCCTAAATACTGAACCTCAAAGCACCCAAACTTAGCGTCACCTTAAAGCACCATGTCAACGTGTCTGTGACCAGCCAATTCCAAGAAACTGGCATTTTTTTTATCCATCTACAGCACTCTTTAGAACTGTGGGCCAAAGTTGCCTCTGGGGTGCCAATGAGCCACGAAAACTGAAAAGTCCAGCATTTTCCTTTCTAACCATTTCTGGCCAAATGAGGAAAGGAACAGGCAGAACAGTCTTGGAGCTTATTATTAGACGTTAATAAGACTGGTGCTTTATATAGCTCAGAGCTTGATTTGTAAAAACAAGAAGTGCCAGGGCTCCCGTCAGGAGACCACTGCCGCTTGCGTCACCCACTGCCACTGCCGGCGACGCCAATGACAGCACTAGCACAACCACTGACTATCACACTCTTACAAATGTGACAATTCAGACTAGTCCAAGCCCCCAAATGTATAAGAATGGCCTGGACTCCAGATAGTTGTCATTTTTAATGTAAACTTAATTAATTAACAATCAATCTCTAAACTGAGCAAAAAGCGCCACCATGTGGCAGACTGTTATAAGTGGCGGTGCCGAGCAACGGAAAGCACCGGCTCAAATTAACCACTGGTATATGCACATAATATAGTTGGTTCACTGACCACCTTAATATCAACACGTTGCCTGAAGAACAGACTTTTGAACAGACTGTGACCAGAGTGCCCCAAGTGAAAGCACAACAGTCTAACACACAGAGCACAGAAAGGAAGGAATCCACCAATTCTTTCTTACAACCCTGAATACCAGTGGCGTAACATTGGCCCTCACAGCCCCCCATCATGCAAAAGGTGGGGGTGAGGGGCTCGACACATTACCCAGGCCTGAAACCTCCTGAATGAGTCCAGAGGGTGGCCCCAGCATGTACTTTGAATGGGAGCCCCTCAATTTTCGTTACGCCACTGCTGATTACATTTTCATTATCATTCCGGGGTGTCATAAGTAGAGATGAGGGGGGTCTGCAGCATCCCCATAAAACACTGCAGGAGATCAGAAGGAGAACGATCAATAAAGAGGCCTATTTTGTGTTCATCTTGTAACTTTTGCTGTGCATTCAAAGAGGTCAAATCTCAGGCAATGTCTTCTGATAAATTGCTGCTTATTTTGTCTAACATGGAAACTGGTGTTTACTCTTACCAGTTAGCACTGTAAAGTGAGTGCATTTTGTAATCAAATGACAACCCTCCTGGGTTACAGAAAGTGTGAAAGGAGAAACCTGGAGTGTGTCATATGTTTTCTAATACCCACAACATGTTTCAAAATATATCAGCTCAAATATATATAAGATCAAATTGTGCAATTTATTATATTCTAATTCTGAATGGAGATGGAAACACAGATTTAACAGGATCAAAACAAACCAAAACATGTTGATTGTATGACACATATATGTACAAACCAAATCACTGTGATATTTTGTGTGTTCACTACAATGCTACCGTGCACCTGCTGAGTGGGCGTGGTTCATTCGGTACACTTGTCCTTCATGTAGTGCTTTCATTAGTCGCACACCTTGTGACTTCAGTGACGTAACAATTATGGCAACACCACAACCCTGAAAGTTATTCCACCACCACTGTTAGTTTGTGCATCTCCAGAACTGTGAAACACACATCTAGTTCTCCCCATTGTACCAGTCTTGTGCTTGTTCAAGTTATCAACTTTTGTATTAAAGCAGGTTTGGCCTTTGCCAAGTGTGAAGTGTTATATTTCATTAGAAACCGACCATTTCCCCAACTTCAGTGTGTTCAACCACAGCTGCCGCTGGTAGGTGAAGACGGCCTTGTAGACCTGGGTGTGGGACAGTTCCCGGGGTGCTGAGACAGGCGACATAGTTCTCTGTGCTGCCACAATCCACAGCATCTTGAGAAAAGGCCTATCCACAACCAAGCCACATGGTTAAAGAAAAAAGTCAGGGGCCACAGTTGTACACTTCTTACATCCAGCGTCCACAAGGAGTCTGCGGCTGTACAGATTGAATACGCTCCTGCTGGCAAAGAGGCACTGACCTCAAGCTTGGAATCAGCCTAGCGCCTAGGGACGCACTCCGTGTGTATAGATCACACCAGGGGCTAAGGAACACTCAGGAAATCCACATCACCACAGTCCCCGAAGAGACGCTGGCTTGGGGCTTGGGCAACACACTTGTCCTTGCTGTCTCATCACATTCATTGACCAGAAGAAAGGGTTACAGGCTGAGGCCCTGTCAAAATAATCCAGAGAGGGGAATACCATGCAGAGGGTCTGGAGCCAAGGAACTAGAGAAAGGACAACCATGCTGGAGTCCTAGAGCCAAGGAACTAGAGAAAGGACAACCATGCTGGAGTCCTAGAGCCAAGGAACTAGAGAAAGGACAACCATGCTGGAGTCCTACAGCCAAGGAACTAGAGAAAGGACAACCACGCTGGAGTCCTAGAACCAAGGAACTAGAGAAAGGACAACCACGCTGGAGTCCTAGAGCCAAGGAACTAGAGAAAGGACAACCATGCTGGAGTCCTAGAGCCAAGGAACTAGAGAAAGGACAACCACGCTGGAGTCCTAGAACCAAGGAACTAGAGAAAGGACAACCACGCTGGAGTCCTAGAGCCAAGGAACTAGAGAAAGGACAACCACGCTGGAGTCCTAGAGCCAAGGAACTAGAGAAAGGACAACCATGCTGGAGTCCTAGAGCCAAGGAACTAGAGAAAGGACAACCACGCTGGAGTCCTAGAACCAAGGAACTAGAGAAAGGACTACCATGCTAGAGCTCTAAATCCAAGGAACAAGAGAAAAGGAGTACCATGCTAAAGTTTAAAAGCCAAAGAACTAGAGAAAGGACTACAATCCTAGATTTCTAAAGCCAACGAACTAGAGAAAGGACTACAATGCTAGAGTTTTAAAGTGAGGAAGATAGAGAAAAGACTATCATTCTGAGGCTCTGGAGCCAAGGAACTAGAGACAGGACTACCAAGGTGGACTTCTTAAGCCATGGATCTAGAGAAAAGACTACCATGCTGTAGTTCTAAAACCAAAAAACTAGAGAAAGGACTACCATGCTATAGTTCTAAAGCCAAGGAACAAGAGAAAAGGACTACCATGCGAGAGCTTAAAATCCAAGGAACTAGAAAAAGGACTCCCGTGCAAGAGTTCTAAAGCCATGGAACAAGAGAAAGGACTACTATGCTAGAGTCCTAAAGCAAAGGAACTAGAGAAAGGACTAATCGTTCAGAGGCTCCGGAATCAAAGAACTAGAGATAAGGTTACCATGGAGGGCTTTTAAAGCCAAGGAACAAGCGAAAGCGCTCATGCTAGAGTGCTAAAGCCAAGTAACAAGAAAAAAGGAGTACCATGCTAAAGTTCTAAAGCTAAGGAACTAGACAAGAACAACCATGCTACAGTCCTAAAATGAGGAAACTAGAGAAAGGACTACCATGCTAGATCTCTAAATCCAAGGAACAAGAGAAAAGGAGTACCATGCTAAACTTTAAAAGCCAAAGAACTAGAGAAAGGACTACAATCCTAGAGTTCTAAAGCCAAGGAACTAGAGAAAGGACAACCACGCTGGAGTCCTAGAACCAAGGAACTAGAGAAAGGACTAACACGCTAGAGCTCTAAATCCAAGGAACAAGAGAAAAGGAGTACCATGCTAAAGTTTAAAAGCCAAAGAACTAGAGAAAGGACTACAATCCTAGAGTTCTAAAGCCAAGGAACTAGAGAAAGGACTACCATGCTAGAGTTTTAAAGTGAGGAAGATAGAGAAAAGACTATCATTCTGAGGCTCTGGAGCCAAGGAACTAGAGACAGGACTACCAAGGTGGACTTCTTAAGCCATGGATCTAGAGAAAAGACTACCATGCCGTAGTTCTAAAACCAAAAAACTAGAGAAAGGACTACCATGCTATAGTTCTAAAGCCAAGGAACAAGAGAAAAGGACTACCATGTGAGAGCTTAAAATCAAAGGAACTAGAGAAAGGACTCCCATGCAAGAGTTCTAAAGCCATGGAACAAGAGAAAGGACTACTATGCTAGAGTCCTAAAGCAAAGGAACTAGAGAAAGGACTAATCATTCAGAGGCTCCGGAATCAAAGAAATAGAGATAAGGTTACCATGGAGGGCTTTTGAAGCCAAGGAACAAGAGAAAGCGCTCATGCTAGAGTGCTAAAGCCAAGTAACAAGAAAAAAGGAGTACCATGCTAAAGTTCTAAAGCTAAGGAACTAGAGAAGAACAACCATGCTACAGTCCTCAAATGAGGAAACTAGAGAAAGGACTACCATGCTAGATCTCTAAACCAAGGAAACTAGAAAAAGGAGTACCATGCTAGAGTTCTAAAGTCAAGGAACTGGAGAAAGTACTATCATGCTAGAGTTCTAAAGCCAAGGAACAAGAGAAAATGAGTACTATCATGCTGGAGTTCTAAAGTCAAGGAGCTTGAGAAAAGACTACCATGCTAGAGTTTTAAAGCCAAGGAACTAGAGAAAAGACTACCATTCTGAGTCTCTGGAGCCAAGGAACTAGAGAAAGGACTATGATTCAGAGGCTCTGGACTAAGGGAATTAGAGAGAGGACTACCATGGTGGACTTCTAAAGCCAGGGAACTAGAGAAGGGATTACCATGCTGAGGCTCTGCAGCCAAAGAATTAGAGAAGGGACTGCTGTGCTCAGGCTCAGAGACCAGAAAAAGCTTTGGCCACACTGGACAGGAAAGTGGCTCTGGTTACAAGATACTGGGAAAGGTTTTTGAGATTCCTCTTTTTACAGCACAATGGGACAACTGGACTTGTGTAACATGTTCAGTGGAAATTTGTGAGGGAGGTAAACAGCCCCCCTGGTGTGGTGACAAGGCGGATGGGTCCAGTTTATAAAGTGTCCCTCCCACACCCTTACCTGATTTCCTCCACTTTTAGGGTTCACAAAGACTAGGACTGGCTTCATGAGTGCAGATGGAGAAGGCTTCACGATGAAAGGTCGCCACCGCCCCTCCTGAAAGATTAACAACAGTGGTCTCAGCAGGGGCAGCTGTAACTGGAATGTTCATCGCCCACAACTCATAACCAGTAGCTTGTCACACCGTACACACAACCATTGGTGCACTGATCTCTAGCGGCTGGAACAGCAATCTCTGGGGTACCCTTCACCAGTCACCCATACCCATCAGCCACTCCTTAGGCCCACCACCCCTCTACAAGCACAATGATGTCAACACCCCTCGAGGTCTCTTGGCACTCATTTACTATTCGGCCTAACCAAACAGGTAAGATTTTAACTTCTGCTTAAAGTTTGTTAGTGCCAAATAGCAAACAAGCACTTACACAGTGACTCAAAAAAAAAGTGGGGGTAGTAGACAGCAAGGGTCACACTTGCAATATCTTAAGCCCCTCTCTGGGTTAATGAAAGAACACCGTAAATGTAGCAGTTCATTTATTTGTTGGTTCGCTCGCCCTACACACGAACAACATCCCCGAACTACAACCCAACTGGCGAGCCTCACCTCTGCACCCTTTTTACTTGATTTCCTCTTGAACGAAGTTCTCTTTTTCTTTTTACTGGATTTCAACGAATTCTAAAGAGTGAACAAAAGAAGAATTATATCTGGAGACTGCAATTCACAAGGCAGGGCTCCGCAAGAGATTGAACAGAGACTGGTTTCAATTAATACAACATTTCACAAATCAGAGAGAAGCTCACACTCTGGCAGCCGTAGCAAACAGTGCAAAATAAAACACACCCTAACCCACACACACACACACACAAAAGAAATCACTCAACTGAGGGGAGATCACACTTTAGTTGTCATAGCATACACAATGACGAAGAACAATTACCTGAAGAGAGATCATACTCTGGCCACCATAGACATACACAAGGGAGATCACTCTCTGGCCACCACAGACACACACCACAAGGGAGATCACACACCACAATGGAGAACACACTCTGGCCACCATAAACACACACCACAAGAGAGACCACGCTCTTTGGCCACCATAGACACACCACAAGACAGATCACACTCTGGCCACCATAGACACAAATCACAAGGAAGATCAGACTCTGATCTCCCTAGACACACATCACAAGGGAGGATCAGTCTCTGGCTACCACAGACACGCACCACATGAGAGATCACAAACTGGCCACCATAGACGCACACCACAAGGGAAACCACACTCTGGCCACCACAGACACACACCACAAAAGAGATCACACTCTGGCCATCACAGACACACACCACAAGAGAGATCACACTCTGGCCACTATACACATACATCACCAGGGAGATCACACTCTGGCCACTATACATGCACACCACAAGGGAGATCACACTATGGCCACCACAGACACACACCACAAAAGAGACCACGTCTTGCCACCACAGACACACACCACAAGAGAGATCACGCTGACGAGAAAGAACACTGAAGTCCAGAAAAAGGTGGGTAAGACAGTGACTTTATTTGTACACAAGCTCAATGCAGTGACCACCAGCACCTCAGACAAGGGCATCTGCCAACTCTCCACAGACGAACCCAACATTATCTAGGTGTACATCAGTGGCAACAGAACTAGAAGACACACCCCACACACCTTCCCACTTTAACAAAAGAACAATTAAATAGAAGGTAAATTGAGGGTGAACGATAAAAAGAATCAAAATAACTGGTATTTATATATGAGCAAATATGAGAAAGCCTGAATAGCGGACAGAATGGTGACATAATCTTGTATCTTGAAACTTAGCACAACATAAAATCCATGAGATGACTCAGAATGTGCCTGGCTCAGACTGTCCTCGTGGGGTACACGTCAGTGCCAGACACATTACCAGCAGTTTAATGGTTCGCACAGTCAATTTTGTCAGACAGTATGACAGCCATTCTTTGCTTGTTCGATACTCGACTGTCACTAATCCGCACGGCATTAGGTAGCACAAAGAGTAGCGGGATTGAGGTCGGGACCTTAGACTCCCCTTTCAGAACTCAATCAGGACTCAATTTTTTTTTTTTTTTTTATTCTGACCAAACTTCCAAAATTCAGTCTTGCAAATTTGAAGCTACCTTTCACCAATGTCAATCTCAACTGAACTTTCAATGTTCGATTGAAGCGTTCAACAAGGCCATTACTTCTGGGATGGAATTTGACTATCCTCACATTCTTGGTACCCTCTCTTGTTTTCTGAGACTACCTGTGTGCCATTGGATGTACACGTTTACTGGGATAACCTCTCCTGGACGCATGCAGAAAAACTAGATAACTGAGTTCCAGATCAATTGGTCAAATAATCAATAAGTATGATAACATATGTTGATGTTTCACCTAACACACTGAAATGGCCAGAGATGTCTAAAGCCAACTTAGATCAAGGTACCAAAGGCGCCTTGATAGGGGTTACAGGAGAGGGCTTGGTAACTTGTGACTTATTGCTCAAAATGTATGCACCACAATCGCTCAATTAACACTTCATGGCTTTAATCACACCAGACACCCAAAGGTCCTCTTGTACCCTGCATTTCTTTGCTATGGTCCCCAATGTCACATTTGTGGGCCAACTCCAGTAACTTCCTTTTAAGTTAAGTGGAGCAACCAACTGCCCAATCGGTTGCAGCAAACCTTCATTGCATATCAGTTCGTGCACAACCGATGCATACAGCGCCAATTCAGGACTCAACCCTCTTCTTACATTTGACCACCCATTCATGCCCGGTTTCATCACCAGATCCTAGTCCAGACTACTCCTCATACAAAGTCCTGCACAACACTGCCTGAAAATGAGTAGCCAAGCACACCCTCTCCTGTTCATCCCACACCATGGCAACATCAAGAGGGTTTTTTCTTCAGAGAAAATAGATTACAATATGTATTTTCCAGGACACAAATTTAATATTATAGTTGTACTCTTGTAGACTGCCATTTGGCTATCTTAGGCATGCATTAGCTGCACTTCACATGCTGACTAGGTAAACCAGCGGTTTTTGGTCTGTATGACGGGCATACAGGACACTTTAAATGTATGTTCTATGATGATGTAGCCCCACCATAACACCAATGCCTCTTTGTCAATGTTTGAAAATATGTCGCTTCTGATGCACGGAGTGCCCATGAAGTGAAAGCCAACACTTCTTCCCTTCCATCATTTCTCCTTTGAATAAAACCAACATTATTGGCAATAATGCTGAAATACTTAGTATTGAAAGGTTTCAGCAGCCTTGCATGTTCCCCTCATAAATTTCTCCATTCCTAAGCAATTTCAAGGTGCAGTTTTTTTTTTTAGCAAAATGTAGTCTAAACTTTAAGTAGAACTCAATCAGCTCAGGGAAGGACTTCGATTGTTCCTTATTAAATGGAGAAGGTTGCCTCGCCAATCCCTCAAAGGTTTCAGGTTAGGTTTTTCTCCCTAATGGGAGATATGATGTCATAAGTAGTCTACATCATCCTCTTAAGATGTACACTTATCTTCATGTAGACTTAAATCCGATCCAACAGGACCCACAACACCTCCGTTAATCTAGAATCAAGCTCCATCACATCTTTACTGTACACCAAGTTGTTATTGTGGAAGTACAGCACTTAAATATCACCTGCTTAAGCCTCTGAAACACCCAATATGCTGAAGCCAAACCTAAAGGCATGTGCTTGCAGCGAAATGCACCCTCAGATATCACAAAGTAAGTGATATGCTTTGAATCCTCGCTAGGTACTACCTGGTGGTAAGCAGCAGACATATCAAGTGTGATAAACCCAACCGCCCTTTTCAGCGTACATAACATCTAAGATGTTAGATAGTGGTTTCCAGTAAATCCAAATTCTGTGGTTGAGATTGCGTAGGTCTACACACAATCTCAACAACTTGTTCCCTTTCGGCACCAGAACTACGGGGTCCAGTCATTCTGACCCCTCTATAGGTTGTATGATGTCAAGCTCACATAAATTCTATAACTCCTTACACAATTCTTCCCGAAGAATAATGCTACTTTCTGCACCTTGTAAAACACAGGTACACAACTTTCCTTCAAAACAATTCTGTGTTGGAATCCTTTCAACCTACCCAAATATTCAGAAAACACTTCTGGAAACTTACCCTCTGATTCACAGCAGACATTTCTATACAGTTGCTCAACTCTCACTGCACAATTTGCCACTGGAGATTACCTGATCAGAGTTGTTGGGATCTAAAATGTTGTCTATCTGACTCAGATTGTCCCATACCAAAAAATATGACCTCTCTTTCTCAATGTAAATTACTTCCTTAGCGATCGTACCCTTGAATGCCAACATCTCATCAAATTCACCACTAATCTCAATTTGCTTACCCTCATCTTACTTGTTTATGTCAGAGTTCTTCAACTGCAATGGCTGAAGCCTCTTGAAAATGTCCCAACCAAACAAGGTAAATGGCGACCCAGAGTCAGCTACAACTCGCACTTCCTTTCCATTAGTGTGAGCATTGTAATACAGAAGATACCTTTTTCTTGCACTCAGTAGAGCCACACCTTCACCTCACCTACTATACAACCATCCTACTACTTTACTCGCATTAGTGAGAATAAACTAATTACCACAACCGGCCAATCAACCTTCCTCCACCTTAGACTACACAGACCTTTGTGCAGTCCATGAAACTGCATCTAACACAAGTCTGCAACACTGCAAAGCACTAATTTCCAAAGGAAATCTAATTGAGGCTACCCCACCTTAAACAACTATCAAGTCTACTTCCTCGGGCCTTACTCAGAGTTTCCTTCGGATCTTCTTTGTCGCTCTAACTCGTGATTCTCCCACAAAAATAAAGCATTCGATGATGTCCCAATTTCCGTCATAGTATGCCTCTAACTTCTCTATATTCTGAAGGATGCTTAAAGCACTTTCAAAGTTTGGGTCCTCTGTGGAAATAAGTCTGTGTTTAATTTTTCTATTGCAGGTTCTCTCAGTCAACTGATCCCGGATAATATTGTTCTTGAGATCATGATAACTGAACGTGGTTGATATAGTTCTCAAAGAGGAAACGCAATCATTGATTGGTTCCTCTAGTTGCTGAGCTCTTTGAAAAATGAATACCTTTCAAGAATGCTTTTTGTGCTTGAAAAGAATCATTTATCCAAAGTTTTCAACAATGTGGCATATTCATCAATAATTTCAACTGCAACAATTTTATTCCCAGCCCTTTCCTGATTACTTCTTGAACTGGTAATAGCTTAAATATTGTTTTGCCTTCATGGCTCAAATTATGGATAAGTAATGTTTTTTTTTCTCTGTGGTGCTAACAAGATGAAAATTCATAAACACTTCTTCCGATATGTTTCATATAAAGATCCAGAACACTTATCGATAACCAGTGCCAACAGGTACAGTCACAGGAATTAGTGAATGTGATAGTGCTATCTATGTTACATCTGTGATGCTAAAAGTTGAAAATAAATTTTGCTTTTCCGAAATGGTGTCCACCAAGGACGCAACGTGACATGCCATGTCACATGCTATGCTTCAGTGGGTCTGTACCCCAAGATGTGCCTGAAAGGAGCCGCATCAGTAGGAGTGTCGCTGGGGCCAGGCCACGGAGTCAGATCCCGTGGAGACTGGGCGGCGAGCAGCTGAAGAGAAGCTGCAGAGAGGAACATGGCAGCAACCCAGAGGCGTTGAAGGAAAGCTCTAGGACACATTCTCATCAACAAAACTCCAGAATAAAGTGTTGTGGATGGCGCAACAATCTGAATGGAAAGTTGGTGTTCGCCCTCATTGCCAGTGAAGAGGAAAAAGGCCTAAGTCAGATATAGGTGTGTAAGGCGGTGCCTTAATTTGTGCACAAGTGTGATGCAGAGACCACCAGCAGGTCACCCAAAGGCAACTGTCAACTATGGAATATCCACAGACAAATTCAACATTTTATAGGTAGACATCAGTGGCAATGGAGCTGGAAGATCAATCCCCCTGAAAACACACACCCCTCAGGGGAGACCACACACTGAGCCCCGGTCTCAGCGAGGAGTTAAGGAGGCACCACCTCAAGTCAGGATGGGGTGTTGGAAGAGTGTGAGAGGGTTCGGACATATATTCAAACATTTTCCTGATATCCCAACTGGAATACATCTTTCTCCAGGAAGAGCATGTTTTAGCCAAGAAGCTGCAAGATCCCACTTCAATAGAAAGCTGCTTGAGATATAATAGAAGCAGAGAAGTGAACAGGCTGAAAGTGGCCCAACACAAAATGATGTGACCATCCTGTAGATGAGGTGAGGGGCTCCTGAGACACCCATAATCCACAGACATTCATATGCCTTAGTTTGAATGAGGGGCTCCTGAAGGGTTGAGGGTCCCTGCATCACAGGGCTTTACTACACCCCGTGACTAAGCCTGAGAATGCGCAGAAGTGAAGATGGGCATCCTTCAGGAGTAATTTATAGAGGATGTAGGTGCTCTCCTTGACTAGCAATGGACACATTTCACTCATCCCAAAGAATTGACCTCCTCAAAGACATGTATGGAATTATACTGTACAGACCTTGCATCAACCGCGTTTGCTTTAATTAGCATCTATTTTTACTTTATCAGTGCTGCACAAGTTAACACTGTACCCACGCCAGAGGCCACAGGATTCTCACACAACAATATTCTTTTATAAATATTTTTATTTTCTTCTCATCTGCCTCGGGCGTGTACTTCATTATGGATAGGCTAAACCTGGTTTTGATTATATATGTCACTGGCTGGTCTGATGGCTGAAAGTAAAACAAGCATTGGCAAAGCCATTGGGTCTCGCCTTTTGGCTTTGCCAGTGCATACCTATTAGTAGTTTTAGAAATATTATTTGTGTCAATGTCGTTCAGCATCTGGAGGGAAAAAGGTTAATGTTGATGATGAATAGCATTGGGAACAAATAAATAATGGATCATACTTGGCCATATGTCATCACATGTGGATGAGTGAAGATGATTCGGAAGCCTCACAGTCACCACATGCACGCACCTGCGTCGTGACATTGTGGCCATATTTTTTTTATTTACCTTCCAACGTAACAGATGCCATCTTGGAAAGGAGAACATAAAATACCCTAAGAAGTGCACCAATGTGCATTGTTTCTACATAGGGGCAGCACAGTAGCACATTACAGCCTGCAGGCATTCTAAGACAGAATATATTTATTTATTCATTTTTAATTTCGGCAGGGTGGGAGGCGCAATGGTGGGTTATGTGCAGAGTGAGCGGCAGCGAGAGGGAAGAAGAGTCAGTGGAGGAGCTGAGTCTGGGGAAGGAGGTATTAAATAAAAAATAAAAAACTTTTTAAAGCAATAAACCAGAGTGAGGAACCTAGGGGACAGAAAGACAAGGGCACAGCAGATTTTAGTGGGGAGGTAGCACAGGCGAAAGAGAGCAAGAAAATGAGCATTCACATGGGGTGCTAAAAGAAAGGACAATGAAAATGTCACTTACCCAGTGTACATCTGTTCGTGGCATCAGTCGCAGTAGATTCGCATATTTTGCAATAGCTCGCCATCTGGTGTTGGGCCGGAGTGTTACAAGTTGTTTTTCTTCGAAGAAGTCTTTCGAGTCACGGGACCGAGTGACTCCTCCTTTTGTCTCCATTGCGCATGGGCGTCGACTCCATCTTCGATTGTTTTTCCCCGCAGAGGGTGAGGTAGGAGTTGAATTGTAGTAATAGTGCCCATGCAATGGAGTGACTAAGTATGCACCTATTTAAGGTTGAGATGATACATATATAAATAGTTGAAGGTAACTTCCAAACTGCTACAGGCTCCCGGGGAGCCGTCGAGATTCGTGGGCACATGCGAATCTACTGCGACTGATGCCACGAACAGATGTACACTGGGTAAGTGACATTTTCAGTTCGATGGCATCTGTCGCTGTAGATACACATGTTTTGCATAGACTAGTAAGCAGTTATCTCCCCAAAAGCGGTGGCTCAGCCTGTAGGAGTGGGAGTAGTCTGAAATAATGTTCTTAATACGGCTTGACCTACTGTGGCTTGTTGTGCGGATAACACGTCTACACAGTAGTGCTTGGTGAATGTGTGAGGCGTAGACCATGTGGCTGCCTTACATATTTCTTGCATTGGGATGTTTCCTAGAAAGGCCATGGTAGCACCTTTCTTTCTGGTTGAGTGTGCCCTTGGTGTAATGGGCAGCTGTCGTTTAGCTTTAAGGTAGCAGATTTGGATGCATTTAACTATCCATCTGGCTATACCTTGTTTTGATATTGGGTTTCCTGCATGAGGTTTTTGAAATGCAATAAATAGTTGTTTAGTCTTTCTGATGTTTTTTGTTCTGTCAATGTAATACATCAATGCTCTTTTGACATCTAATGTATGTAGTGCCCTTTCAGCTACGGTATCTGGCTGTGGAAAGAACACTGGAAGTTCCACTGTTTGATTTAGATGGAACGGTGAAATAACCTTTGGCAAAAATTTAGGATTGGTCCTTAGGACGACCTTATTCTTGTGTAGTTGTATAAAAGGTTCCTGTATTGTAAACGCCTGAATCTCGCTTACTCTTCTTAGGGAAGTAATGGCGATGAGAAATGCCACCTTCCAGGTTAGGAACTGTATTTCGCAGGAGTGCATGGGTTCAAAAGGTGGACCCATAAGTCTAGTTAGGACAACATTTAGGTTCCATGAAGGAACAGGTGGTGTTCTTGGTGGTATAATTCTCCTAAGGCCCTCCATGAATGCTTTAATGACTGGTATCTTATATAGGGAAGTTGAATAGGTAGTCTGCAGGTATGCAGATATTGCTGCAAGGTGTATTTTAATGGAAGAGAAAGCCAGGTTAGATTTTTGTAAGTGAAGCAAGTAACCCACTACATGTTCTGGAGTTGTGTGTAATGGTTGTATTTGATTAATATGGCAGTAGCAAACAAACCTCTTCCATTTACTTGCATAGCAGTGCCTGGTGGATGGCCTTCTGGCTTGTTTTATGACTTCCATACATTCTTGGGTAAGTTGTAAGTGCCCGAATTCTAGGATTTCAGGAGCCAGATTGCTAGATTCAGCGATGCTGGATCTGGGTGTCTGATCTTTTGGTTGTGCTGTGTCAACAGATCTGGCCTGTTGGGCAATTTGATGCAGGGTACTACTGATAGGTCTAGCAGCGTTGTGTACCAGGGTTGCCTTGCCCAAGTTGGTGCTATTAATATGAGTTTGAGTTTGTTTTGACTGAGTTTGTTTACCAGGTAAGGAAGGAGAGGGAGAGGAGGAAAAGCGTAAGCAAATATCCCTGACCAGTTCATCCATAGGGCATTGCCTTGGGACTGTTTGTGTGGGTATCTGGATGCGAAGTTTTGGCATTTTGCGTTCTCCTTTGTCGCAAACAAGTCTATCTGAGGTGTTCCCCAGAGTTTGAAATAAGTGTTCAGAATTTGGGGGTGAATTTCCCATTCGTGGACCTGTTGGTGATCTCGAGAGAGATTGTCTGCGAGTTGATTTTGGATCCCTGGTATAAATTGTGCTATTAGGCGAATTTGGTTGTGAATTGCCCAACGCCAAATCTTTTGTGCTAGCAGGCTTAACTGCGTGGAGTGCGTCCCCCCTTGCTTGTTTAGATAATACATTGTTGTCATGTTGTCTGTTTTGACGAGAATGTATTTGTGAACTATTATTGGTTGGAAAGCTTTTAGTGCTTGAAAAACTGCTAGAAGTTCTAGGTGATTTATATGCAGTTTTGTTTGATGTACGTTCCATTGTCCTTGTATGCTGTGTTGATCGAGGTGTGCTCCCCACCCTGTCATGGAAGCATCTGTTGTTATTACGTATTGTGGCACTGGGTCTTGGAAAGGCCGCCCTTTGTTTAAATTTATGTTGTTCCACCACAGAAGCGAGAGGTACGTTTGGCGGTCTATTAACACCAGATCTAGAAGGTGACCCTGTGCTTGTGACTATTGTGATGCTAGGCACTGTTGTAAGGGCCTCATATGCAGTCTTGCGTTTGGGACAATGGCTATGCATGAAGACATCATGCCTAGGAGTTGTAGTACCATCTTTGCTTGTATCCTTTGTGTTGGATACATGCGTTGTATGATGGTGTTGAAATTTCGAATTCTTTGTGGACTTGGAGTGGCTACTCCTTTTGATGTGTCTATTATGGCTCCCAGGTATTGTTGTACCTTGCGCGGCAGAATTTTGGATTTTGTGAAATTGACGGTGAACCCTAGTTTGAAGAGGGTTTGTATGATATGATTTGTGTGATTTGAGCACTCTATTAACAAATGGGCCTTGACTAGCCAGTCGTCTAGATATGGGAACACATGTATTTGCTGCCTTCTTATGTGTGCAGCGACTACCGCTAGACATTTGGTAAAGACTCTTGGTGCGGTTGTTAATCCGAAAGGCAGTACCTTGAATTGGTAGTGTATTCCCTTGAATACAAACCTTAGGTATTTCCTGTGCGATGGGTGTATTGGTATATGGAAATAAGCATCCTTGAGGTCTAAAGTTGCCATGTAGTCGTGTAGTTTTAGCAATGGCAATACTTCTTGTAGTGTGACCATGTGAAAGTGGTCTGATTTGATGAAAGTGTTCACTACTCCGAGGTCTAGGATTGGTCTCAGCGTTTTGTCCTTCTTTGGTATCAGAAAGTACAGTGAGTAAACTCCTGTGTTTATTTGTGTGTTTGGCACTAATTCGATTGCATTCTTTTGCAATAGTGCCTGCACTTCTATCTCCAGGAGATTGGAATGGTGTGTTGTCAAATTTTGTGCTTTTGGTGGTATGTTTGGAGGGAATTGTAGAAATTCTATGCAATAACCATGTTGGATAATTGCTAGAACCCAAGTGTCTGTAGTGATTTCCTCCCATGCTTTGTAATAATGACTTATTCTTCCCCCCACTGGTGTTGTGTGGAGGGGGTGAGTGACATGTGAGTCACTGTTTAGTAGTAGGGGTTTTGGGGCTCTGAAATCTTCCTCTATTCCTAGGGAATTGCCCTCCTCTATATTGTCCCCGAAAACCTCCTCTGTACTGTCCCTGGTAACTGGACGGTGTTGCCTGTGAGGTGCTGGCTTGTGTGCTCTGACCCCGAAACCCCCCTCTAAAGGGTGTTTTACGGAATGTGCTGTAATTCCCTCTGCTCTGCGGGGAGTAGAGTGCGCCCATGGCTTTGGCAGTGTCCGTATCTTTTTTGAGTTTCTCAATCGCTGTGTCCACTTCTGGACCGAACAGTTCTTTTTCGATAAAAGGCATATTGAGAACTGCTTGTTGAATCTCTGGTTTAAATCCAGACGTTCATGGAGGAGCGGATCTGGTTGTTGGAAATGGTCTGTCCCTCCTCAACCACTTGTTTTGCCCTATTTTGTAAGTCCTTGGGCAGATGTTCAATGAGATGTTGCATCTCGTCCCAGTGGGCTCTGTCATAGCGCGCAAGTAGTGCCTGGGAGTTCGCGATGCGCCACTGGTTTGCAGCTTGTGCTGCGACTCTCTTACCAGCTGCATCGAACTTGCGGCTTTCTTTATCTGGGGGTGGTGCATCTCCAGATGTGTGGGAGTTGGCCCTTTTCCTAGCTGCTCCTACAACGACAGAGTCTGGTGGCAGCTGTGTAGTGATGAAAACCGGGTCTGTAGGAGGCGCCTTATACTTTTTTTCCACCCTTGGTGTGATAGCCCTACTTTTGACCGGCTCCTTAAAGATTTCTTTTGCGTGCCGGAGCATACCAGGGAGCATAGGCAGGCTTTGGTATGAGCTGTGGGTGGAGGAGAGTGTGTTGAATAAAAAATCATCCTCGACCTGTTCTGAGTGGAGGCTTACGTTGTGAAATTGTGCTGCTCTAGCCACCACTTGAGAATACGCGGTGCTGTCCTCTGGTGGAGATGGCTTCGTAGGGTATGCCTCCGGACTGTTATCTGACACTGGGGCGTCGTATAGGTCCCATGCGTCTTGATCTTGGTCACCTTGGCTTATGGTGGTGTGAGCTGGGGAGTGTGATGGAGTTTGTGCTGGTGAGACGTTAATCACGGGCGGAGGAGAGGGTGGTGGGGTAACTCTTTTCACCACTTTTGGTTGTGGTGTCTGTTCAGTTTGGAACTCCAACCTTCTCTTTCTTCTAATGGGGGGAAGGGTGCTTATTTTTCCTGTCCCCTGCTGTATGAAAATACGCTTTTGCGTATGGTCCACATCAGTTGATTGTAGCTCTTCCTCAAACCTATGCTTTTGCATTTGTGAGGTTAGCGAGTGCTCTTCTGTATAAGAGCCTGAAGCTGGGTCGCTTGCAGTTTGTTTCGGCACCGAAACCCTGTCTGCGTGTTTTTTCGGCTCCGAGGTGACTTTTTTCTTTTTCGGGGCCGAAACCTCTCGGCGTCGATCTTCTTCGGTGCCGCTGTCTCGGCGTCGAGCCGTGTCCACACCGGCATCTCGGTGTCGAGGCTTGTCTCCAGCACTTTCTCGGTCCCGAGAAGGCTGCGTGCCGGTGTCTCGACCGGAGTCGGACGATCTCGGCACTGTTTGGGCCTTTTTTGGTGCCGACGGTCGGTCACCGAATTTATGGGTGGAGCCATGGCCTGGTGGCAGTGGCGTCCCCTGGGCCTTGTAAATCTTCCTCTGTGTGGTTTTCGACGTCTTACTCACGGTTTGTGTATCGTCGAATCCTTCGGAGTCCGATTCTTGGATCGAGAAGGTACCTTCCTCTTCCTGTTCCTCGAACTCTCGGTGGGCTGTCGGCGCGGACGCCATCTGAAGTCTTCTGGCTCGACGGTCTCGGAGTGTCTTTCGGGACCGGAACGCACGACAGGCCTCGCAGGTGTCTTCACTGTGCTCAGGTGACAGGCACAGGTTACAGACCAAGTGTTGGTCTGTATAGGGGTATTTATTGTGCATTTGGGGCAGAAACGGAACGGGGTCCGTTCCATCGGCGTTCTTCAGCACGCGGTCGGGCCGACCAGGCCCCGACGGGGGATCGAAAAACTACCCCCGAAGGGCACCGGAGCTCTTCGATCTTCGATGCGGTGTTGAATCTAAGTACGCCGATCCCGAACGCAACAATACTGACGAAAATCTTCCGAAATTAGCTAACTTTCCGTTCCGAAACTCGGAGCGACAGGAACACGTCCGAACCCGATGGCGGAAAAAAAACAATCGAAGATGGAGTCGACGCCCATGCGCAATGGAGACAAAAGGAGGAGTCACTCGGTCCCGTGACTCGAAAGACTTCTTCGAAGAAAAACAACTTGTAACACTCCGGCCCAACACCAGATGGCGAGCTATTGCAAAACATGCGTATCTACAGCGACAGATGCCATCGAACATATAGTTCCCTGAATGTAAACAGTGGAAGGATACAAGTCATCCAATCAAAAGGATGGTAAAGAAGCAATGCTCCAGAGAAGGGACAAACACAGAAAGAGGACGGAAACTCACTGAGTAAGAAGCAAATAAATGAGACCATCCATAAGCAATGGGCTACCCCAAAGCCCGGGGTATGTATGGGTATTGTCAACACTAGGTCTCTGACATTAGACAGCTAAAGCTGTGCGTAGGAGAAGTTTAAAAATGCAAATGTGAATGGATCAATATAGGCAATCTTCACTATAGGTAATGAACCTGGGAAACATTCCATTTCATTGTTTTAGTTTACAGATTTCACACAACAGGGCCAACCGTACCCAGATCATCTTGGCCACACACCTGTGAGGGAAGTCTGTGCAAAGCTGCACCTGTGAATACCGGGACACACAGGTGTTCTCAGCCCACGAGCAGATGCAGTGTCAGACAAGATTGTGTGAATGACTGATCTGCATGTCCCCATCATCAATTTTAGGTTTTCGTCCCTACTTACACATGCTTAATCTTGCCACCATGGTAATAGAAAGAAGCCTGGCGCCTGATTTAGGGTTGGGCAGACAGGGTAAAGGCAGAGAGGGTGGCAGAGGACTTTACGTCCGCCAACCTCCTCTTACTCCACCCACCAAATTTGGAGATGTCCGCGGCCTCACGAATTATACAGTGGCAGGAACTGCAGTCATGGTGGGTCCTGTAAGTGTAGGAAACGTTTGATGGACGGCCCTCTCAAACATTATGGAATATAAAAACCTAAGAACTCCCACACCACTGAGGTTTCCCCGCATGGTGTGAGGGTCATTGATTTCTTTTACTGTCCGTCCTGGAGGTGATGGTACAGAATAAATAGCCGTCGGACCACTCACTCTCAATAGGGTGGACAGTCAGATTACTTACATCCAATGGTCCCTACTCTCTCAGAAGAAGGTTTACACTGATGGAGCAAAAGCTGCTCCATTGGTAAAGTTGTCTGACCAACCTCTAAATGGGGCAGGCATAAGAGGAGTCTGACGGAGAAGGTATTCGCAATGGATTACCCTCTCTGCCCAACTAAAAATTAGCCCCAAAATGTTTATAGACAAGCCTTTCTTTACCACTTAATAAAGGAATATACATGTCAGACAAGCGACTACAAAATTAAGAAGCCCTTTTTAACTGTGAAGGCGTCCTGAGCCGCCCACTATTTCCCAGGGAGATAACTTTTGAAGTTTGTTGATTGTTTCCTTAATGTGAAAGGGACATTTCTGAAACAGTATCACCAGAAGGGGGGTCTGTTACAGGCAACTTTCACATCACAAACCTAAAACCTAACTTGGCAGATTTGTGACCTCTGAACACAGTTGTTCATGAGGCAGAGTGAGGAAGTGTATGTAGGCGGTATTTCTGACGTATAAACCTGGCTAAAAGGCAGAGAAATGCTGTACAGGATTATAGACAAGATTAAAGTCAATGAGCAATGGAGAGGTAGCTGGGCGTAAACCTGGGATCTTAGTTTCTTCTCTAAAGAGACACCACCCGCAGATGCACTCCAACGATCTATCCCAAGGGGTACCAACCATCACCCCCCAAGAGTGACTCACCCAGTGGGACATCACAAAAACAGACCTCAAGACTTACAGACATGAGAGTCACTCACCTGAGGACGGCGAACCCGAAGGATCCAGGTTGGCGGCACAATGACAGCGGCGTGCACCCCGAGGGAGCATGGGTCCTCGATGTGATGCAGCATGAAGCAGGAAACCTTATTGTGATACTGTGGAGGAGAGAACAAGAGGGATCACAAGAGGGAAAGAGGATAAAAGGGGGGAAGCAGAGAAATAAAGAGATCAGTGGATGTGGGAGGATAAGAGAGTGCAGGGGAAGATTTGAGTGGGTAAAGAAGGTCACAACTGGAGAGAGTGTGGAAATACAGTGGCGAGAGGTAAGGGAGGAGGAGGACGAGTGGATGAGTGATACAGTGAGGAGACAGGGAGAGAAGCGAGAAGAGGTTGAGCAAAGAGATGAAGACAAGGATACAGAAAGAGATGGAGAGTCAGGGATCGGAAGGAGCCTGAGGTTGTACAAGCCGGTGGACACCCTGCGCTGTGGTAGATGTAATGCGTATGCATTGGAGACTTTTCAGATACTAGGAAAAGTTTGCAATAGAATCATAAATCATAAGCGACAGTCATTACTGACCTGCAATTCATTTTTTCCAGATTTAACCAATATAATTCTTGATTTATGTTGATGTCGGAAGGGACCTCCTTAGTTTAGGTGCCAGTTCAAGTTCTCCTTTCAGGCCCGCTCCTTGGGTTCTAACAACCTCAAACTGTCTCAAATTCCCACAGATATGTCCAGAAGAGGTGGCCGGTCCTTTGCCTGCCCGGCAGCCGGACTCGGGAATGCGCGCCTTTGGTCTTGAGAAGTTGTCCTTCTGAAATGGCTTTTAGAAAAGGTCTTAAAACATTTCTCTTTGATCCTGTTCAAATGATGTCCTAACTCTGGCTCTCGTACTTGGACAATGTGACAACCCCTTCCGCTAGCGCCGGGACACCTTGTTAGGCAGCTGTGCGCTTTTGAAGTGCATTCCATTGTATGTGCACTTTTCCTGCACTAGTGGATTTTTGCTGCCAGAGAACACAACAAGACACATGATTAGGTGATGTCTATTTACATAAGTGACTCTACTCAGTGAATTCTTCAGTTCCTTAGTGATGGGACAAAAAAGTGAAGGAGGGAGAAGAGAACTGAGATACTCCTAGTAAAGTAACACTTTAGTAGTCTTAACTAATAAAGTACAGCCTTCAACGAGCAGCCATCTTCCATCAGAAGATACTTAGCTAACATGGTGTGAATTAATGTGTGAATCAAGGGGATAAGGAGGAAACACCAGTTGGCGTTTAGTGAGCCAGTGCCCTGATGAGCTGCTCTACTGGGCATTGGACTCAGTCTGCTGAGAGGCCCCCCAGAAGCAACAGACTGCTAGGTACTGCCCAACAAACTAGCTCGGTTTTCCAAAATGGTATTTGCATTTCAAACAATTTTTCAACGAGATGTGTGTCGGATGCATACCCTTCTTCGAGTTCTGAAGCAGTCAAAAGTTCAGAATAAAGCAGTTTATGGCTGAATTAAGACGTCATTTAAAAACAAAATACAACAGAAAGACCAGACTGTCAGATGGAAAAATGTGTTTCATTAGCAGGCGGTGGAAACTCCCTGCTTTCCTTAGGATTTTACAAATAATGAGGAGAATTAAAGGATTTAAAGTGGAGGTTGGACTTTAACATTCTGTCAAATGTTAGATTTGCATGTCAGGTATGGGTGAAACTCACATGGGTACAGGAGTGAAATCAATGGAACATTAAGCAGTCCAGTCCCACAGATTCAGGCCACTGAGATAGGTGGTTAGATGTTTGATGTCCATCCCTGAAGTCCTTTCTCATCTCTGCTTCACCCAATTAAACTCTTTCGATGTTATTTCTAACTCAGATTATTAGAATCTCCTTCTGAGTTATGGCACGCATCTTGTGGCCACAATTGTAGAAGTTCGTTATTAGCCGCAACTTGCGTTTAATGTGATCTTAAGTCTCCTTTTGTGCATGCATCATCTATTAAAAGGTCTCCCTCTCACTAGCATCCTTTGTAGGGTCCTTAATGTGAGAACCCTTCAGAATGACAAGCTTCCAGGAAGGGTAATTCCCCTCTTCATTTAACTAAGGAGACATCTGTGCTAAGGAAGGAACATCACGATCCTTCAAGTTGTTCCATCTCTGAAGATTTAGATTCTGTGGCTCTTAGTGGGGCGAGTTCCTCGCCTCCTCGTTTTGTCCAATAACAGTATCTTTCGGTTGCACTGAAGTTTCCCATTGGGACGCATCGCGTTGCTCTAAGCACCTTTGCCGGCTTCTACATTATGGTTTAGTTTTAATACGAAGAGTTCACCTTCAGAACTGATCTCTATGAAACATTGACCCAATGTTTCATTGCATCTTATTCACAGGCTCTGTTCAGTTCTTCTGCTTAATAACATCCAGAGTGATTTTCTCTCTTCCTTACGAAGATCACATCTGACTTTGAAGAGGAGTTAATCGTTCTGTTCTCCTTTAGTCGCTTAAGATCCTCGGCCGCCTTCTTGAGGTTGTTCGTCGCTCCATCAGAAATGATCTTGAAAAAAGGGACAGTTTTGCCAGACTTCTGATCTCTCCTAACCCAGGATTTCTACCCACCATGTACAGGTTTCCTGTTTAGATCATGAAGGGTAAAGACAAGGGTTGTTCCTTGCTGCGTTTTCAACAGCGGTTCAGAGCTCGTCATCCTTATTAAGCAGCGAACAGTCTCCGAATCACAATGTATAACGTAACTATTTAATTGATATTAAGAAGCCACACAGAATGAGTCGTTTCAATCTTTGTCCCTTTCTTCAGAACATGAGCCCGAAACATTCTCTTGCGACAGTAGTTAGATGTTGCAAATGGAGGATTTTATATAACAAGGTATAAACAAATACACAACTCAAACATTTGCAAAAGGTAAATGATGTCCGACCCCAGTTCAATCTGCTTGGTCAAATTTCCTAATAGACAAATTTATTTTGACTCCTGCACACACATTTCTCTTTCCTTAAATATCTTTATATGAATAAGGAAAATATTGAATGCACTGCAGAATGGGTTTACGTTAATATCCAAATGTTCTGAGCTCTGACAGGCCTTACAGAACACTCGCTGACCTAACTCCGTGCAGGAAAGTCGTTCGACTCTTATTTTCTGCAGATGCGTATAAAACCCAATAGCGTGTATGGTCTTCAGTGATGAAACAAGGATGTATGGATTGGACAGTAAGGCTCGCAAAGCGATCTGCAGAAGAATAAACAAGATTTGTGCCCCCATCAGGATTTCAAAGGGCTCAGCCGGATCTGTCCTTCTTCAGACTCAGGGCCTGATGTACCGTTAGGGGGACGGGTTCCTCTGACACAAACGTGGCGGATATCCCAGCTTCTGTATTACGATTCCCACAGGATACAATGGGATTGTAACACATCAGACGGGATATCCGTCACATTTGTGATGGAGTAACCCATCCCCCAAACTCTAAACCAGGCCCTCAGTTACTTTCCATTATAGTCCATTGGATCATTTCCAGGGGCAGCTTTTTTTCACTCAAGTCTTTACCAAAACTTCAAACATAAGGAACACCATTTATGTTTCTTTAACCTATCAGATGTCTCCCCTCTCTTGTTTAATTTGTGAAGCAGGCCCTGGGAGTCAGAATTTAGAGCATGACCTATTGTTCTTTTTATTCAACTAAATAATCTGTCTTTTATACTTCAGATGTGCACACAAGCAGCAGTGACAGGCTCTGCACTGTGCTGGGAACACTAATACATTCTCCTCAAAAACACATCTTCACACAAGTTCCTCCTTCACAAGACTTCCAACCCACAGCTCCGGACATTAGAAATTCAGAGAAGTGAAACCGAGATTAGACGAACCTGAACATTTATGGGTTTGAACAAGACCTTCCAGTGGGACATCCATGAAAGGAGCTGGAAAGGGGCTTGTTCATCTGTGGAAACCAGGGTTTCCACTAGGCAATGAAGGTGCATGGAATATTGTACATGGAAGTGTTTTGTAAATTTGCAAACTCTAAAAAAACATGAATATTTTTAAACAAAAGGTAATTTAGTAAGCATTAGTACGGGCTGTTTCTCTCCGATATCTCTTATTATTGAGGCAAAGGGACACAGCCAGGGACTATAGGACAAAGATAATTTATTTTCCAAATATTGTATTTTATGATAATTTTTCATAAACCTTAGATTGTACAGTTTATGTGTCGCAGTAAACAGTGTGTACAGACACTGCACAATGTCCTGTGTAGTGCTGCATGCCATGAGGGGTCTTTATAACTCTTAGACTGTACTTTTTTGTGTCAGTCTATAGAGTGTGCAGACACTGTATAATATCTGCAGTGACTTGTGCAGCGTCGCCCGCTACTAATAGTCTTAACCCTTCAGATTGTACAGTTTATGCGTCAGTCACTGCCCAAGGAGTGTGAGGACACTGCACAATGTCTGGTGCGCAGCCAGTGTAGCGCCGCGTGCCGCTTCACTGTCCAAGGTGTGAGCAGACACTGCACAATGTTCCGTGCACAACCAGTGTAGCGCCGCGTGCCATGAGGGGTCCCTTAACCTTAGATTGTACAGTTTATGCATCACTGCCCAAGGTGTGTGCGGACACTGCACAATGTCCGGTGCACAGCCAGTGTACCGCCGCGTGCCATGAGGGGTCTCTTCACCTTAGATTGTACAGTTTATGCGTCACTGCCCAAGGTGTGTGCAGACACTGCACAACGTCCCTTGCACAGCCAGAGTAGCGTTGCGTGCCACGAGCGGTCTCTTAACCTTAGAATGTACAGTTTATGTGTCACTGCCCAAGGAATGTGCAGACACTGCACAATGTCCCTTCCGCAGCCAGTGTAGCGCTGCGTGCCATGAGGGGTCTCTTAACCTTAGATTGTACAGTTTATGCGTCACTGCCCAAGGTGTTTGCAGACACTGCACAATGTCCCTTGCACAGCCAGAGTAGCGTTGCGTGCCATGAGGGGTCTCTTAACCTTAGATTGTACAGTTTATGCGTCACTGCCCAAGCAAACACTGCACAATGTCCCTTGCACAGCCAGAGTAGCGTTGCGTGCCATGAGGGGTCTCTTAACCTTAGATTGTACAGTTTATGTGTCACTGCCCAAGGAGTGTGCAGACACTGCACAATGTCCCTTGCACAGCCAGTGTAGCGCCGCATGCCATGAGGGGTCTCTTAACCTTAGATTGTACAGTTTATGCGTCACTGCCCAAGGTGTGAGCAGACACTGCACAATGTTCCGTGCACAGCCAGTGTAGCGCCGCGTGCCATGAGGGGTCTCTTAACCTTAGATTGTACAGTTTATGCGTCACTGCCCAAGGAGTGTGCAGACACTGCACAATGTCCCTTGCACAGCCAGTGTAGCGCCGCATGCCATGAGGGGTCTCTTAACCTTAGATTGTACAGTTTATGTGTCAGTGCCCAAGGTGTGAGCAGACACTGCACAATGTCCCGTGCACAGTCAGAGTAGCGTCGCGTGCCATGAGGGGTCTCTTAACCTTAGATTGTACAGTTTATGTGTCACTGCCCAAGCAAACACTGCACAACGTCCCTTGCACAGCCAGAGTAGCGTTGCGTGCCATGAGTGGTCTCTTAACCTTAGATTGTACAGTTTATGCGTCACTGCCCAAGGTGTGTGCAGACACTGCACAATGTCCCTTGCACAGCCAGTGTAGCGCCGCTTGCCATAAGGGGTCTCTTAACCTTAGATTGTACAGTTTATGCGTCACTGCCCAAGGTGTGAGCAGACACTGCACAATGTCCCTTGCACAGCCAGTGTAGCGCCGCGTGCCATGAGGTGTCTTCACAGCCCTTGTATTGTACAGTTTATGCGTCACTGCCCAAGGTGTGAGCAGACACTGCACAATGTCCCTTGCACAGCCAGTGTAGCGCCGCGTGCCATGAGGTGTCTTCACAGCCCTTGTATTGTACAGTTTATGTGTCACTGCCCAAGGTGTGAGCAGACACTGCCATAAAAGATACCACTCTTTGCTCAAACCCTGGCCCACATCACCATCCAGGAGGCCATTTCAGGTAACAGGTTACACCTAGTTTTTCCCCAGTAACCGCATGGACCTGGAGGTCGATCTTTTAACCGAAATGTGGGAGAGATTTTGCATTTTACTTTTGAGTTTATAAAATTTGAAGAAAGGACATAAAGCATCTCAAGTACCAACGAGACAGATATTTTTGACTTGGATTTTAGGTCCTGCCAGCTGATGTATGCCAGGTCTGCAACTTTACATCAGCTTTACACGCATGTATAGTTTCAAATATAGCGCTGAGAGGTGAGCAGCAGATTTTGGACACTCGGTACAGGCGTTTGAGCCTCCAGAACTGAGGGTAAACGGGCACTCATCCCTCCCACTCACCGCATATTTACACCAGGAGCAGCTGATGGCCACAATCTCTTTACTGTGAAAGGCAAACTTCTGCTGGAAACCCTGTGAAGAGAAGAGAGAGACAGAGGGGGTGAGAAGGGGGACATCAGATCTGGAAAGAGTGATGCAAGATGAGTTATACTTTAGAAAAGTTGTGGGGCACATACATGTCGAAGAAAGGGCCTTTTGGCAGTACAGGACAGAACAGCACAACATACAACTTCCAATGGATTCCTAGACTCAAGGAGCAAGTGGGTCGCACATGCAAGTCAAAGGAACATGAAATGTTTAAGTACCATGAATGGAGAGTTAATTCTAACAAACAAAAAATCATTTAAAAAAAAGGATTGCCACAATGTTTTTCCCGATGTCTCTTGGAGGGTTATTTACAATTTCACCTGACGGGAGAATCACCGTCAATCCGGGACTTTGTTGAGACTTCTGTGCAGGAGTAGGGTGGTCATGGCAAGTGCAGGACATGCCGAGAGGGTGTGGTGCCTCAGAGCACAGAATTACCAGGTTTGGAGTTTTCAGTCTTGGCATTTCCACCACACTAAGCAATGTAAAATGGCCCAGAGGGGTATTCACCTTGAGGGCCACTCGAAATGAGGCATGCTGTGTTCCAAGCTTACTGAATCTGAGGCACTGATCTGCAACCAACACCGAGTGTTCTTAGATGCAGGGGCGGGTCCTCCACAATGGTGAAGGAGCGTCGCCCCACGGGCTAAGAGTCAGCAACTGAAAAATAAAACGATATCGGAGGGGAGAGGAGTGAAGCGCACTTAAGTGCGCATGTCAATTTTAGTTGGCCATCTTAGGCCAGCCAAACAGACATGCGCTCTTAAGTTTTTCCAACCAGCTGAGTTGCACAGTCAGGTTGGAGAAACTGCACAAACTCCGGTGCATTGTCTGAGCAGCAGACCAAGCCGCTCAGACCAATCCTGGTGCTGCTCTCATGGTAGGTTTAGCATGAGAGCAGTGCCAGAATTGCATGAGGAGCCTATGCTGGTGACCCAGGGACTGCTGGGACACCAACACCATCAAAGGGAACAGGAGTGAGGCGGCAGACGGCGGCAGGATCGGTACATTAAAAAAAAATACTATTAAAGAATGTCCCCCGTCCTCATCGTCATCCATTTCCCCCTCCCCCTCAAATTTGCGGCGTTGGCCGCTGTTTGGTGTGCAGAAGCAGCTTGTCAGCAATCTTCTGTTTCCTGATATTCCTAGTCTACAGAAGATGCTCAACAGCAATCCTCTGTTTCCTGGTATCCCTAGTTTATATACGCTGCTGCGCAGCAATCTTCTGTTTCTTCGTATTCCGAGTATATAGAAGCTGCTCAGCAGCAATCTATTTGCTGCCATTCCCAGTTCATAGAAGCTGCTCAGCAGCAATCTTCCGTTTCCTGGTGTTCCTAGTATATAGAAGATGCTCAGCAGCAATCTTCTGTTTCCTGATATTCCTAGTGTATAGAAGATGCTCAGCAGCAATCTTCTGTTTCCTGGTATTCCCAGTTCATAGAAGCTGCTCAGCAGCAATCTTCCGTTTCCTGGTGTTCCTAGTATATAGAAGATGCTCAGCAGCAATTTTCTGTTTCCTGGGATTCACAGTTTATAGAAGTTGCTCAGCAGCAATCTTCTGTTTCCTTATATTCCTAGTGTATAGAAGATGCTCAGCAGCAATTTTCTGTTTCCTGGGATTCACAGTTTATAGAAGTTGCTCAGCAGTAATCTTCTGTTTTGTGGTAGTCCTAGTTCATAGCAGCTGCTCAGGAACAATCTTCTATTTCCTGGTATTCCTAGTTCATAGAAGCTGCTGCACAAATCTTCTCTTTCCTGGTGTTCCTACTATATAGATAGATTCAGGCTCAATCTTCTGTTTTCTGATATTCACAGTTTATAGAAACTGCTCAGAAGTAATATTCTGTTTCCTGGTATTCCCAGTTTATAGAGGTTACTCAGAAGCAGCCTTCTGCTTCCTGATATTCCACTGTATAAAAACTGCCAAGCAGCAATCTTCTATTTCCTGGTGTTCCTAGTCTGTAGAAGTTACTCAGCAGCAATCTTCTGTTTTGTGGTATTCGTAGTTCATAGAAGCTGCTCAGAAGCAATCTTCTGTTTCCTGGTATTCCTATTTTACAGAATTTGCTGAGTAGTAATCTTCTGTTTCCTGGTATCACAGTTTATGGAAGCTGCTCAGCAGCAATCTTCTGTTTCCTGGTATTCCTACTTTATAGAAGCTGCTGAGCAGCAATCTTCCATTTCCTGGTATTCCCAGTTTATGGAAGCTGCTCAGCACCAATCTTCTGTTTCCTGGTATTCCTATTTTTTAGAAGCTGCTGAGCAGCAATCCTCTGTTTCCTGGTATTCCCAGTTTAAGGAAACTGCTCAGCAGCAATCTTCTGTTTCCTGCTATTCACAGACAGCAGAGCCTGCTCAGCAGCAATCTTCTATTTCCTTGTATTCCTAGGTTATGGAAGCTACTCAGCAGAAATCTTATGTTTCTTGATATCCATAGTTTATAGAAGCTGATCAGAAGCAATACTCTGTTTCCTGGTATTCTAAGAGAGCATAACCTGCTTGGAAGCAATCTTCTGTTTCCTAGTATTCCTATCTCACAGTAGCTGCTGAGCAGTAATCTTCTGTTTCCTGGTATTCCCAGATTATGGAAGCTGCTCAGCAGCAATCTTCTGTTTCGTGGTATTCCAAGACAGCAGAACCATGCTCAGCAGCAATCTTCTGTTTCCTGGTATTCCAAGTTTATGGAAGCTGTTCAGCAGAAATCTTCTGTTTCTTGATATTCCTAGTTTATAGGAGCAGCTCACCAGCAATCTTCTATTCCATGGTATTCCAAGACAGCAGAACCATGCTCAGCAGTAATCTTCTGTTTCCTAGTATTCCTATTTTATAATAGCTGCTTAGCAGTAATCTTCTGTTTCCTGGTATTCACAGGTTATGGAAGCTGCTCAGCAGCAATCTTCTATTCCATGGTATTCCAAGACAGCAGAACCATGCTCAGCAGCAATCTTCTGTTTCCTGGTATTCTAAGAGAGCATAACCTGCTTGGAAGCAATCTTCTGTTTCCTAGTATTCCTATGTCACAGTAGCTGCTGAGCAGTAATCTTCTGTTTCCTGGTATTCCCAGATTATGGAAGCTGCTCAGCAGCAATCTTCTGTTTCGTGGTATTCCAAGACAGCAGAACCATGCTCAGCAGCAATCTTCTGTTTCCTGGTATTCCAAGTTTATGGAAGCTGTTCAGCAGCAATCTTCTATTCCATGGTATTCCAAGACAGCAGAACCATGCTCAGCAGCAATCTTCTGTTTCCTGGTACTCTGGGTTTATGGAAGGTGTTCAGCAGAAACCTTCTGTTTCTTGGTATTCCTAATTTAGGGAAGCTGCTGAGCAGCAATATTCTGTTTCCTGGTATTCCTAGACAGCACAAACTGCTTGAAAGCTGGTCTCTGTTTCCAGCTAATCATAGCTTATAAAAGCTGCTCAGCAGCAATCTTCTCCAATAACCGCCACGTGGCGGAGTTTTTCTCGCGTGCGGCACGCCAATGTTAAGTTGGGGAGCTCAAGCAAGAAAATCTAGCAGTAGAACGAGCCTGGGCCTGATTTCTCAACACGGGCGGTGGAGGTAGGTCGCCACTGTTCGCACTAGGAAAGCGGACGCTCGAGTCGGAACTCTATGTGAGCGCAGAAAGAAGCAGCCCCCTCTGGCGCGCCTCGTGGCGCCGTTCATGCTGCTTTTAGAGGGGGAACAAGCTCCCAGTGCTAACAAACCAGGCGAGCAGCGTGACATGCCGAAACTCCGCCACCTGCGGAACTCTGCAGAATCTTATGGGGATTTATGGAAATGGTTGTGTTAGTGCTGCTGCTATTGCCACACTGATTTCTTTAAGCTGGGCCAATATTTATGTATGCCTGGGCTGGGTTTTACTGATGCTGTACTTGTGTGCACCATTCCTCATGCCTTCCTCACACCGTGACGTGTCTATGCTGCATGCAGAAGGCCAGCTGCAGTCACACATCTGTGCATGCTGCACATCTGCCCCCAGTGATAACACCTCAGGCAGGTAGGGTAGCTGTAATCAGATGGGGAGTGGAAAGGTGCTGCTACTGGAACAGTGTGTATGGAGTACAGCTGTAATCACACAGTGTGTGCAGATAGTACAGCTGTAATCACACAGTGTGTGCAGGTAGTACAGCTGTAATCACAGTGTGTGCAGGCAGTACACCTGTAATCACAGAGTGTGTGCAGGTAGTACACTTGTAATCACATAGTGTGTGCAGGTAGTACACCTGTAATCACAGAGTGTGTGCAGGTAGTACACCTGTAATCACACAGTGTGTGCAGATAGTACAGCTGTAATCACACAGTGTGTGCAGGTAGTACAGCTGTAATCACAGTGTGTGCAGGCAGTACACCTGTAATCACAGAGTGTGTGCAGGTAGTACACTTGTAATCACAGAGTGTGTGCAGGTAGTACACCTGTAATCACAGAGTGTGTGCAGGTAGTACACCTGTAATCACACAGTGTGTGCAGGTAGTACAGCTCTAATCATACAGTGTGTGCAGGTAGTACAGCTGTAATCACAGCGTGTGTGCAGGTAGTACACCTGTAATCACACAGTGTGTGCAGGTAGTACAGCTGTAATCACACAGTGAGTGCAGGTAGTACACCTGTAATCATACAGTGTGTGCAGATAGTTCAGCTGTAATCACATGGTGTGGTGCTGTGGGCTTGTGTTATCCTTCATCCTGTGTTCCAATGCCAATGATGCCAAGAGCATCCTGTACTGTGGGTGAATGCTGCTGGTGGCGGGGCTGTGCAGACGGCCTCCTCTATATTCTGCTGCGACAAGTACTTTTCACAAAGCAGTGATCAGAGTTTTACTTGGATAGTGCGCTGCTATATGTGTGTGTAAGTAGCACAGCTACAAGTGGATGGTGTGAGCCGGAGTAGGGATGTAATCAAATGCCAGTAGTTCTGCTATGCATGTTGCATCAATGTAATCGCTCAGTGAGTCAAGGCACTACAGCTGAGAGTACACAGTGTTTGCAGACAGTACAGGAAAGAACATTATATGCAACAGTGCATTGCGTCACTCAAGTGGCAGCCACACGTTTGCCTAAAAAGGTCCCCTAGGATGCCCCTCTTTCAATGGCTGACTCAATGCTGGTTGGTTCCTCTCACTTAGAAATGAGTCGACGTTCATGTCTGCAGTTCAAGTCCGCCTGGGAGCAAGACTGGGCCTCTGATCTCAGTAGCGGTCTTGGAGATTCCCTAGAGGACCGTGTGGATGCCACCTGCTTATTGCAGCCGTGGAAGGTGTGAACTTCTGGGATGTACTCACCTCTACTGGGATGTACTCCCTGGAGTCATGGAAGGCATCTCCTCTGAGCCTGGATTGCTATGGATAGTTTACGCTCTGTTGCTATGGATCTCGGCATGTGTGAACTATGGGGATGTACTCCCTGGAGTCATGTGGGCATCTCCTCTGAGCCTGGACTGCTATGGATTGTTTACGCTCTGTTGCTATGGATCTCGGCATGAGTGAACTATGGGGATGTACTCCCTGGAGTCATGTGGGCATCTCCTCTGAGCCTGGACTGCTATGGATTGTTTACGCTCTACTGCTATGGATCTCAGCATGAACTACTGGGATGTACTCCCTGGAGTCATGGAAGGCATCTCCTCTGAGCCTGGATTGCTATGGATAGTTTACGCTCTGTTGCTATGGATCTCGGCATGAGTGAACTATGGGGATGTACCCACTGGAGTCATGGAAGGCATCTCCTCTGAGCCTGGACTGCTATGGATAGTTTACGCTCTGTTGCTATGGATCTCGGCATGAGTGAACTATGGGGATTTACTCCCTGGAGTCATGGAAGGCATCTCCTCTGAGCCTGGACTGCTATGGATAGTTTATGCTCTACTGCTAGGGATCTCAGCATGAGTAAACTATGGGGATGTACTCATTGGAGTCATAGAAAGCATCTACTCTGAGCCTGGACTGCTATGGATTGTTCACGCACTGGTAGGGCTCTCAGCATGAACTAATGGGATGTACTCACCAGAGTCATGTGAACATCTCCTCTGAGCGTGGACTGCTATGGATTGTTTAAGCTCTACTGCTAGGGATCTCAGCATGAACTACTGGGATGTACTCCCTGTAGTCATGGAAGGCATCTCCTCTGAGCCTGGACTGCTCTGGATAGTTTATGCTCTGCTGCTATGGATCTCAGCATGAGTGAACTATGGGGATACACACTGGAGCCAAAGAAAGCCTCTACTCAGATCTAGGACTGCTATGGATTGTTTACACACTGGTAGGGCTCTCAGCATGAACTAATAGGATGTAATCACCAGAGTCATGTGGGCATCTACTCTGAGCTTGGACTGCTATGGATTGTTTACGCTCTACTGCTAGGGATCTCAGCATGAATTACTGGGATGTACTCCCTGGAGTCATGAAAGGCATTTCCTCTGAGCATTGAAAGCTATGGATTATTTACTCTCTGCTGCTATGGATCTCAGCATGAGTAAACTATGGAGCTGTACTCACTGGAGTCATAAAAAGCATCTACTCTGAACCAGGACTGCTATGGATTGTTTACACACTGGTAAGGCTCTCAGCATGAACTAATGGGATGTACTCACCAGAGTCATGTGAACATCTCCTCTGAGCTTGGACTGCTATGGATTGTTTACACACTGCCACGGCTCTCAGCATGAACTAATGGGATATACTCACCAGAGTCATGTGGGCATCTACTCTGAGCCTGGACTGCTATGGGTTGTTTACGCTCTACTTCTAGGGATCTTAGCATGAATTACTGGGATGTACTCCCTGGAGTCATGGAACGCATCTTCTCTGAACCTGGACTGCCATGGATAGTTTACACACTGGCAGCGATCTCAGCATGAACTAATGGGATGTACTCACCAGAGTCATGTGGGCATCTACTCTAAACCTGGACTGCTATGGATAGTTTATGCTCTACTGCTATGGATCTCAGCATGAGTGAACTATGGGGATCCACACTGGAGCCAAAGAAAGCATCTACTCAGCGCTAGGACTGCTATGTATTGTTTACACACCGGTAGGGCTCTCAGCATGAACTAATGGGATGTACTCACCAGAGTCATGTGGGCATCTACTCAGAGCCTGGGCTGCTATGGATTGTTTACACTCTACTGCTAGGGATCGCAGCATGAACTAATGGGATGTACTCCCTGGATTCATGGAAGGTATCTCCTCTGAGCTTGGAATGCTATGGATTATTTACTCTCTGCTGCTATGGATCTCAGCATGAGTGAACTATGGGGATGTACTCACTGGAGTTATAAAAAGCATCTACTCTGAACCAGGACTGCTATGGATTGTTTACACACTGGTAGGGCTCTCAGCATGAACTAATGGGATGTACTCACCAGAGTCATGTGGGCATCTACTCTGAGCTTGGACTGCTATGGATTGTTTACGCTCTACTGCTAGGGATCTCAGCATGAATTACTGGGATGTACTCCCTGGAGTCATGAAAGGCATTTCCTCTGAGCATGGAAAGCTATGGATTATTTACTCTCTGCTGCTATGGATCTCAGCATGAGTAAACTATGGAGCTGTACTCACTGGAGTCATAAAAAGCATCTACTCTGAACCAGGACTGCTATGGATTATTTACACACTGGTAAGGCTCTCAGCATGAACTAATGGGATGTACTCACCAGAGTCATGTGAACATCTCCTCTGAGCTTGGACTGCTATGGATTGTTTACACACAGCCACAGCTCTCAGCATGAACTAATGGGATATACTCACCAGAGTCATGTGGGCATCTACTCTGAGCCTGGACTGCTATGGGTTGTTTACGCTCTACTTCTAGGGATCTTAGCATGAATTACTGGGATGTACTCCCTGGAGTCATGGAAAGCATCTTCTCTGAACCTGGACTGCTATGGATAGTTTACACACTGGCAGCGATCTCAGCATGAACTAATGGGATGTACTCACCAGAGTCATGTGGGCATCTACTCTGAGCCTGGACTGCTATGGATAGTTTATGCTCTACTGCTATGGATCTCAGCATGAGTGAACTATGGGGATCCACACTGGAGCCAAAGAAAGCATCTACTCAGCGCTAGGACTGCTATGGATTGTTTACACACTGGTAGGGCTCTCAGCATGAACTAATGGGATGTACTCACCAGAGTCATGTGGGCATCTACTCAGAGCCTGGGCTGCTATGGATTGTTTACACTCTACTGCTAGGGATCGCAGCATGAACTAATGGGATGTACTCCCTGGATTCATGGAAGGTATCTCCTCTGAGCTTGGAATGCTATGGATTATTTACTCTCTGCTGCTATGGATCTCAGCATGAGTGAACTATGGGGATGTACTCACTGGAGTTATAAAAAGCATCTACTCTGAACCAGGACTGCTATGGATTGTTTACACACTGGTAGGGCTCTCAGCATGAACTAATGGGATGTACTCACCAGAGTCATGTGGGCATCTACTCTGAGCTTGGACTGCTATGGATTGTTTACGCTCTACTGCTAGGGATCTCAGCATGAATTACTGGGATGTACTCCCTGGAGTCATGAAAGGCATTTCCTCTGAGCATGGAAAGCTATGGATTATTTACTCTCTGCTGCTATGGATCTCAGCATGAGTAAACTATGGAGCTGTACTCACTGGAGTCATAAAAAGCATCTACTCTGAACCAGGACTGCTATGGATTGTTTACACACTGGTAAGGCTCTCAGCATGAACTAATGGGATGTACTCACCAGAGTCATGTGAACATCTCCTCTGAGCTTGGACTGCTATGGATTGTTTACACACTGCCACGGCTCTCAGCATGAACTAATGGGATATACTCACCAGAGTCATGTGGGCATCTACTCTGAGCCTGGACTGCTATGGGTTGTTTACGCTCTACTTCTAGGGATCTTAGCATGAATTACTGGGATGTACTCCCTGGAGTCATGGAAAGCATCTTCTCTGAACCTGGACTGCTATGGATAGTTTACACACTGGCAGCGATCTCAGCATGAACTAATGGGATGTACTCACCAGAGTCATGTGGGCATCTACTTTGAGCCTGGACTGCTATGGATAGTTTATGCTCTACTGCTATGGATCTCAGCATGAGTGAACTATGGGGATCCACACTGGAGCCAAAGAAAGCATCTACTCAGCGCTAGGACTGCTATGGATTGTTTACACACTGGTAGGGCTCTCAGCATGAACTAATGGGATGTACTCACCAGAGTCATGTGGGCATCTACTCAGAGCCTGGGCTGCTATGGATTGTTTACACTCTACTGCTAGGGATCGCAGCATGAACTAATGGGATGTACTCCCTGGATTCATGGAAGGTATCTCCTCTGAGCTTGGAATGCTATGGATTATTTACTCTCTGCTGCTATGGATCTCAGCATGAGTGAACTATGGGGATGTACTCACTGGAGTTATAAAAAGCATCTACTCTGAACCAGGACTGCTATGGATTGTTTACACACTGGTAGGGCTCTCAGCATGAACTAATGGGATGTACTCACCAGAGTCATGTGGGCATCTACTCTGAGCCTGGACTGCTATGGATTGTTTATGCTCTACTGCTAGGGATCTCAGCATGAGTGAACTATGGGGATGTACTCACTGGAGTCATAGAAAGCATCTAGTCTGAACCAGGACTGCTATGGATTGTTTAAGTTCTACTGCTAGGGACTGCAGTAAGAGTAAACTGCTGGGACGTATTAACTAACACTGGGAAATATTCACTTGCATCGTGGAAGACATCTACTCTGAGCCTGAACTGCTATGGGTTGTTTACGTTCAACTGCTAGGGATTTCATCATCACTGAACGACTGGAATGTCCTCACCACTGCTGAGATGCAGTCAGTAGAGTCATGGAAGGGTTTGGACTGCTAAGAATAGTTTACACTTTACTGCTAGGGATCTTCACATCAGTGAACTATTGGGATGTGCTCACTACTAATGGGGCGTACTCACTGGAGTTGTGGAAAGCATCTCCTGTAAGTCTGGACTGCAATGAATTGTTTCACTCTACTGATAGGGATCTCAGCAGGAACGAACTATTGGGATGTACTCACCGGAGTTGTGGAAGGCATCTAATCTAAGCCTGGACTGCTATGGATTATTTGTGCTGTACTGCTAGTGATCTCAGTAGGAGTGAATGTCTGGGATGTACTCACCAGAAAGCTGCTGACAAGCGAGTTAAAAATACTGCACATCTTTTGAAGTAATGCTTACACCCTTGTTATATGTCCTTGTTAAATTATAGCTACAACGCGACTGAATCATTGCTTGCTCTGAAGTGCTTTGCTTCCCCAGTGGTGAGGTGTGGACCATTAAAAATATCTGCAGGAACTCATTTTTAGGTTCTTAAATTGCAAAATGCCAGCAGCCCAAAGCATTAGAGATCTCCAGCTGAGCCCTAAAATCCAGAATATTTAGTAAGCAAGTCAATATTATCCCAACATTCCCTTGCAGTTTAGTGTCTCTGCTGGTAGAAAGTCACTCCTCTAAGGAACGGATTCCAATTTTAACAAAAGCTGCCAACGTGACTCCTATAAAATCATTTTGGGTTCAACCAATCATCACCTGAGAGCGGATGCAACTCTAGGTGTGCCCCGTGTGCCATCCTGCAGTTGAATGATGCATTAAGTAGTGGTCGAGACACCAGTAGTGTTGATTGCATAGAGTGATCCTCTGAGAAGGTCTCCTGAAGCTATAGTGCTTCCTACACTATGGGTCAGTTGCTTCTCCAACAGGAGTCAGAGCCTCGAGGCGCATGAATAAGCTGACCCCAGGGCCAGGTTTGGGACTTTAGTTCTTTGGAGAGAATTGCAAGGTTCTGGAGCATTAGAAAACTAACTGACATTACTGCTTAGGACAATATGGGCCCTAATATTTATTTTTGAACCCCATGTTTTAACTTTATATTCTCTACTGGTTGGGCAAAAACCTTTTTTAAAAGGTGGTTTGATTTTTTTGCATTGCTTAAACTGTGAGACCTTATGAAGTGTATTAAAAAAACTAAAATACTTGTAATTCAGGAAAGCCTCCCAGTGGTTGCTGTCCTGTTTAGCAAATCCCAAAGCCTTTTTTTGTTGCATTAGTAAATCATTTAAGTGACAAATTCTAATAAAAGTCATAACATCACAGTAGGAGCCACTTGCTTGTAAAGGACATACTTTGGTCGGACAGTCCCCACCCCCTGCACAGGTTTGTCGTTGAAATTTGACCCCCGGAGGCTCAGGACTTCTGGGCTGCCTAGGCAGACATAGACGGTGTACACCAGGTTTTCAGGGAGCTCGGGCAGTGCCACTTTTTCACTCAGTCTCTTGATGCTTGGGCTACTGAGACCAGAGAAGGTCAGGCAGTGAATCTTAGAAGGTTCCTCAAATTACTGCATTGGAGAAGAGAGTGGAGGGGAGATGGTAAGAGCCATGGACCCAGAAGAGAAAGCATCCCAAATGGAATGTTAGGAAAATTTATCCTAGATCTGGGGGCCATGTACGACACTGAAGGCACTTAGGAGTAGTAGCAATAAGGATTATTTATGGAAAGAGCAAGAACTGATCCTGCTTTAGTAAGGCAAGGATCAAGAGGTTGAGGCTTGGTTAAGAGGAGGGATGTGGTGAAGAATCCTGAAAAACTAAGAGATTCTCCATCAGCGCCACAAATAGTTTGACTTTCCACCAAAAGGTGATAGAGTGATGTCTGCCAACAACAGTACAGGACAAGAGACTAGGAATATTACCTAGAAGTGAGTAAACAATTTACCATCTGAAAGAATGATAAAGCATGCACTAATCTTAGAGAGCAAGTAAGATTTGGGGTTAAAGATTGAAGTCAGTGAAAAGTGAGCGAGCAGCTCGCGTATTCAGTGAGCCCTTTATAGAATGTCCAATCCTACTAAATGTTGATGGAGATAGACAGCTAGTGAAAGATTAAATCAATTTGTATAAGGAAAGTTTTGTTCAGTTACAGTCATTCACCCACAAAGTACCAGGCCTGGGCGGAACTCGCGAAGTTACACAATACCTCTGCAGAGTTTTGCGAGCGAGCAGAATCTGAGACACCTCGCTGCTCGCACGGATTTTTAGTGCCATAAGCTTCTTCTGCGCTGTAAAAGCACTACAAACGGCACCGCGCAGTGCTCCAGAGGGCGCTGCTTGTTTCTACCGCTCAAGTAGATTTTCTACTCAAGCAACAGCTTTCTCAACGCAAACGGTCGCGACCTGCCATGACTGCCGCTTTGAGAAATCTTGCTGGGAAGCATTCTAGCACCTGAAAATTGCACTGAGGGATGCAAATTCTCCATCACCAACTTAACGTTGGCAAACCGCTAGTGGAAATATATTCCATCACGCGGAAGTTGGCAGAGTCCTGGAACTCCGTGCTCCAAGTGGAGTGGTCAAAACTCTGAACTCTATCGGTGGAGTGGAATGTTCCACCCCACCCCTGCAAAGCACAACCACAACCTATGGAAGACGAATATGTACTATGGATGCAAGAATCAAGGACCTTAGAGTTAAGGGCATCTTAAAACTGGTACCAAGTGAACACAACAAGTGAACACAACCAGTACTACAAGTGCAGCAAGAGGCCCATCAGCCTTGGTGCTTCTTTTGGTCAGACCTTTCTGGACTGTTCAAGGTGGCAGCGGCCCATCTGCCCAGGTGGAGACCAGGGCTGTCCTAGCTTGGGGGTGTCGCCCCTGAGAGAAGGCGTATGCTGCACTTACCTTCCCACACTGCCGGCACTTCCCTTCCTGGCGTCTGCGGTGCACCCAGTGATGCCGGACAAAAATCGGCTGCAAGAAAGAAAACAAATGTGGTTGTGGTCAGTGGAGAGACAAAGGAGAGATGCAAGTGGAGCAGGGAGTGGGAAGCAGAATAGAGGCTGAGAAGGGCAGTAGTGGATACTTCTACCCCCAGACTGGTGGAAACAATGCACTCCCACCACCACCCTGTCTCTCCCCCCAACCCAAGAACCTGCTCTCCCTAATCCCAAGGTTAAAGTGAGTACATATCCCTTTGGTCAGCCTGAGTGTGCACCAGCTCTGTTTGCTCTGCTGTACAGAGAACTGGTGTATCAGTCGAGCTGTCCTGGCGTGGGTCTGCCCCGAAGAATGCTCAGATGTTGTCCTTAAAGAGATCACAACTCCACAACCACACCACCACAGTGTAAGGATCAAGTCTCCTCCGATGGTGCCAAAGTTGATGGTCAGGACTCTGACGCAGCGGCTGGAAAAAGACAGGTGATAAGCAAAGCTCATCCAGGAGGCTCAGGGTGATCTACAAAGTCTCCTGCGTTGCACTGACTGGAGGCGGGTTTAGGGCGTAACTCTGAAAGAAGACAGGAGGGGCGGCCTTGTGTTGTGGACTGTAGGCAGGGGACAGTGACAGGGAACACGTCAACACCGGAGAAGTGAAATATGTACAACTCAGAGGACTCGTTCATGCCTTTTTATCTATTACAGGGAGCGTTCAATAATTGTTCACTGTTGGGTGATGAAACAAACAGCATCAGCCTCTCTACTTGAGGCACTAACGCTTGCTTCGAGACCTGCTGAAGGAAGGGAGATCTGCTGTGGGCTAGTAACCCTGGTGCACCTTCAGCCTCCAGGTAACAGCAATCCTCTTGCAGGAGTCTCTGCAACAGGGCCGGGCATCATGGGTGCTGGATAGGCAGACAACAGCATGATGGCCTTGTGAGGTTCACACTCAAGACACAGCAGAACACTTTCTTCTATTTTCAACAGTCTCCACCTTTTAGCAACAAGAGGACAGGCGGAGCAGAGGTAGCTTGTTGCTTCTTGGGGTGCAGCGAGAACACGGCAAATCAGCCGCCATGATTCAATTCTTACAGTGACCACAGAGATGGAGGAGTAGGGAGCCTGGGCTATGCCTGGATACCCTCATGGGGGATTAGCCGCGCTCTACCAATCTCGATTGATTGATGCCTCGATCTGCGTAGGTTCTGCAACCCTTTCAGATACCATACTGTGTGCGGCAGCATAAGGTCCACTTGGTGGAATCCTACTTCAGGTACTCTGAACCCCGCTCCCACTGTCTAGCCATCCAACATCACTCACAAGGATTGATGGACGTTAACTCACAAGGACTTAGGCACATTAGCAGACATCTCATACCACTGACCCCACCCTTCCCTCTTACCTCACGTAGGTTCCGAGATCCAGATTCCCTGAATGACGGCTTGCATCGAAAGTTTATCTGTGGGGCCAGAGGAAAAAAAAATGCTCAGAAATTTAAAAATGTTGCATCTATGTACTCAATATTTGATTACTCTACATCTGAAGGGAAAGAAAGTCCAAAAGAACAGCAGTCAGTTTCACAAGGACAGTCACTCGTCTAGGTCGACGCATGAATGAAAGCAAGAAGGCAACCTGTTTGCTGCTACTGCATCTGAAACCTGGCGATGAAGCAACCCGGATATGCTGACAGGGCTCAGCATTCATTTGAGATGGAAATAGTTTTACTCTTGAAAATGTATTGATGACCTCTTGCAGGATTTCCTCAAGAAAACAGTTTGTAACTTCTCCTAACACAGGCTAATAAAACTTTTCTCCAGATTGGGTCGAAACATGTCAACAAATCTTGAAAGATTTCAAGTAAAAACCAGTAACCCAAGTTGCAGAGAATAAACGTAGTATTTATATTATTTAAGCAGTGCTCCAAGTGTCTAAATAAAGTAGATTTTTTTCACCTCATTTGAATAGTCTTTTGTTGATTTTGGAAAGCTATTGGACAGATACATCGACAAGGGATCTTAGTAGATTTCAACAGTATACATGGCATTCTGTTTGTCAGGTGCGACTCCAGAGAGAAAGTATAAGAAAATGTCTTACTTCTGGAGAACAATCCCAGGGGTCTGGCACAAACATAGATATCTCCATCCATTATAAGCTGTACAGTGCTTCGGATTTTTGGAACCTTGGGTTTTATGCATATAGCCCTTTTTTGCACTCAAAACCCAGAGATTAGCAAAATTACATAGTTTGAGAATGCAAAAGGCCTTTTCTTTATATACAACAGGCTTTTTTTTACAAGCCAGAAATTTGTTTCCAGCTCCTAAAAGGACTTTTGTGATCCTGTATGAATCACATATATGAGGGGTCATGAAAAGGACATCCCCCTTCTATTTCCAATTTGGGAGGGAATCCCCCTAGGGAATAGTGTTGGTAGTCTTTTAGATGGAAAAAGGTAGAAGCAGTGGCCCAAGGGACCACTTCATGCTCTCCCTAAAGTTTTCCCAAACTGATTCTTTTTTTAAAGCAGTTCTGGTTCCTTCAAGGTTTTCCCTTCAGGCCACCATTGCTTATATTGCAGACAATCACAGAAGCTGCAAATTGTGACCTATCTAACGAATATCAATTAGGTTGGTCATTCTGGAACCCCCGCAATTCTGTATTTTGTGAACTATTGGGTACATAGGTCAGATTTACAATGAACCACCATTTCCAAAACGTTGGTGAACAATTTGCGATGAATTTTTACAAATGGTTTAATGGTACATGAGGTCCCTTTATTTGATCCCCTGTTGATGGCCCTCTGCAGGTCAGATAACGGAGCCGGTGTTTATCAACACAAGATGTGAGGGAGCACAGTGCTCACTCCAGACACTGTTCACTCTCAGAGGCAAGTTCTAGGTTTTGTTCCATACATTCGGAGTTACTGAGGGCGATTCTTCTAGTGGTTCACTGGTCTGTCCAGGTCCTTGGCAGGAAGTCTTGGACAGTCTGGGCCTGATTTAGAGTTTGGAGGAGGGGTCACTCCGTCGCAAACGTGGCGGATATCCCATGCGCGGTATTACGATGTCCATAGGCTATAATGGAATCATAATATGGCGGACGGGAGATCCGTCATTTTGTGGCAAAGTAACCCCTCCTTCAAACTCTAAATCAGACCCTCTGTTCAGGAACAATGATCACTCATCTGATAATTTGCCTGCGTCTCTGGATCTCTGCGGCACGGAATTCAGAGTTAATGCTGGTCGAACTTCAGGGGAGCTCAGAGAGTAAAGCTTGTCCACCAGCTGTAACGAGTCTGACCCATTCTGCCTCCTCCTAGCGCCTCAATGACTTCTCCACTAAAGCTCTGTTCAAGGTGCTACATCTGGGTCATAAAGAAGGTAGAACAGGAATGTAGCCACTGGAATAGTGCTAAGAAGCCACTGAACTGGCAACTAACAGCTCACACCCTGACCTCTCAATGCCACCTAAAGTCACTTCAGGGTTCCATGTAAGGAGAAGCAAGCAGACCCCTCTCACACCTCAATGCCCCATCACCCGGTGCCATCTGCACACCCGGCCCACTAGCCCATACAACAAGAAGGTGATCCACAATCTACTCTAACACAGCAGTCAGTGCCCTGAGGAATCTCATGCAGCCAGAAGCCAAGAAGCCTCGGGAACCATCCAAGATGCCTTTATTGAGCACCCTCGGAAGATACACAGGTTACAAATACTAAAAGAAGGAAAAGAGGAGGACATTACCACATGGTTTTCTTCGCTCCCCATTTTTCGTTCTGCTCCTGATTGTCCCTCATTTGTTCACCCCCCTTTCACGGCCACACCTAAGCTAGATATGCTCAAACCTGGTTTTGAAGCTTGCTTTTATTTTACTTCATACATTTTTTGCATAAATATTGGTTTGAACATGGCAGTTGTGCTTGCCATTGGACCACATTTCTCAGCAGCATCTCATGCCATACGGAGCTTGGCCATGTCGGACAACCATCGCCGCCATGGATGCTTGGCGTTCTGGTGTGTCCATCAGCCGAGGCGTTCGAGCAGTATCGCCTTCCCAACTGCCCCGCTCTCCCTGGCTGATACAGACCAAGAAAGGAATGACAAACATCTCCACCAACATCTGCACCCAGACCCTGGTGCATGTGCGGAGGACCAACACAACATGTGCACAAGACTGTACTCACCTTCTCCAGCTGTTCAATGCACGGTGTGTGCACCACAATCTTGCAGGCCGCACACTTCCGCCGGGCAACCGACTTCTGCTGCTAGAAACAACAATTTTACAGGTGAATGACCCGAACTGAGTCCTGGAGCTTAGCCATTCAGCATTATCACGAAACAATAATTCAAAAGGTAAAATAACTGAACTGAGCGCGTGTAAATATCTGCGGGCCTGGAGCTGCTCATTCTGTGTTATCATGATATAACAATTCAACAAGTAAATAACGGATCCATGAGCCTATAAATATCTGATTTCATGGAGATGTTCATTCTGTGTTATCACGATATAATAATTCAACAAGTAAATAACGGATCCATGAGCCTATAAATATCTGATTTCATGGAGATGTTCATTCTGTGTTATCACGATATAATAATTCAACAAGTAAATAACGGATCCATGAGCCTATAAATATCTGATTTCATGGAGGTGTTCATTCTGTGTTATCACAATATAATAATTCAACAAGTAAATAACGGATCCATGAGCCTATAAATATCTGATTTCATGGAGATGTTCATTCTGTGTTATCACGATATAATAATTCAACAAGTAAATAACGGATCCATGAGCCTATAAATATCTGATTTCATGGAGGTGGTCATTCTGTGTTATCACGATATAATAATTCAACAAGTAAATAACGGATCCATGAGCCTATAAATATCTGATTTCATGGAGGTGGTCATTCTGTGTTATCACGATATAATAATTCAACAAGTAAATAACGGTACGACGCAGCAGTAAATATCTGATTTCGTGGAGCAGGTCACTCCGTATATCATGATATAATAATTCAACAAAAAAAATACCGGACCTATCCGCCTGTAAATATCCGATTTCATGGGACTGGTCATTCTGTATATCGTGATATAATAATTCAATAAGTAAATAATGGACCTATGCGACTGTAAATATCTGATTTCATGGGCCTGGTCATTCTGTTATCACGTATTAATAACTCAACAAGTAAATAATGGATCCATGCAACTCTACATATCTGATTTCATGGAGCTGGTCATTCTGAGTTATCATGATATAATAACTCAACAAGTAAATAACAGATACGCGACTGTAAATATCTGCTTTCATGGAGCTGGTTGTTCTGTGCTATCATGATATAATCACTCAACAAGTAAATAATGGACCTGTGCATCTGTAAATATCTGATTTCATGGAGCTGGTCATTCTGTGTTATCATTATATAATAATTCAACAAGTACATAATGGAACGATGCGGCTAAAAATATCTGATTTCATGGAGCCGGTCACTCTGTTTATCGGGATATAATAGTTCAACAAGTAAATAATGGACATACGCGCCTGTAACTATTTGATTTCATGGAGCTGGTCATCCTATAAAATACAGAAATAATTATAGCTCAGTGGACCCCACCCCCCCAGGTCTTGGTGCCACAGCACCTGCTGCACCATTCATGGATTTATAGCTGCAACCCTGCATCAGTGCCTCACAGAGAATTTGACTGCAAAGGAAAGTGGTGTGTAGGGCTTCAACAACCCTTAGCAATGCTTAACTCGTTAGTCTGATACAACTAAAAGAATTGGCAAAATCTGTAGGTCTGGATTGTTTCAGGTCTATGTTCATTGATGTGCGTTATATCTGGGTTCAATAGAAACAAGCATTGGCAAAGCCAATAGATCTCGCTTGTACCAGAGCTATTGGCTTTGGCAGTGTGTTTGGCAGTGGCATGGAGTGTTAGAGTGGAATGGCAGAGTAGAGTGTTGCAGAGTGGATTTGTTGGAATTTCGTAAAGTGGAGTAGGAGGAGTAGAGGTCAGTGGTTCAGTGGCAGAGAGTGTCGTGCAGTGGAATAGTGTGGAGTGGGTTGGAGTGGACTGAGATAGTGGAGTGGATTGAATTGGAGTGGGTGGCTTGGAATGGAGTGATATGGCTAAGGTGGGGTAGATTGGATTGGGCAGGGTGGTGTGGATTGGACTTAGGTGAATTGGAATTGGACTGGAGTGGGTGGATTGGATTCACTGGATTGAAGTGGGGTAGATAGGACTGGAGTGGGGTGGATAGGATTGGAATGGAGTGGATGGATTGGATTGGAGTGGATTGGGTTGGGGAGGGCTGGATGGTTTGGGGTGGGGCAGGCTGGATGGATTGAGTGGGGTGGGTTTGATAGGGATAGAGTGGATGGATTGAAGTAGTGTGTGGTGGATTGGGGTGGAGTGGATTGAAATGTGTTGGGGTGTATTGGATTGGAGTGGATTGGATTGGGGTGGATTGGAGTGGAGAGTGGTGGGTGGATTGGATTGTAGAGGGTGGACTGAACTGGGGTGGGGTGGATTGGACTGGGGTGGAGTTGAGTGGGTGGACTGGATTGGAGTGGGGCAGGTTGGCTGGATTAGATTGAAGTGTGGTGGACTGAACGGGGATGGGGTGGGTTAGATTAGGGTACAGTGGGATAGATTGGAGTGGAGTGAGGTGGATTGCAGTGGGGTGGATGGAGTGGACTGGAGAGGGTGGACTAAACTGGGGTGGGGTGGATTGGACTGGGGTGAGTTGAATTGGGGTGGGGTGAATTGGACTTGGCTGGATTGTCGTGGGGTGGGGTGGACTGGAGTGGGGTGGATCGGATCGGATTGGGGTAAATCAAATTGGGGTGAATCGGACTGGGGTGGTGTGGGGAGGATTGGTTTGAGAGGGGTGGATTGGGATGGGGAGGACTGGATTGTAGTGGGGTGAATTGTAGTCGGGCAAAATGGGTTTGAGTGGGGTAACTGGGATGAGGTGTGGTGAGGTGGATTGGAGGGGGGCAGAGTGTTCTGGATTGGAGTGGGGCATTAGAGTGGGGTTGATGGGAGTGGGGCATATTGTTTTGAAGTGGGGCAGATTGCTTTGTATTGAGGTGAGGAAGATTAGAGTGGAGTAGATGGGAGTGGTGCATATTCTTTTTAAATGGAAAAGATTGTTTTAGAGTGAGGTAGATTGTTTTGGATTACTGGGGCAAATAGGAGTGATTAGGATTAGACTGGGGTGGGTTGGGGGGATTGCAGTGGGGTTGATTGGACAGGATTGGGGCGAGTGGGTTGGATTGGAGGGGGATGGATTGTTGTGGGTTGGAGTGAATTGGAGTGGGGTGAGTGGTTTGGTTTGGAGTGGGGTGAATTGGAGTGTACTGCACAATTATGTGTTAAGCATCATTTCATAAATTACTCATAATGAAGAAACAATGTTGCATTGCAATATTTCAAACAAGATTATCTTTTGAGAAGAATGCCCACAAGCAAAGATAAAATTAAGACATGAATGGAAAGTGAGAAACGATGATTTGGAAAAAAAGAAAAGAAATTTAGCTATAAGAAAGAAAAACTTTGCAATTTTGTTTGTCCTGCCGGACATGTTGTAGCCAGTCACAAGCCTTCTGTGTGCGGGCACTAAAAGTTTAAAAGAAAAAAATAGTACCTCAATCACGCCTGAAGCAGTGGACAGGCACTGATTAAGTTGAATCAATCAATGCTTAGTCCCTGCTCCACACGGAGGAACAAAAATGATGTTTGCCCTGATGTGACAAGGCTGTAAAGAAGAGAGCCACATAAGCCAACAAATGTTGAGCGTCAGGCGGGCTCCACGCCCTTTACTGAACACATCAGAGTCTCACAAGCGAGACGCATGTCCTAGCACATGCACTCGCAGTCTCAACCCTAAAAGCTCCCAGAGATGCACGAAACACTAGTTGTGTGTGAAGCTAACAATTTTAGTTCATGTTTTAAGCAGAGCTTTAGTTACATAAACCTCAAAAAGGCTTTGCAGTTTTGTTTTTTGGCCACGCCCCTTTTAGAGCCCTCCCACTCAGCCCCACCTTTTTCATGCCACTTAGATCACTAGCAGGAGTGCCCCGTGAAGGTGAAACCTTACATTACACCTCTGTAAACATGCTCAGCCTCGTCTTGAGGCCTGACTTCCAAGATCTGCACCCTATGCGAATGAGAGGAGATAACTGGAGCGTATGAAATGGGGGTTCATGAGCCCCAATATACATTGGTAGTACTGGACTGTCCAATTAGGCAACATAAGCACTAGAGGTGGGCCAGCTGCGAAACCCGAGCCAAGGTCGAGCCTCACGCTGGGCTCAGGCTCAGCTCCAGGTCCCCTTCGAACCTAGAGCCCATAACGAGCCAAGCTTTAACGTGGCTTCTGCCTGCCAACCTCACTCTACCCTTGTGCACAACGTTTAAAAAAAATCACTAACATTTGAGGTAAAAAGGAGAGAAAAATAGATACCCATTTAGTGGCTGATTTGTTCAAAGTGAAACCAGAAAACCTGGGATGAATCCCGGCTTTCAGTTTAATCAAATTGTGTGATCTTAGGTAAATATTTTTTTTTTTAAATCCTCCTTTTGTTCGCTATCGCATATCCAAATACCTTCAAATATGTGACTTCTCAATATCAGCTGCGCAAGAACCTATGGTGTTTGATTTAAAAAAGCTACAATGTTGGTCTGGCTATTAGAACCTGGGCAGGTACAGGGATCACATGACCACTGTCCTGCCTCTTGGTTCACTAGTGGCATTGTCTCTTGTGATGCTAACACACCAGTCAATCCACAGAAAACATATTCTCTGCTCCTCCTTCACTGACTTCTGCAAGGCTTCTGATCAAGTCACCAGGAACTTTTTAAGGCAGAAATTGATTTCATGGAAGATTCCAGCTACTCTGCCTCGAGCCATTCAATGACTGCATTCTAACAACTGGGTGCAAATTAATCTGGGCGACAATCACCTCCCACCTCCAAAAGTGCAGACCAATAGACGGTTAAAACAAGGTAGCGTGCTCACCCCTGCTCTTTTTAACCTGTCTATTTCAGATCCAAGACCCTATCAGATCCAGCAGAATATCACTCGCCAAGTATTGGTGGTCAGAGGCTGACATCCTTACAATATGCAGATAACATGTTGCTTCTTAGCCAGACCAGTGCAGCTCCTCAGAGGCTTTCAAAAGTTTTAAACAAATTTTGTAAGGAACATCAAATGTCTGAACTTTGATAAAACAAAGATGCTACATTTGGGTAAAAAGGTGAACAACAAAGGAGCCTGGCAGTCGAGGGGAGGCACCAATCGAAAGGCAGGACAGTTACAAGAACCTGGGAGTGTGGCTGTAGAGTTCTGACGGGCTCCTCTCCCAATTGAATGCACTGAAACCTGAGAATGCCTCATTAGTGCATGCCTTCAAGGCGCTTTATCAAATGTCGTCTCACCCATGGCTTAGGACCTGATTTAGATATTGATGGAGGGGTTACTGAAATCTAAATCCCATAGGACATAATGTGATTTATATTTGGCAGGTGGCACATCGATCACCTGCCGGACTGTGACGGACTAACCCATCCGCCGAGTTCTAAATTAGGCTCTAATTCTTTTGCTGCTGGTTATTGGCAAATCTAATCTCGATGCCTACTGAAGGCCCTTCTTAAATGTTTCCCAAAGTAAAGTGTTATTTCAGCTCTCTAATAGTGCATCGCAAGTCTAGGATAGGCTGGAATTTGGGCTTTCTGACCAAGAGCAGGGCCTGAAGGCCTCGTTCAATAAGTATTCCTTTTCTCTGAGATTTGTGGATAAAGGCACATTAAAAGCGAACATCTGGAAGGAGATGCAACTGCGTGGAAACCACCACAAATGGAGGTCAGTGCTGACTTCTGCCCTTAGGGACCTTCGGACCGAGAGCTTATGGGAGCAAAATCTACAGTGTAACAGTTTAAATCATCACTGAATAAACAAGTGAAGGGACTCTCTTTCCTGGGGGACAAAGGAGGAAAACAATGTCTATCTACCTATCTATCAACGGATCTATGGGAAAGAAGACACGTCTTATCTATCTACAGGAATGAAGCCACAACTTATCTATCTACGGGAAATGAAGACACATCTTATCTATCTACGGGAAATTAAGACACATCTTATCTATCTACGGGAAATGAAGACACAACTTATCTATCTACGGGAAATGAAGACACACCTTATCTATCTACCGGGAATGAAGACACAACTTATCTATCTACAGGGAATGAAGACACATCTTATCTATCTACGGGAAAGAAGCCACACCTTATCTATCTATGGGAAAGAAGACACATCTTATCTATCTACGGGAAAGAAGACACATCTTATCTATCTACGGGAAATGAAGACACACCTAATCTATCTACGGGAAATGAAGACACATCTTATCTATCTACAGGAATGAAGACACATCTTATCTATCTACGGGAATGAAGACACATCTTATCTATCTACGGGAAAGAAGCCACACCTTATCTATTTACGGGAAAGAAGACACTTCTTATCTATCTACGGGAAATGAAGACACACCTAATCTATCTACGGGAAATGAAGACACATCATATCTATCTACGGGAAATGATGACACATCATATCTATCTACGGGAATGAAGACACATCTTATCTATCTACCCCATCTATGGGAAAGAAGACACATCTTATCTATCTATGGGAAAGAAGACACGTCTTATCTATCTACGGGAAATGAAGACACATCTTATCTATCTATGGGAAAGAAGACACATCTTATCTATCTACGGGTAATGAAGACACACCTTATCAATCTACGGGGAATTAAGACATATCTTATCTATCTATGAGAAATGAAGACACATCTTATCTATCTATGGAAATGAAGACACAACTTATCTATCTACGGGAAAGAAGACACATCTTATCTATCTACGGGAAATGAAGATACACCTAATCTATCTACGGGAAATGAAGATACACCTAATCTATCTATGGGAAATGAAGACACATCTTATCTATCTACGGGAATGAAGACACATCTTATCTATCTACGGGAATGAAGACACATCTTATCTATCTACGGGAAAGAAGCCACACCATATCTATCTATGGGAAAGAAGAAACATCTTATCTATCTACGGGAAATGAAGATACACCTAATCTATCTACGGGAAATGAAGACACATCATATCTATCTACGGGAATGAAGAAACATCTTATCTATCTACGGGAAAGAAGACACATCTTATCTATCTATGGAAAAGAAGACACATCTTATCTATCTATGGGAAATGAAGCCACATCTTATCTATCTATGGGAAAGAAGACACATCTTATCTATCTATGGGAAATGAAGCCACATCTTATCTATCTACGGGAAATGAAGCCACATCTTATCTATCTACGGGAAAGAAGACACATCTTACCTATCTATGGGAAAGAAGACACATCTTATCCATCTACGGGAAAGAAGACACATCTTATCTATCTACGGGAAAGAAGACACGTCTTATCTATCTATGGGAAATGAAAACACATCTTATCTATCTACGGGAAATGAAGACACATCTTATCTATCTATGGGAAAGAAGACACATCTTATCTATCTATGGGAAATGAAGACACACCTTATCAATCTACGGGGAATGAAGACATATCTTATCTATCTATGGAAATGAAGACACACCTTATCAATCTATGGGGAATTAAGCCACATCTTATCTATCTATGGGAAAGAAGACACATATTATCCATCTATGGGAAAGAAGACACATCTTATCTATCTATGGGAATGAAGACACATCTTATCTATCTATGGGAATGAAGACACATCTTATCTATCCATGGGAATGAAGACACATCTTATCTATCTATGGGAAATGAAGACACATCTTATCTATCTATGGGAAATGAAAACACATCTTATCTATCTACGGGAAATGAAGACACATCTTATCTATCTACGGGAAAGAAGACACATCTTATCTATCTATGGGAAATGAAGACACATCTTATCTATCTACGGGAAATGAAGATACATCTTATCTATCTACGGGAAAGAAGACACTTCTTATCTATCTACGGGAAAGAAGACACTTCTTATCTATCTATGGGAAAGAAGACACATCTTATCTATATATGGGAAATGAAGACACACCTTATCAATCTACGGGGAATGAAGACACATCTTATCTATCTATGGGAAAGAAGACACATCTGGACGGTGATGAACTTCTTGAAGCGGTTGCAGTACCAGAGCCGTTTGGCTGAAAGCTATAGATGCTACTTTAAATTAAGGCTCATGCGATTACGCGTTGGGTTGTGCTTCTTTTTACATCTACTCCCATAACCGGCGGCTTTGGGACCTCATAGCACGTGTAGGCTGTGGTTACTTCATCAAGAAACATTACTGCATCCACTGTGCATCCGTTCCAGTCTTTTATTTCAACATGGATACTGGCTCCGACCGCTACTCATTCCGTGCGGCATTAGAACTTGCCGCAAAGCAATCATTTTCTGCTTGAGGGGTGACTTTCCCACAGTGACAGTTCGCTTTATTATATGCGTGGACAATACAGACCATTTCTTATTCTTCACATTTCATTATTGAAGATGTTGTAACAAATGTGTAGTGGGGGGTAATACACATGTAAAGGTCATACATTGCACATAGGGGCATCATGTGATACAGAGCGTATGACAACCCGACCTATCCAGGGTGCGGAGGGGGTAATACACATGTAAAGGTCATACATTGCACATAGGGGCATCATGTGACACAGAGCGTATGACAACCCGACCTATCCAGGGTGCGGAGGGGGTAATACACATGTAAAGGTCATACATTGCACATAGGGGCATCATGTGATACAGAGCGTACGACAACCCGACCTATCCAGGGTGCGGAGGGGGTAATACACATGTAAAGGTCATACATTGCACATAGGGGCATCATGTGATACAGAGCGTACGACAACCCGACCTATCCAGGGTGCGGAGGGGGTAATACACATGTAAAGGTCATACATTGCACATAGGGGCATCATGTGACACAGAGCGTATGACAACCCGACCTATCCAGGGTGCGGAGGGGGTAATACACATGTAAACGTCATACATTGCACATAGGGGCATCATGTGATACAGAGCGTACGACAACCCGACCTATCCAGGGTGCGGAGGGGGTAATACACATGTAAAGGTCATACATTGCACATAGGGGCATCATGTGATACAGAGCGTACGACAACCCAACCTATCCAGGGTGCGGAGGGGGTAATACACATGTAAAGGTCATACATTGCACATAGGGGCATCATGTGATACAGAGCGTACGACAACCCGACCTATCCAGGGTGCGGAGGGGAGAGGGGGTCGAAGGAAACGGCTACCAGGTTTGAGCTCGATGTTCGAGTACTGCCCATGATGAACAACAGAGAGGGGTGGAACCGGGATGCAGGCAGGGTAAGGAAGGGGATATAAGTTGGAGGTGATTGGGAGGGAACACGCAGGCCCGGGTGGATGGGCTAGGAGAAGGGGGTCGAGGGAAGAGAGAAGCGGGCAGGGTAGAGTAGTAGAATAAGACACTTGTGGGGGACTGGAGGTCAGCAGGGGCGGAGGAACCGAGGGGGTAGGAGGCGGGCCTACGCAGGGGTCAGGGAGGAGGGCGTCGAGGCCTCAGGCAGACGAGCAAAGCTTCTTTTATCTGGCATCAACCCGCTACCAGCAGGGCAGGAGATTTAACCCAATCAGCTCTGCAGCCCTTGAACACACAAAAAAATGGCTGGGATACTCAGCGATTCAGTCACTCTGCCTACATTTTTAGGTCGAGCCCGCAAGCACTCTGGACTATCGTACTCTCTTTGGGCTTTTAACCACGCCCACTGCACGCCCATCACTCGTTCATGGGCTTGACTTTCAAAAATCCTTTGTTACCATTGGTAAATGCTTTACGTTTGTCCCTCCTTTGGATGGTTTGGTTACCACCTTGGACATCGTCCCTGTTACATGAAGAATTGCACGTTTGCCGATAAGTTTGACTGCGAGCGAACTTCTTTTTCCTTTTTCGTCTCTCCTTCGTGCTCATGGCAGCTGTGGCACTTTGAATCGGCTCGCTTATGTCAGCTGTTTTACTTTTCATTTTTGTTTTATGTGGCAAGAAAAGTCCAGTTAGGAATTTACAATGCTAATAGCTTTAACTCGAGCAAACACAAGACCCATCGCATTGCAAATGCTTGTTATAATATCTTTTAGTCTGGCTTATAGATAATGCACTAGAGTCTCTTTCTGCACTAAGCACTTTAGCAAACTAGCCATTTAAATGCTGTTTAATCTCTGAATGTGCCACCATAATAACTTTTAAAGGAAAGCTAACCTTGGCATGAAAGTACTATATAATGGCTGGTGCACAAATTATTGAGTTATCTGTACCATTGTTTTATTAATGTTTTATTTCAGTTTTATGGAAAATGCTGCTGATCAGCAGAGCTATGGTTTAGAGGATTAATCATCCTGGTAAAGGATTTTATTGACACTTGGCACTTTAGTGACGTAGGTTTTTAATTGCTGCAGTTTAGCATTAGCACTTTAGAGTCAAATGACCTTTAAATAAGTTGCTTTAAAAGGATGTCATCGATCCTTTAGCGATTCAGCATCTTATTATCAGGTCATCAAATTTGTGTGATAGGAGGTTCATCTCTGGCAGGAATGGCCTGTAAATTTTAATCTATACCATGCTCCAGCCCTTTGGGGGAAGGGATTTTGTATATTGGCAAATTAATACCTCTGTTCACTATCAAACTGTTCTCACTATCAGTCAATTGTAATGCCTATGGTTTTTATTAACTGGAATAAAATTTGACATAGGTCTGCTGGAGGCCCTGTGGCCAACATACCATGGGCATTGGGGCCACGCCACCCTCATACGGTAGGCAAACACGGACAAGTAACCCTTACTCTGACCATGCTGTCCTCATACTGTGGTCATGCAGCCCTCGTACTACAGTCACATAACAACACTTACTGTCGCCACGCCGCTCTTGTACGACACGCACATATGGACAGTTACTGTGGCCATGCATGCTTCATACCACAGGCCCCTTAATGCTCTCTGGCACCAAAAGCTGCCCCCTCCACTGTTACAGGAGACTCGGAACCTGATTTAGAGTTTGTCGGACGAGTTACTTCATCACAAACTTAAGGGATACTTCGTCCCTTGTCTTACAAGTGCCGTAGACTATAAGTGAGCTATACAAAAGTCATATGCTGCATGAAAAACAAAAAGACATCTGTGAAAAGGAAATACTCTTAGGGAATACAGCCTTATAGCCTGCTGCCGAAGGCTTTAGAGGTTCTTAAAAAAACCCGTACCCTCTCTAATGAGGGCGAGGACTTTTAACAACAGGTATAGCCCGAGGCAGAAGGGTATAAGGTTATTAGAACATTTCAATCACTGAGGGTAGAATGTTCTAAATTAAAAAGGGGAAACATGAAGACAAGCACTGGAGCTCTGGGCTTTTACCAGCCATTATAACTGTCTTCAGTGGAGCTCTGAACATATATATATATATATATATATATAAAACCTGATGTTGGTCGCCACTAGGTAGTTATAGTTAGGACTACGTTTCCATAGAAAAAGTGTTTTTTGACTAGCCTATATCTTTGGCACAGTTTGAAGAATCGTCAGAAATGTTTCCAAAAAAAGTGCCCCGGTGATTCTTGTTGCGCACTGGAAGTTTCGGGGTGATCTGTCAAGCGGGGGCCGAGACAAAGGGGGGGAGCTCAAAAAAGTTGCGTTTCCCATGTTAATTCCCATGAGACCTTTAGACATGACTACAGCCCGAACCACTGGATGGAATTACACCAAATTTGTCAGGATGCTAGCTTTCGCTACGCAGACTAGGCTTTCGCTTATTTGGTGTAAATCCGTTCAGTAGTTTTTGAGAAATTTAAGGAAATCCAAATTTGTATATCTCTGGCCACGAAGCCTTCGCGAATAATGACGAGGTCGTGCAGGGAAATGCACAGCTCTGATTGGCTGCCAAAACGTCGACCAGGAAGTGTTGGCAGCCATCTTGGGGCTCGGCTTCAGTCGAGTCCCTCAAAAACAAATGTGAAAAAAGAAAAGGGGCCAGGGTAGAGACACCCTGACCACTTAGTTCTGGTGCTGGAGTCCCAGAGGGACCCCACCAGAACAAAAAAAGGCATTTAAAAAAAAAAAAAAAAAAAACTTGCTGCAAAGTCACGGCAACATTAAAAAAAAAAAAAAAACAAGTGCGGGCTCCCACGCTTGTGTTGTTTTAAAGAACCTGGGTGGCCCAGGTCCCGGGGGGGGAAAGTACAAAATAAGGAGGGGGGTGCATGGGGCTCCTCTCCTGGGCTTTTCAGTGCCCTGGGGACCACCACCTCCCGGAGCTCTAGTTAAATCTACTGCAGAGGGGCCCCCGCAGGCCGGGGG